>NW_006408525.1:1594176-1596787 GCF_000296735.1 Chrysochloris asiatica | reverse complement strand
AACAGGATGTTTTATTAACCAACTCCACATGACACTTAGCAACAACAACAAAGATGTTTTCTGGGCTAGCTAGATTGACCACCTTCCCTGAGAGCAGAGAAGAACAACAGCCCTGGGAGGGTCTGGAACCAGAGTTCTGAAGAACCACACGGGTGCCACATCCCAGAATAAGTTTTGTCTGCCCTTACCAGAGGCCTTTCTGATGGAATTTGTCTTGAGGAAATATGGTGCCCACACCTAGTTAGCATGACCCCTCCTAAATGGGCCACTTCCCGGAAATTTCTGTCTATCCTTATGAATAAACATGATACCACTTCCCCACCTAAAACTTTTTAAGACCCCAGGAAAGCGTTTATTCAGGAGGCTAAGGATTAAGGGTTGCATTTAGCCCTCCCCGCCTCTGTATGCAAGCCTGGTCCCTATAAGTCTTTGCTCTGATGAGAACCCTGCTTCTCCTGACTATTTTAAATCAGTAGAAGGCAAGAGCCTTCTCTTGTAGGGCCAACGTGCAATTAGCATGCTCCCCATAATAAACCCACCAGGCATTCTGCTGGAGAAAAGACTAGGAGATCTGCTCCCATAAAGATATCATCCAGACTCTGCCATAATATGGTGACAATGAGTCTAAATTGACTGCGGTGGCATACAACAGCAACTTTACAGTGCTATAAATCCAAGATTGTATGTATGTTGTTGTTACATGTCAAGTTGATTCCAACTCATAGCGACCCTGTTTCTAAGTGGCTAATGAATTTGAGCCACTGGCCTTACAGTTAGCAGTCCAGTGCTTGTCCTACAGCATCACACCAGGAGTCCAATCTTATATATGTTGTTTGTTGTTGTTAAGTTGGTTTCAAGTCATAGGAACCCTAGGGTGTGAATTGCCAACCTTGCACTTAGCAATCCAGTGCTGATCCTACAGTGCCACACCGGGAGTCCAATTGTATGTATACATATTAATTAATTAATTACATTTTTAAAAGAAACAAAACTAAGAGCCTACGGAAATTCATGTTGTTGTTGTTAAGTGCCGTCGAGTCAATTCCGAAACAGAGCGACTCTGTATAGGGTTTCCAAGGAGCAGCTGGTGAGCTTGAACCACCGACCTTGCAGTTCAAACGACTTTGCGGTCTGACTCATTAGCCCACAGCGCCACACCAGGAATCCACGGAAATTCATAAGCGCCTCATTTTCTTTTTTCTCCATAACAATCAACATCCTAACAGCTGGTCTTATCAGTGTAGTGAGCAGTTTCATATCTCTCCCCCCATCTGATGGTCACAATTTTGTGAGAGTGGTAGGGCAAGTATCAGTGTACCCATTGTTCAGATGAAGAAACGAAGGCATCGTTCAGATGAGGAAACCAGGCTATGAAAACACAAGGAAGAAGCTGGTTCTGACTGCGAGATCTGAACAGCTTCACGGTAGGCATGAGAGTAGAGGTGAGGCTGAAGAATTGAGGGAATTTGTAGAGGAATAGAGGCAAGAATCCCAATGTATAGAAGAGCATGCAACAAAGTCCGATGGTTGAGACTGGTGAATAGTGAGGGATGTATGTCTGGCTCATTCAGGAGGTAGAGGAGCCAGTAGTCGGTAGTGAGTGTGGATGTAGGCCTCCACCTGCCAACATTCTTAATATCTGGTGTGTCTTAGGCTGGCGTCCCAACAGGTAAACCCTGAGATGAGGATTCATGTGAAAATAATGTGGACTTCTAACCACAAAAGTCAGCTGTTCAAACCTACCAGCCGATCCTCAGAAACCTTATACAGGATTGCTATGAGTCTGAAATAACCCAACAGCACTTAACAACACTTCTCAGGAAAACTGTTGCTGATGATTGGATTCCAGCTCACGATGACCTGTGTGTTTCATAGTTCAGTTCCTCCAGTGGATTTTCTTGGCTGTAATGGTGAGAAGCCATAGAATGAACAGTGGACTGCGAACCACAAGGTCGGCAGTTCAAACCCACCAGCTGCTCCTTGGAAATCCTATACAGGGTCGCCATGAGTCAGAACCGACACGACGATACTTAACAACCATAGAAGCAATTTGTCACGCTATTTCCAGGGCTGGTCTGAGTGTGTTCAAACTGCCAAACTTTAGATTATTGGTCGAGTACAGCCAAGGATCTTTTTGATTGGTAGTTGGTTCAAACCCACCCAAAGGTATCCCAGAAGAAAAGGAATTTGCTTCTGAAAATTAGCTAATGAAAACCCTGCTGATCACAATGGTCCAATCTGCAACTGACCACAGAGATTACCCAAGGGGTCACTCTGAATCCTGTCCACTCAGCTCACCACCGTAACAGTTAAGTCACTTCAGATTCATTGTGGGGAAGTTGTTTAACTGCTGGACATTTATCAGGGATTAACAAAGGGTTTTCTAAGTAAGGCTTTCCCTCTTTAGAAAAACAAATAAAATGTCTTTGTAATTAGAACATTAACATGCAAACGGATTCCATTACAGGACTTTGAAATGCATTCTTTCTATCAAGTAGGCTAAACATTTCTCTGGAACCCCTTGTGAACTCTTCAGTTGCTTAGCAAACATCTACCACAAAGACCATGGTTGTGTGTTGTTGTTAGGTGCCATCAAGTCAGTACTGACTCA
>NW_006408525.1:1591132-1593046 GCF_000296735.1 Chrysochloris asiatica | reverse complement strand
CTAATGCACTGGGCTACAAGGTCCGTTTGAATCATAAGGTCGGTGGTTCAAGCTCACCAGCCATTCCTCGGAAACCCTATACAGGGTTTCTATGAGTCGGAACCAATTTAATGGCACTTAACAACAACAACAACAACAATAACAATAACAGTGTGGCACTGTAGGATCAGCACTGGACTAAGGACCTCAAGGTCAGCAGTTCAAACCCACCAGCTACTCCTGGGAAACCCTACACAGGGTCACTATGAGTAGGAACTGACTCTATATAGTGCATGTTTTAAAAATGCTTTTTTTCTACGTTATTGTCTAGGCAGATGTCAATTTGAAAACTTGACACAACTTTTTAGCCAGGGGGGGAAAAAAATGTCAATCTCTGGGCATTGATGAGATATGGCAACAGATACACAGTTTCTGAATTTGTACCTCTTGAAATCAAATCACAGCCCATCTCAGGGAACTTCCTAAAGTGATGTTTCCTTGTGGCATGCATTTGCATTTCTTTACTGACTAATGATGTCGAGCATATTTTCATTTGCTGTTCTGTCATTTATAATCATCGTTGCAGAAGTATCTGTTCACATCTTTTGCCCATTTATTAAGTTGGGTTTTCTTCTCATCATTGAGCTATAAATTGTAAGTTTTCTAGATGTTTTAGATGCAAGTCCTTTGTTGAATACATGTTTTGTAAATACTGTAGCTTGCTTTTATCTTTTCTTAATAGAATCTTTGAAGAGCAAACACTTTCCATTCTGGTGAAGTTCAGTTTATTGTGTTTCTCCTTTTGTATTTTGTGTATTGTGTGTCTTAGTTAAACAGTTTTTGTCTGACAGGATCATTAACATCATCCTCTGTACTTCCTTTTAAAAGTCATACGGGTTCAGCTCTCATATCAGATCCATTTCTAGATAATTTTTGATGAGGTAAGGGTTTTTGTTTTGTTTTGGCACAAGTGATTTGTAATTAGCTACTAACTGAAAGTTTGGCAGTTTGAACCCACCCAGAGGTTCCATGGAAGAAATGTCTAGAAATCAGCTTCTGTTGAGATCTGTGGTGGTGGTTATGTGCCACCAGGTCAGTTCTGGCTCATAGGGACCCTGTATAGTGTTTCCTTGACTATTCAAGAAAATCGTCTGGAGCAGCGCTGCTGTGTAACATGGGGTTGCCAAGAGTTGGGGGCTGATCGGCAACTAACATTCCTGCCCTCTGCTCAGAAGATACCCCCCACCCCACCCCCAGCCATCAGATAGATTCTGACTCACAGTGACCCTGTGTAGGGTGTCTGAGCCTGTAGCTCTTTATGGAGAAGCACACAGTCTCGTGGTTCTCCCTCAGAGAGACTGGGGGTTTGATTGCCAACCTTGCTGTTAGCAGTCCAGTGCTTATCCCACAGTGACACTGCCCCACCACGTCACACACAGTGTGACAGATGTCACCTGACAACCGCTCTCTCTTGTTTAGAGTATAAATCTTGAACTTATACCATTCATATACAGTGTAAGAACCTTACAAATGTGAACTTCCGTATCTCCCCACCCACTTTATGTGATTTTTTGTCCTACATTTTATTTTAACTCATGCTATAAACTGCATGATGTTGTTGTTAAGTGTCGTTGAATCAGGTTCAACTCATAGGCATCCTGTATAGGGTTTCCGAGGAGCAGCTGATGGATTTGAACAGCCAACCTTGCAGTTAGCAGTCCATTGCTAATCCTACAGCACCACATCAGGACTCCATAAACTACATAGTAATCTATTATTATTTTTGCTTTTAAATTTTAAAATAAGAAAAAATTTTTTATTTTTACTCACATATTTTCCATTTCTTATGCTCTTTATTTCTTATATAAATCAAACTTTTATTGATTTGGTATCATTTTATTTTCTGTCCAAAGGATTTATTTTACCATTTCTTGC
>NW_006408525.1:1561028-1590332 GCF_000296735.1 Chrysochloris asiatica | reverse complement strand
AACCCACCAGTCTCTCCTTGGAAACCCCATACAGGTCCACCCGGAGTAGGAATTGACTCGAAGGCACTTAACTACAACAACAACTTGTAGACAGCATATTGAAGGATTCTGTTTTCTTACCCATTCTGTTATTCTCTGTCTCTTGACTGGTGCATTTAATCCATTTACATTCAGTGCAGTTATCAGTAAGTATGAATTGATTGCTGTCATTTTGCTGTGTGTGTGTTTTTGTGGTGCTACTGGTTTCTTTGTTCCATATAATTTTCTGCACTGAGTTCATTTGGTTTGTGGGTTTTCTTTTCATTTTTGTCATGTTCATGTTTACTAAATCTTTCCTCTTTCTTATTTTGATGTGAAGGAGTATTCATTTTCTTTAAGGTTACCCTGTAATTTATTAACGTTTTTCCTTTTGAAAACTGTCTGTTTTATCTCAAAATCAACTTGATTCGGCAGTTCTGTATCCATGCTATTCCTTCTTTTTGCTTTGTAGTTGACTTTATGATAAGTTGGTACTTCCGGTTCCCTAGTTTTAGTTGTATAGGTGTGATTTACTGTAAATACTGTATCTAGATTGAGTTCTGGGGTGTTGTCATATATGCTAATCTCAGGTTGTTCTCTGCTGTTGTTGATTGTCTGTCTGTCCTAAAAACACCATTTAATATTTTTTGTAAAGTTGATTTGGCCATTACAAATTCCTTTAATTTCTGTTTATCTGGAAATGTTCTAATTTCACTGTCATATTTGAGGGACAGCTTTCCTGGGTGCATGATTCTTGGTTGGCAATGTTTTCCTTTAAGAGTTTTGTATGTGTCGTTCCATTGTCTTCTTGGCTGCCTGGTTTCTACTGAGAAAGCAGAGCTTAGTCTTATTGGTTTTTCTTTGTGGATAACTTTTCATTTTTCCTTGTCTTTGACTATGATATGTCTTGGTGATCTTCTTTTGGGATTTATCCTGTTTGTGGGGTTTGTTCAGCTTTTTATATGCTTATCTTTTCATCTTTCACGAGGTTAGGGATTTTTTCTTCCAACAATTCTTCAACAATTTTCTCTGTGTTTTTTATTGTTCCTGACCTAGAATTCTGATAACCCATAAGGTATTCCTCTTCATGGTATCCTACATGAATCTTAGGCTTTCTTTTAATTTTTACTTTCTTTCATCTGATTATTCTTCTAGCATAATAAATTGAGAAATTTATCTTTAAGCGCATTAATTCAGGTTTCTAATGCTTTGCATCTACTCCTATGCTGTTTCAATGTATTGTCCATTTCTGAAATCTTAGTATTAAGATTTAGATAAGAAATTCTAGATTTCTAGTGGAAAGTTTTGTATTGTTTCAAAATTTGCATTTATTTTGCTTTCTTTGTTCTTGTAATGTTCTCCAGAATTCATCGAAAGTTTTTCCTGTGTTTTCCTTGATCTTTTTGTCAGTCCTTTAAAGGTACCTAAATACCATTCTTTTGAATTGTTTTTAAGTTAATTCCATTACCTTTTCTTCCACAGAAATGTTTTCTAGCTCTGCATCTTGATCATTTGTGTGACCCATTCTCTTTTGTTTCTTCGTGTGAGCTAAAATTATCTCTTGTCTCCAGGACTTGTGGTATTCTCATATTTGTATTGAATTGATGATTGTATGTTGATGTGTTCCTAGCCCCTCACCAACTGTCTCATACAGATGTAGTCATAAAATGGAAGCACGTACACTGTTTACCATTCACCGTTTGTGCACCTTAGTTTAGGGTGGGTTTGGTTGGTGCCGGCGGCTATCTGTCATTGATCCCTTGGTATAGGAGCTGGTATTGGCTCTTGCCCAGTGGTTGGATCTGCAGAGGGTCTGGTTGTGCCTGGGCTGTCTGGGTACAGCTGCTGTCTGTCAGTTGAGAACAAGGAGAACCCCCGCCCCTCCCCCCACACACACCTCCTTCCACACAAACAAGAAAACAAAATAGAATAGACAACAATGAAAAGAGAAATTAATGAAGGAAAAAAAGTAACAGAAACAGGAAGCAACCAGAAAAAAAAGGATGTAATAACTAAAAAGAGAAAAGAGGGACAGGAAAATGGAGTTCTAGAAGAGAACAATAAGAGAGAAAATAAAGGAAAAAAATAAAAATAAAAAGACAGTTAAATAAAAGAATAAAATAAGCAAAATAAAAGGAAGAAAATTTTAAAAATAGAAAACCAGGAAAAGGGGAGATGAAAAGAGAAAGAGAGTGGAGAGTAGTAAGTAAAGATCAAAAGGGAAAAGTGATGAAGAGGGGAAATGAGAAACAGGAGAAAAGAAGGAAAAACCAAAGCAGAGATAGAAAAGATACAATTCACAGGAATAGAACGAGAGGAGAAAACTCTGGCTCCTGCCAGCCTTGAGGCTCACGAGGTGGGTTCTGGAGGGATGTGACGGTGGAGTTCCTAGTCCTGGAGCTAGTTCCTATAGGCCTAAGTGTTCTCTATGCTTAGGGCACTCCATCGGAAGTATCACTTGGGGCTGGCTTCAGTGTCTGTTAGGACCACAAGGTAGCTGAGGTCAGGGTGGCTGGTTATAAGGGTTTCTGCTAGACATGGTTTGCTGGCTCTATGGGTTCTGTAGGCTTGGATCCAAGCCCACCTGAATCTAGGCATCAAAGCAGCACATCTGACCCCACCTCACACTGGCATGGCTCACAACTATTCAGTTCCAAGTTCCAAATCTGCCCTGAGGATGGATGAGGGTGGCCACACCTCTGGTCACCAGGGGCCATGGGAGAAAAGAGGGATCACACTTTTCTAGTTGCCTGTGTGACCTTGCTCTGCCAGGCTACCTTCTGTTGTTAAAGATGCTCACAAAAGTTCAGTATGGTCACACCACATCTGGCCAGCTGTTTACCAATCAGTCTCCCTCTTTCAGTGTCCCTGCTCAGCTTCTCCTGCCAACAAGCACTTAATCCACCTCTCTAACCTTTCTTCGGGTACCTAGGGTTCCAGGATCTTCATCTGTGTCTGTTTCATCTGATCTCTCGTATCGTTGTTGTAGGAAGTCTGTATAGTGTGCCTGCCTAGTGCGCCATCTTGCCGGAAGTCTCCCATAAGGTTTTAATATGGTTTTTATACAACTTATCCAAATCAAATAAACATCCTACTTTATAGAACTTACCATGGACATTGGTATTACCCTTTAGTGTCCCCAAGTTCACTAATATTCTATTCTTTCCAGTCTCTTTCTCTCTCTGTAGTTCATTCTGGATAGTTCTGGTTGCTGTGTCTTAAAGTTCACTAATCTTTTCATTGTTTTTTTTTTTTTTAAGCCAGTGCCTTGGTGGTGGTGGTGGTTATGTGCCGTGGAGTCTGTTCCGACTTATAGTGACATTGTACAGGGTTTCCGAGGCTATACATCTTTATGGGAGCAGAAAGCCTCATCTTTCTCCTGCGGAAGAGCTGGTAGTTTTGAACTGCTGACCTTGCGGTTCACAGCCCGATTTGTAACCACTACGCTACCAGAGCTCCTTCTACTGACAGTAAGAGGAAGTTATTGTAGGGCTCACTTTGTTTGTTTCCCTTCCCATCCCACACTATCTGTCCAATGTCTGAAAGCCATCCTCACCATTTGTGAGCTAAAGAAAACCCTTTCCTGTTTGAGCCAGTTGCATTTGGTTTTCCCATTATAAGCAGCCAAAAACTTTCTATAGTTCACCCAGAGGATGGGGTGCTAGTTCCGTGGAGCATACATGATTCCTCCAAGCCCTGATCAGCCATGCCATGAAGAAGACATGAAGCAAAACCAAAATTCAACCCAAAACTGAAAAGCAATGTACTGCTGAGGGAGGAGACATTTTAAACTGATCCCAGTCCATTTTCACTAATGCCGGTGGGTAGCATCACATGCATGGCATGATCAGCTGATTTCCATTTATCATTGTTAGTGCCGTGTAGTGGGTTCTGACTCATAACAACCTTGTATAGGGTTTCCGAGGCTGTCAATCTTTGTGGGAGTAGACAGCCTCATCTTTCTCCTGCAGAGCGACTGGTGGGCTCAAATCACCAACCTGTGGTTGGCAGTCCAGTGCTTATCCTACAGAGCCACTGCACTCCAATGTCCCGATTTTCCACTTAGAGCTTTGTTGTTGTTTTGTTTCTATAAGGGTTTCTAGAGAAAGTGTCAGTGGGTTATAATGAATAAATCTTTGTGGGGCTAATTCCTCTTTGGCTCAACACTGCAAAAGGCATGGTGGGAGTTGATTGCTCCAGATAAATTTAGGGGAAGTTTGGGTTTGATGAGTATTTAATGAATTTAGCACATTTGCATATAGGAAACAGATGCTAAATACTGGATGGAAGTGGGTGTGGTCTGTGGTAGGAATCTCACCTTCCGCAGAGGAGAACCAGGTTGGATTCCTAGCCAGTGCCTCTCATGTGCAGCCACCACCCCTGTGTCAGTGAAGGCCTATATGTTGCTGTGATGCTGATCCTGAGTAGTTTTCAGTGAAACTTCCAGACTAAGAAAGATTAAGAAAAAAGACCTGATGATCTGCTTTTGAAAACCAGCCAATAAAAAGCCTGTGGATCACAATGGATCCACTCCTCATCCTGGGGGTGGCTCAGAACTGGGTTACATTTCAAACCATCGTGGGTGGGATCACCATGAGTTGGGGGCCTACTTAACAACAATAACAAATATCTGAACTACTTATTGAGGGGACTAAATTCTGGAAGATTACTGCTCTCTGTTTGAAATCGGATTGCCTTATTTTCCTAAACTTCCCATTGATCTAGAGCCAGACCAGCAAGGCCACAGATTACATGGGCCACTGATTATATAGCCCTAGCAGGCCTGGCTGGTGGGGCTGGGTGTTCACCATGAAGAAGCCAGAGGTTGATGAAGTAGGCATGTAGGGCAGTGCCATGGGAGAGATGTCAACCTTTAGATTTGAAGAGGTCAGAGAAGACAGCAGAGTGCATGGTCAAAGGGCAGGATGACCAGGAGCAGGTGAGGGGTGTCTTTGGTGAAGGGCACAGGGAACCATTTGATACATTTTGGGGTTGGCTATGCATTATTATTGTTGTTGTGTGCCGTGGAGTCGGTTCTGACTCATAGCAACCCTATATTATAGAGAGTTTCAATTTAAAGGCATAGGGCTAGGGTTGGGCCCTTCCCTCCCTAAGTCCTCATTGTGGGGAAATTTAGAATATTCATGACTTTGCCCATTTCCAGCATGTCCTCTCACAGACAATGCCTTTCTTGACTGATACGTTCCAGGTGGAGAATTTTTACGATGAGCACGTAGGAGGAGATGTTCACCAGTGTGCATATAATAGTTGATGAGGTATTGAGCTTGGAGATAGGACACCTTGATTCTGTTTTTATACCATCTGGGTCACTGGCTGGTCAGGTAAACAAAGTCACTTTAACTTCCTGAAACATTAGCACCTCCTCTCTAAAGTGAAGAGATTGGAGTGGAAACCTCAATTGTACTGCTGTTGTTAGGTGCTGCTGAGTTGGTTCTGATTCATAGCGACCCTACATACAACAGAATAAAACACTGCCTGCCCTGCACCATCCAGCTCAATTGAAATAATACCAAAAACCCAAACCTTTGCCATCGAGCCAATTCCTACTCGTAGTGACCCTGTAAGTAGTACAGCCCCATAGGGTATCGCAGGCAGGCCGCCATCTTGACAGCCACAGCTGACACATCTTCCTCCTATGGAGCAGATGGTGGGTTCAAACCGCCAACCTTTTAGTTAGCAGTGAAACACTTAACCACTGTGCCACCAGAGCTCATTAATTGTAATAACAGGTTCCTTGAACTCAGCACTATTGTGGATTACGGACCCCTGGTGTGGTGCAATAGGATAAACACTGCACTGCAAACCAAAAGGTTTGGCAGTTCATGTCCATCAACTGCTCCTCAGAATTGACTCGATAACACTAAACAACAACAATTTTGTGGATTATAAGCTGGACTGCTAACTGCAAGATCAGCAGCTTGAACCTACCAGCCTCCCCGTGGAATAAAGATAAGGCTTTCTGTTCCCATAAAGATTTACACCCTCGGAAACCCTGTACAGGGTTGCTGTGAGTTGGAAATAACTCTATGGCACACAACCACCACCACCACCACCACCATTGAGTGGTGAGTCCGAATCAACTCAGTGGCAAGTGGCTTTTATCTAATGCACCAGTCACTGTAGTAGGCATTTACATAGAAGTTTCAAGTCCTCAAAAATCCCTACAATGTAAGCGTTATCATTAATATCTTAATTTGTCTGATTAGGAAAATAAAGCCCAGAGAGGTAAGGTGTGGTTGTTAAGTGCCCAGTTGGTTCTGACTCAGAGTGACCCTATGTACAACCTTACTAAGCACTGCCTGGTCCTGAGCCATCCTCACAGTTGCAGCTACACTTGAGATCATTGTTGCTGCCATTATGCCAATCCATCACATTGGGGGGCTCCCTCTTTTTCTTTGTCCCTCCACTTTACCAAGCATGATGTCCTTCTCAAGGAACTGGTCCCTCCTGATAATATGCCCAAAATATAAGAGACAGTGTTTGGCCATCCTGGCTTCCAAGGAGCATTCTGGTTGCACTGCTTCCAACACAGATTTGTTTGTTCTTCTGGCAGTCCATGGTAACTTTACTTTTCTCCTCCAACACCATAAGTTAAATGCATCAATTCTTCTATGGTCTTCCTTATTCATTGTTCAACTTTCACACGCATATGAGGCGATTGAAAATACCATGACTTGGGTCAGATGCACCTTAGTCCTCAAACTGACTTCTTTGTACCTGAACACTTTATAAAGGTCTTATGCAGAATATTTGCCTAATTTGATACATCATTTGATTTCTTGACTGCTGTTGCTATGAGTGAATGGTGGTGGATCCAAGCAAAGAGAAGTCTTAGACAACTTCAATCTTTTTTCCATTATCGTGTTGATATTTATTGGTACAGTTGTGAGCATTTTTGTTTTCTTTACATTGAGGTGTAACCCATACCGAGAGGTTATGGGACATGTTCAAATCCACATAGCAAGAAGGTGGCAGAGCCAGCCCTCCATGATAGTCTATAGTTCAAAGCCATAGGCTGCCTTCTACTACTAACCGACCATTGTTTTGCAAATTTTGGATGGAGTTGGTACATGGAAGATGATAGTTGGGATATAAATCTTGAAATCTGATATAAGCCATAGGAAAACAGACCAGAAGGTGTGGGTCATATTCCTCTATCTCTAGCTATCCTTGCCAGGGCTTCATCAAGAGCTGATGAAAGACTATCATGAATACCATAAATGTGCTTTAATTTCAGTCCAACTCATTCACATTTTTATATAAAAACAGGCGCAGTGTCTGTGGTCTTTCCTGAGTAAGTAATATGAAAGACCCTTTGCTACTGAAAACTTGGAGGTGTCAGCAGGTAAAGCAAATCCATTTACAAACAGCATCTCTTTTCTAAAATTAAGGGCTCTCACTTTAAGCACTCCTTTCATGCATCAGCAACTTGTGAGTCCAGCAGTTAATTACTGCGATGTTAAAGGTCTTTTATGTTTATGATACACCCTTGCGTTAGGCAAGCTTATTATGAATTGTAATTTTTTCATTAGCTCCCTTCATATTCATTATTTGCACTCTATTATATCTTAGTTGATAATTTATATAACATTTGAAAGTAATAAAACTGCTTTTCATTAAAATCACTCTATGATTCGAACTTTTCACTCAGGATAATAAAACTGGTTTGCAAAGGGGGAGAAATAAAGGTTGGCGTCCGTAAACCCAGTCACTTTGACAACCCACTTTACAGTGTTGTGGTGACACTTTGGAGTTAAACAGATGATATTCAAAGCCTAGCTTCACTTCTTAGTAGCTTTGTGGTCTTAAGCATGTTAATTTACCCTCTCTGAACCTCAGTTTCTTTATCTGTAAAATAGGGATGATGAGAAGAGGAATTACCGTGTCTTCATAAGTACCTGGGTGGCTCAAAAGGTTAGCAAGGTTGGCTGCTACCTAAAAGGTTAGAGGTTCAAGTCCAGCAGGAGATGCCTCAAAAGGAAGGCTTGGCAACCTATTTCTTAAAAATCGGCCATTGAAAACCCAGTTCTAGTCTGACACATATGGGGTCAGAATTGATACAATAACACCTGGCTGGCTCTGTTTTTATAGAAGTTGTGAATTATTTGAATGAATGAATCAAAAAAGTAATGAAAATTCGTAAGTATACTAGTGAATCCAATAATTCAGTTCTTTAAGAAAAATAAGCAGGAAGTTGTCACACCAGTAAGGGTTGTGCTAGAGACCTGTGGTGAGTTTTGGTTGGTTGCTTGTTTATATGCTGTGGAGTCGTCGGTTCTGACTCATAGTGACCCTGTACAGGATTTCCAAGGCTGTAAATCTTTACGGGAACAGAAAAGAAAGCCTCATCTTTCTCCTGCGGAACAGCTGGCAGTTTCAAACTGCTGACCTTAAGGTTCACAGCCTGATTCATAACCACTATGCTACCAGAGCTTCTTGGTGAGTGTAGGGACTGGATTTATGGCTTATAGCCTGGCAGCCAAGGGGCCGTGGTAGCATAGTGGATTAGAAACTGGGCTGAGTTGCTAAACCACAAGTTCAGTAGTTCGAATCAGTTGCTCCACGGATGAAAGATGAGGCTTTCTATTCCTGTAAAGATTACAGCCTCGGAAACCTCACACAGGGTCTCTGGGAGTCAGAATCAACTCCAGGGCGCACAACCACCACCAGCTTGGTAGCCTGTCCGTGTAAAAGCAAAAGCCTGCAACTTTTCTAGTTAAATACAGCAGTTCAGAGGCCAAAGAAAGAGAGACAAGAATCTCAAGGAGATAATTCTGAAATTGCCACTGTTTCATCTGCTGTTGTCTCCACTGCTATTGCCTCATCCATAATGACAGAGAGAGAGGCTTCTTGAATCTCAAATATGTACTCAACAGAGGCAGGAAAGAAAGCAAGGTACTAAAAAAGATCAAATTTAAATTATAATCAGCTAATTATATTCTCTCTTAATTGAGACTCTGATTTTCTTGACAGTGGTTCAGCCTCATCTGATACCTTCTGCCAACCCAGAGCTGGAAAAAATTTCAGATCACAAAATGATAATAATAACGGCAACAAATGGTATTCAGCAGAGTCCTAGAGTCACACAACACTTACTTTTCTACTCGTTAACACGTTTGATTCTGACAAGAGCCTGCAAGGAGAGCTCGAGAGTTACTGGCAACTCCAACTTCCTAGACTCTCTTGGTGCTCAGGTTAAAAACGTCAGCGTTCTTTTCCTCTTTCTTACATAGCCAGTCCCCCACCTGCTGGGAATCCCGCTGACTGTTCCTTCAGAACATGCCCAGAATCTGGCCACTTTGCCACCACGACCACCCTGCTCCAAGTTCTCATCCTCCCATGCCTAGATTGTCACAAGAAGCTCCTGTCTCCCTGTGTATGCCTTTGACCTATGCTGCGGGTTGAATTGTGTCCATCCCAAAAGATAAACTGAAGTCCTTACCCCTGGTGCCTGTGAACATAACCTTGTTTGGAAGTAGAGTTTTTGAAAGCTGTCCTTAGTTAGGTTAAGAGATTGTACTGGAGTAGAGTGGCCCCGATCACTATGTCTGGTGTCCTTATGAAAAGAGGAAACGATACACAGTTCTAGAGGTAAGACGGCCACGTGAAGATGGAGACAGAGGTTAGAGTGAAACAGATACAAGCCAAGGAATGCCAAGGGTTGTCAGGAATCACCAGAACCTAGGAAGAAGCAAGAAAGGACATTCCCCCAAGAGCCTCCAGAGGGTACATAACCCTACGCACCCCTCGATGGTGGATTTCTAGCTTCTGGATCTATGAGACCCTGAGTTTCTGTTGCGTTAAGCTGCCCAGTTTGTGATCCTTGCTTCTGGAAGTCCTAGAAAACAGTACAACCTGAAACAGCCGGTTCTCAACACACTCTGGGCTCCTTTTTAGGCAAAGCAGACCATGGCATTTCTCCACTCAAAACCCACTGCTCCGTTCTCATCCCACTGGGCTTAGATGTCCACATCCTACAAGGTTCTACATGGCCTGGCCCTGCCACCGCTCACTGCTTCAGTCATACCAGCTTCTCTGCTGGTTCTCACACGGGTTAGACATAGCTTTGGGGCCTGTGTCTTTTATTTTCCTCAGGTTATTTTTTCTCTCTCTCAGCCAACCATTCTTGTTGTTGTTGTTATGTGCCGCGGAGTCGGTTCTGACTCATAGCGACCCTGTACAGGGTTCCCGAGGCTGTAAATCTTTACGGGAGCAGAAAGCCTCATCTTTCTCCCGCGGAACCGCTGGTAGTTTCGAACTGCTGACCCTGAGGTTCGCAGCCCAATTCGTAACCGTTACGCTATCAGCCAACCATAAGTTCCCTAAATTGCTAATGTAAATGATCCAGATGTGAACCAGCACATGCCCTCGTGACCTTTCAGTTTGCCCCCCTAAGACCTGGCTGAGCATCCATCCATACTTGTCCTTTGGGTCCCCACCTCCCCAGTGAATCCAGATGTCTGTAACTCACTTGCTTAGGAAAGTGCCTAAAGGTGGTCAAACACTAGGAATCTGGTCAATAGTCAGTAGCTTTAAGAAGCATGGATGTAAATCTGAGAGGAACCCCACAAAGAATTGATTGCGTTCTCTCAGTCAAGTCTCCCTGTAAATCAGCAAGTCCAAATGTAGATCTGTCGGGATTCTTGGTCTGGGGTTGGGGAGAAGCCAAGAAGGCAGTGGTGTTGGTAGAATATAGGCTGACGACAACCAAAACCCAGTGGCCAGTAGTCTCCTTCAACTCGTGGCAACCCATGTGTATCAGGGTACAACTGAGCGCCTTAGGATTTTCAATGGCTAATTTTTTTTTTTTTTTTGGTGGGGGGGAGTTGATAACCAGATCTTTCTGCCAAAGCACCTTACACTCAAACTTCTAACCTTTTTTGGTACCATCCAAGCACCACTATTTGCACCACTCGGAGATTCCACCATTGCTATTAAAAAACCCAGAACCTGTTGCCATGGAGTCGATTCCGGCAAACAAAGACCCCTACAGGACAGAGTAGAACTGCTCCTTACGGTTTTCACGCTGTAAATCTTTATGGAAGCAGATTGCCACATTTTTCTTCCACAGAGCGACTGATGGGTTCAAACCATCGACCTTTAGGTTAGCTGCCAGATGCCATAACCACTGTGCCACCAGGGCCCCATCATTAACAATTGTTCAGTGCTGTCAAGTTGGTTCCGACCCATAACGACCCTGTCTAGGGCTTCTGAGGAGCAGCTGGTGAGTTTGAACTGCCAACCTTGGAGTTCAAACTGAGCTTGTGGTCGAGTGCTTATCCTACAGCACCATGCCCGTACTCCATCATTAACAATGTTGTTGTGGTTATGTGCCTCCATGGAGTCGGTTCCAATTCATAGAGGCCCTGCACAGGGTTTCCGAGGCTGTAAATCTTTACGGAAGCAGAAAGCCTCATCTGTCTCCCACAAAACAGCTGGTAGTTTCGAACTGCTGACCGTGAGATTAGCAGCCCGATTCGTAACCACTATGCTACCAGAGCTCCAGCTCTCAAAAATAACACCTATAACTTCATACAGCCTGCAAGAGACATATGTTTCCTTAGGGGAGTTGGCTGTAGGCCAGGGATCTTGGTATTTTGGGAAGTGGAATCTGATTACCCCCTCTTGATGGAGAGGTGGGGTGGGGGTGGAGTCTGTTATCCAGAAATGAAAGTGGTAGGACTTGAGATCAAAAGTTAATCCTATGCTGAGAGAGGATACTTAAATAAGGCAGGGGAGCATCTCTAAGCCCGTGACTGAGGCAAGTTTTGGAACTGGGGATAAAGAACCAACCAGAAGTTACAGAAACAAGGAGGAGAGCAAGGAGTGTTGGGCAAAATGGTTAGGTGACCAAGAATGGTTTGGGATGGGCACAGGGTGGTCCCACGATATTCCCCGAGCATATCATAAAGTGTATATATTACAAAGTAGTTAGCTTGTATGTTCTGGCATCAGCTAGCTTGAATTTAAAGACCAGACCCACCACTTTCTAGTTCTGTGACTAAGTCAAATCCCTCAGCTTCTCTGTTCTTCCATTTCCTCACCTGCAAAATGAAATTTGCTGAGGTTCATGAGCTAATTCATAAAGTACTGAAATGTCTGGCATTTCACTGTTGTTACTATGACTTTCTGACTTGAACATGCCACCTCTCCTCTCCGTCATGAAAAATGGCTGAAGGTCATTAGCTAGAGAGCCCCTAGCAAACTGGAGCACCACGTCTGGTAGATGTATGGCCCTGGGGGATTCAGGAGAAGTGACAAATGTGGAGCATGTGAGTTTGTGTCTTGATGTGAGCCAGTCCTGGGTTTGAACAGGTACATTTCTGAAAGCTGCAAGTTAATAGAACCAGTGTTCATCAAGCCCTATTTCCAATGGGTTAAGATTAGAGTAAATCTTTTTATAATTTCCTGGTCACCACTTTCCAATGGTTTGGACTTTTGGCAGATTTGAAGGAAGGCTAGGTTTCTCAAGGAGGCATGGCTGGTTCAGTGGTAGAGCCCTTGCGGTCTACGTAGGAGACCTGGCTTCAGTTTCCAGCCACTATTCATCTGTCAGTGGAAACTAAGAAGGACTAGGAAGAAAGTCCTGGTGATCTGCTTTTAAATATCAGTCAGTGAGAAGCCTATGGCTCACAGTGGTCTGATCATGAGGAGGACACATGACCAGACAGCATTTGGCTGCACTGTGCAGGGGGACACTGTGAGTCAAGGGCCAACTTATCAGCAGATAACAGGACAACATCAGCAGACTTCTTAAAGGCCCATAGGGAAGGAAGAAAAGACATCTAAGAGGAAATTACAGACAGACTGAAGCTGACGAACACTTCTAAAGGAACCCCTAATTAATTCATACTTTCATTGCAGAAACAATTCGGGCAGCCCTCCTACCTGGAGAGGCGCTCAAGACCCTAGGGAGACCATGCTAGTCCCTGATCAAGGAAGGCAAGAATCAGCCAACACATGGTTACAAACTGGTATGCTACCCAGATTGAAAAGTCTGAAAGGAAAAAGTCAGAATGATAAGGCTCATTGTAGGGATGCCTGAAGCTTCTGACAGTTCAAACCTACTGGACGGTCTGCAAGTGAAAGATGTGTCAATCTGCTTCCATAAAGACTTACAGTGTTGCAAACCCTATAGGACACTTCTACTCTGTCTATAGGGTAGTTATGAGTCCAGATGAATTAGATTGTGGTGGTGGTGTGCCATGGAGTCGGTTCTGACCCATAGCAACCCCGTATAAGGTTTCCGAGGCTGTTATTCTTTATGGGAACAGAAAGCCTTATCTCTCTCCTGCGGAACAGCTGGTAGTTTCAAACTGCTGACCTTGAGATTAGCAGCCCAACTCGTCACCACTACGCTATCCGAGCTCTTTGAATTAGATCGTAGTGGTGGTTTTATATATATCACAAATAAAAAGGGGGACTTGTAAGCAGAGGAACTTGCCTGCAGCCGTTGATAATGAAGTATGCATGAGATTAGCATCAATCAGCCTTGGTTTCAACTTCTGGCCTCATTACCTACAAGCTATATAGCCTTGTACAAACGTCTTCACTTCATGGTCTCAGTTTCCTCATCTTTAATATAGTCCTGGTGTGGCACTGTAGGATAAAGCACTGAACTGCAAGGTCAGTTTGAACCACAAGGTCGGCGGTTCAAATCCACCAGTCGCTCCTTGGAAACCCTTTACAGGGTTGCTATGAGTTCAAACGGTCTCGATGGTACTGAACAACAACAACATTAATTAGATCCATGGGGTTGTAGGAGTCCTGATAATGCACTGGACTGCAAGGTTAGTTTTAATCACAGGGTCAGCAGTTCAAACCCACCAGCCTTTCCTTGGAAGCCCTATACAGCGTTGCTATGAGCAGGAACTGACTAGCCAGCACTTAACAACCACCACCACAACATGGGGTTATAGAAAGGATCACTGGAGGTAATAGATCACATTGCTTCCTCCCTAGCACACGGTAAAGGTGTACTAAAATCTGGAGTTCTTGTCCACTAGAGGGGCTCAGAACAGGTTGGGAAAGATAAAGAAGAGCTTGCCAGGTAGAGCAGCGTGCATTCCAGGGACGCTTTCGACAATATTGTGATTGATGTCCAACTTTTTAGAAACCCATCTGCCCGCTGACTGACAGTGATTTTACATAGCCAGCATGTCTGTGGTCTTTTTCTAGATTGCCTTTTTTGTGTGTGTGTGTCCTTAATGGTTGTTTTGTAGTGGTTACAAATGTTCTCTAGCTGCCAGCAATGAATCTGCCAAAAATATCATAGGGGGACATAAAATATGCCAAGAAACTGAAAGAAAGGAAGAAATTGATTGCCTTCCATTAAAATAAAGCAGTCTTGCAGGTGGGGATAAAAAGTGGCACCTAAAGAAGTGGCCGAGTTCAAAGCTGCCCAGCTGCTGTCCCTCTAGCCCTGCCCGGTCAGTGGCTGTGTCCACAAAGGCACTCAAGCTGTGTTGGATTGCTTTGGGCTCCAGGGACCCTTTAGTATCCAAACGCCAAAGAGCTGCCACTTCTGCACTTGAAATTCTTGCCAATGGGGAGAAAGAAATGAGAAGGCTCTCTCTTGGGATGGGTTCTGTACTGGGAATAGGGAAGAAGTCAGGTGATGATTCTGGGAGCTGCTGCAGGTGCTGGAGGGCAAGTAGGGTCCAAATTGTCAGAGAGGTCATTTGTTCATTCATGTTTGTGCATTTGCATGCACATATGTGCACACACATAGAGCCTCCTTTACTTGCATGGGGCACGCTTCTACTAGGCTGTCTTGCCTCCCTTCTTCAAGAATGAGCGTTAACCATAGGAGACCAAAAGGGCAGCGTGGGCCCCAGCACAGTGTAGAGGGCAGGAAGGGGAAGGAGAGAAGGCGGAATGGACATGGGAGGAGTGCTGTTACGGTGAGGAATCACAAAATAAAATGTGTATAAATTGTTGAATGGGAAATTCATTTGCTTTGAAAACTGTCGTCCAAGCCACAATAAAATGTTGCCCCAAAATAAATACTGGACACTGATCTCACCCAGTAGGTACAGAGGACCAGAGTGGGAGATGGAGTCTCCTTGAGACACTACCTGTAACTCAGGCCTCGATCTCCCATCTCAAACTGTGCTCCCTAGCTGGGCTATTCCCGACCTGTCTTCACACCTGACCTCGACTCAGTGCAGATGTCAGCGTCTGTGTCAACTGGACTGTATGGTCCACAGGTTAGGGCTCATCTAGTCTTACTGACCATCTGTCTCTGGTACCTAGCACAATGCCTTGTGTGTGTAGTTGTTGTTAAATGCCGTCAAGTCAGTTCTGACTCATAGCAATCTTGTGTAGGGTTTCTGAGGCTTTGTGCAGTAAGTATTCAATAAATATTTGTTGAATGAATAGCAAACTAAGTCTTATTTCCCCTGAAGAGTGTGACTTTACTAGTAATGTTACTTCTCCGTGTTTTCCATCACAGTTGTGTCTGTGCCCCCACATAAATTAGGGTCCATGGAAAAGTGTCAAGGAGACCCAGGAATCTCCTTTTTTTGTCTAAATAAACATAGACACACATGCAGGCTCATACAGGTGGGGAAAAGGTCAAGTCTACAGAAGAGGGGCTGAGTTTAAAGTTGCCTACTTGCTGCCCGGATCCCCACCCCGTTAGTGGCTTGCCTTGTGTTTGGTGCCTCCTTTATTCCTGGATCTTTCTCCTGCTTCTTTTGTCCAAGGTTATGGTCCATGCCCTTCAGCATCACAATCATCCTTACCTATTTCCTTAGTTCATGGAAATCACCCCAAAACATGGGTCCTCCTATTTCAAATAGGACTCTGAAGTTCCTAGAGGACCAGAGACTATGTCTCATGCACCATAAAATCTCTAGTTGATTTTCAATTAATTAGATTCATTTCTTGTTGTTGTTAAGTGCCCTCGAGTCATTTCCAACTCATAGCAACCAAACCTACATTCAGTGGAAAAACTCTGCCCAATCCGGTGGCATCTTCACAATCCTTAAACCTGTGGTTGCAGTCACTGTGTCCATCCATCTCATTGAGGGAACTCTTCTTTGTCATTGATCCTCCCCTGTACCAAGCATGATGTCCTTCTCCAGGAACTGGTCCCTGTGGATAGCATGTCCAATTCATTAGGAGCATCAAAGACCAATAGGGCACAGTTGACTCCTCTGCAAAGAATGAGGGGTTCTCTTCCCTCATGGCTTATGCATCTACTGAAGAATTTCCCACACCCCTTCATGAGCTCCCCCATTCTACTGGAGCAATTACACTGGGGGGAAAGAAGGTGATTATTACCAGAAATCCCATTCCACTTATTAAGGTAAACTGTCTCCAGACACCCATGTCCTTGGATGTGGAACAAAAGCATTCAGATTCAAGTGGCCCTGAGGACTGATGAGACCAGACTGCTTCACTGGTGCAGGCTCTGATACAAAGCCAGTGACAGTCTTCTCTTCTCTATGTCCCAACCTTGCCCCGTGGCCCTTTGGGCAAAGACTGGCTGGAGGACAACCACACCTTCCCTCAGTGACTGTTCTGCACCAAGAGAAGAATGAACTTCAACCAAGGACTCAGTATCTCTCAACGGCACCTAACGACAAAAGAAGGGAAGATAAAGGACATTCCAGAAGGAAGACCAAGCGATGAGAATATCGCATCTCTCTGGGGAACACAACACGCTCAGCATCTAGATAGAGAAGTAGAGAGCAGGGGCTGGGTCATAGAGGGACACACCAAACAACGCTTTTTCTAGAACATGGTGGGGAAGGATTTTGACCAGAGGCATGATAAATTCTGATTCATATTTCAGAAAGGTCAGCTTAGCTGCAGGGTGGCGAATACACTGGAGAAAGAAGACAGAGACTGCCAATCAAGAGTGGTTAGGAGTCAGTTGGAAGCTGTCGTGATAGGAGATGAGGACTCCGCAAATACAGAGGAGGACGCAGCACCCGGCCTGAGGAGGAAGTGAGAAAGCATTTGCACAATTGATGCTGTTCCAGGAGTACAGATCTGTCACTCTAGGGGTGGCACTACACGAAGTCGTTCCAGTCAGCCACATTCCAGGCATCTGAAAAGGAGGATTGAAAGCACATTTCTTAAAACACCCAATCCAACATGCGTCACGTATGCGCCTCAGTGACACCAACCACATCCATCACGCCCTACCACCGTCTCCTGCATCTCTTACCAAAATTACCATCACTGCTTCATGAATAAAGATTCCACTTCTGGGGGAGCCCTCTCTCACTCCTATTTAAACCCAAACCAAACCAGTTTCCCTGGAGTGGATTCAGACCCGTGGTGACCTTATGTGTTTCAGAGGAGAACTGCTCCATAGGACTTTCAAGGCTGTGATCTTTCAGAAACATCTCCAGGTCTTTCTTCTGCCACACCTCCAGTTGGGTTCAAACCACCAAACTTTAAGTAGCCCAGCATTTAGCAGTTTGTAAGGAATTCTGGTAGCGCAGTGGTTACCCATCGGGTTACTAACCTCAAATTCAGCAGTTCGAAACTACCAGCCATTCCATGGGAGAAAGATGAAGCTTTCTACTCCCATAAAGATTTCTAGCCTCGGAAACCCTATACAGGGTCACTGTGACACACTCCTGCCACCATCGCCGTCACCTAGGACTACTCCCTCCCCTAGTAACCACTCCTAAACTTTAATCTGTATATATTTTCCCATAATAGATATTTTATACAAATGGAATCACACAGTATTAGGACTTTTCTTTTTCTTTCACTTGTGAATTCTTTTATCTTTATAGTCCTACAAAGACACTATAATGAAATAAAGCAAAATTAAATTCTCTTAAGAATAAAGTGGCAAGAACTCGAGGCCTGTCCTTGGAAATTGGGGGGCACAAATTACCCACCGAACATGCGTTTTATCAACAGCTACTTGGAAGAAGTGACTCCAGGTCAGACTTGGGGTTGAAAACTGCACAGGATCATGAGCAGGAAGAGAGGTTTTGCAAAAGGAAACTGTGTAATCACTCTCAATTAATGGGCCACGTTAGCAGCGGAAGAAGAAATGTTGATATTCTACACCGGCTATTTTATAATCACCAGGGTACTTAGCTTCATGTAAGCCATCTCATATTCATTAGAAATACGAGTGGTTTTATTCATTGAAAAGAACTTTTCAATTTATAGCATCTTAATTGCTTTATAGGGTTTTAAATTTTGCTCAAAAAAAGAATTCTATTTGGCCAGAAGTAGGAGTGGGGTACAGAACAGGAGAGAGCAAAATCCATCCATAAAGACAAAGATGTCAGCATCAGTCTGGTGTTTGGTGGCTCTGTCACTCAGAATGGCCTGGGTTGCTATGACTTGGAATCAACTCAAAGGCAATGGGGTTTGGGGTTCTGCTGTGATAAGAAACAATTCCTAAATCTCAGTGTCTTAACACAACACAAATACATTTCTTGCTCGTGGCATATGTCCACTGTGGATCGATAGCGGATCAGTCAGGGACCCAGACTCCGTCTCCAGCATAGGAACAAAATGCACTGGCTCCAAAAACCAAGGCTTCAGGAATTGACTGAATACAAATTGAAATCTTTCAACAAACTGATGTAGCACTGGAGGTACTATGTCAAGAAATTTGGAAGACATTTGGCCAACTCATTAGAATAGATCTACTTTTTGTGCCCATTCCAAAAAGAGGTGACCCAATCGAACATGGAAATCATCAAACAATATCATTAATATCCCGTGCAAGTAAATTTTTGCTTAAGATAATTGAGAAAAACAGCTTCAACAGGACATTAACAGGGAACTTCCAGAAATTCAAGCTGGATTCAGAAGAGGATGTGGAATAAGGAAAATCACTGCTCGTGTCAGATGGATCTTGGCTAAAGTAGAAAACATCAGAAAGATGCTTATTTGCCCTTTATTGACAGTGCAAAGGCTTTTGACTGTTTGGATCATGACAAGCTATGGACAACACTGCAGAGAATGAATTTTCCGGAACACTTAATTGTGCTCATGAGAAACCTGTGCATACACCAAGAGGCAGTAATTTGAACAGAACAAGGAGATACTGAATTGTTTAAAATCAGGAAAGGTGCGCGCAAGTCTGTATTCTTTCACCATACTCATTCAGTCTGTATACTGAGAAAATAATTTGAAAACCTGAATTATATGAAGCAGAATGTGGTATCTGAGTTAAAGGAAGACTCATTAGCAGCCTGTGATATGTAGATGATACAACTTTGCTTGCTGGAAGAGAAAAGGACTTAAAATACTTACTGATAAAGATCAAAGACCAAAGCTTTCAGTATGGATTGCACCTCAGTGTAAAGAAAACAAAACTCCTCACCACTGGACCAATACATAGCATCATGATAAATGGAGACAAGATTGAAGTTGTCAAATACTTCATTTTGCTTGAATCTACCACCAACACTTGCAGAAGCAGCAGCCAAGAAATCAAATAAAGTATTTATTGCATTAGGCAAATCTGCTGCACAAGACCTCTTTAAAGTATTCAAGAACAAAGATGTCAGTGTGAGGACTAAAGTGCACTTGACCTAAGCCATGGTATTTTCCATAGCCTCATATGCATGTAAAAGTTGGACAGTAAATAAGGAAGACTATAGAAGAATTTGTGCATTTTAGTTATGGTGTTCAAGAAGAAAATTGAAAGTATTATGGACTGCTAGAAGAGCAAACTACTAGACGTACAGCCTGAATGCTTCTTAGAAACCAGGATGGTGAGATTTCATCTCTCATACTTTGGACATATTATCAGAAGTGATCAATCCTTGAAGAAGGATATTATGCTTGGTAAAATGGAGGGTCAGCAAAAATGAGGAAGACCTCCAATGAGATAGACTGGAACCGTGGCAGTAGCAATGTTGTTGTGTTTTTTCTTTTGTGCATAATGTTCATAATAGCTGGAACCAACTTGACGGCATGGAGCCCTGGTATGGCCCTGTGGGTTAATGCACCAGACTGCAAAGCCATTTGAACTGCAAGATCGGCGGTTCAAGCCCACCAGCTGCTCCTCAGAAACCCTATACAGGGTCGCTATGGGTCAGAATCGACTCTATGGAACTTAACAACAAGAACTATAGGGTTTCCAAAACTGTAAATCTCTAGGGGAGCAGAAAGTCTCATTTTTCTCCTGTGGAGCAGCTGGTGGATTCGAACTACTGACCATGCAGTTAACAGGCTAGGTTAATAACCCAGTGCATAACCCACGACACCACCAGGGCTCCTGACTACTGAGTTTCCCTAAATGAGTAGGTCTGGGGAGGTCTGAAAATGCCCCTGCATGGTACAAATGGTTTACACACTACTCTACTAACGTAAAGGTTGGTGGCCCAAACCAACCCAGCAATGCCACAGAAGAAAAGCTTAGAGAGCCTCTTCTATGAAGATACCAACCAGAAAGCCTTATAGATTCAATTCTACTCAGTTATACATAGAATTGACATGAGCTGCAATCAACTCAATACCAGTGGATTTGGTTTGAGTTTGGGAGGTCTTTTACCCAGTTTTCCCTCAGGGATTGTCTGGACCACTAGACGCTAACATGCTTGCTTCCCTGCAGCCTGCAGAACAGACTCATGAGGTCAGGGAGGGACCTGTCCAGCTTACACTAATCCTGATAGTAACCCAGCCCAACACTACCTAAGTGGTTGTTGTCTGATTATTTGTTACCTAGACATTAGCCAAGATAGAAGCCAAGATTGGGGGATGGGACAGTATAGACCATGTGGTAAGCACGGTGCTTCCCACTTCATCCAAACTTTTTCATGGCACCTTCACATTAGTCCTGTGTTCTGTTCCTCCTTTCTGCCAATGAGAAAACTCACACTTGAGGACATTAAGACACTGACCCAAGATCTCAGGACTAGTGCATGGTTTAGAACTCAGGGCTGCCTGATTCACCACCTGTGATCTTCACCACTGTGAAAAACTGCCTGTCTTCTGAGAGCAGGTCATAGTCAGAGGCATGGTCTTCCAAATACTCCTGAAGCATTTCTACCCAAAGTATTTTGGTTTCCCCATGAACTTGCAGCCATTGGTGACTTTTTCCTCATTCGTGTCTCCTTTTCTTCCCCACCTTCCGGAAGGCAGGAAGGGAACCAGGAAAAGGTGTCCCCCACTTTTCTGCTTAGGACCACTTGCCCTCCTGAAGCCCCCCAAGTTGTTACTTTCTATTTAAGCCTTCAGCCTCTTTAGTAGCTTAGAGGGAGCAGCCCCTGTGAGCTTGGTACCAGAGAGTCTTCACTTACTGCGTCTTCCTTCCTTAGCTGTTCATCCTTATGAGCCAGGCTGTGCTTTGCTCATCTGTTCGCGCTGTCCCCACAGTCTGTCTCAGGATGCTGTGGTCAGTATTAGGGACTGGCTCTCCCTCACATGACTTGTATTGCCAACTTTTTTAATCTGTTTCCTTGTTTATAAAAGGGGGTGGTAGGTGGTGGAAAGATGGAATGACAAAGACATTTATGCAGTGACTACAATATGCCAGACCCATTACATAAAAATAGGATATCTCCATGAGGAAGGCAATAATGTCCCCATCTCACAGATGAGAAAGTCATGTTCAAACTGATTAACGAATTGGCTTAAGGTTCCACAACCAGACAAAAGAGCAGCCAGGATTCTAATTCTAGTTTGCCCCTCTCCAAACCCTTTCCATAATCAGTAAATCTCAAGCTTTAGCATAATATGACGTGATAGTTTAGAGAACTTGTTAGCACTCGGGTGACTGACTCTGTAAAACCATTCTGGGGCCAAGAATATGCATTTCTTATAAGTTCCCAAGGGGCTGCTGATGCAGCTGGTCTAGGGACCACACTTTGAGAACCACTGGACAGCTAGCATGCTGTTGACTTCTCTAAACTGTAAATGCTTAGAGCTTAGAACCACTCAGGAGCTGTCAAGTTCTGTGCCTGGGAGAAGATCCAGGTGTGTACCTGGCAGCTCTCTCTGGGACAAGGTGGCTATCTAGAGGGTCTGTACTTTGTGTCTCCAAATGTAAGGACAGGAGTGTAGAGCAGTTGGCCTGTCCTCCAGGCTTAGGGCAGCCTGTGCCCAGTGGCAGAGTGAAAACTATGACCTTTCTCAACGGTGCCAGGGCAGAGCTGACCTTTAATTTATGCCGCCTCTGCCTACTCGCTAGGGCAGTGATGGAGGCTTTAGATCGAAGTGGTTCCCACATGGAAAATACTGTCACACACACACACACACACACACACACACACACCTAATGCCATGACATTCTGTGTTCAAAGTGCATTTTTGAGCATCATCAGCTAAACTTTGGGGCATGATCATTTGGGAGTGCAGGATATGTTATCCATTTATTCCACAAGCAGTTACTGGGGACAGTCTGCGTAGCAGGTACTGTACTACCATGAGTGGTGTTGTGACAGGGGACAAAACCAGGTTCATTGCTACCTCCCGTCATACAATTTCAAAATTAGTGTGAGAAACGTACGCTAACTCAATTATTAACACAAGTGAAAATAAGCACATTGCAACTCTAACCAGAGCTCATTGCTCTGAGGATGTGTGTGGAAAGACATTGATCACTGAGCTGAATTTTTTAAAACTTTATTGTGGCTTACAGAGCAAGTTAGTTTTCCATTCAGCCATTTACACACATGTGTGCGATGATTGCAATTCCCACAATGCAACAGTACTCTTCCTCCTTCCTACCTGTGTGCCCTGTTTCCAACATCCTTCTTAGCTGCTCCTTCCTGCGTTCATTGTTTCATGGCATTGCTTTCCTGTTAGTCTCATATGGTTGATTGCTCCGCCTGGTGTTATTGTCCACTCTAGATTTTTACTAGGACATTGGGTCAAGGAAGAGCTTCCCAGGCTGTGGGAGTGATACCTGCAAAGACCTTGGCATGGGCCAGAGTGGATCAAGTATGAGATCCTAAAAAGGGGTCAGTGTGGCTGGACCCCTAGAGTAAGATGAGACTGGAGGTGGCTAGGGACAGACCATAGGCCATGGCACTCTAAAGGGTTGTGTCTCTGTAGGAGGACAATGGGGACACCTTGAACAACTTTGATCAAAATTGTATTCTGAAGAGCTCACTCTTTAAATTGGAGAGTCCATTAGAGGAAGGCCAATGTGAATGCAGGGACTCCTATCAGGGAGCTGGTGCCGGAGTCAGGTTAATAGGTAATAGACAAGGTGGTGGTGATGGTAATGGGGAAGATGGATAAAAGTGGGTGGGACTGGAGATAGATGTATTTAGGTGGTAAAATCAGTAGAATGGGAGGGTGTAGAGAGAGAACATCTAAAGGTAACTTACACAACTGAATGCATAATGGTGCCTTTCACTGGGATTGTGTCACCACAAGAAGACCTAGTCTTAGGGCTGACAACAACAGAAATGTCTCTCATAGTTCTGGAGCCCAGAAGTACAGAATCAAGGTGTCAGCAGAGCTGTACTTCCTCCAAAGTCTGTAGGGGTGAAGTCTTCCCTGTCTCTCCCAGCTTCTGGTGACTCCGGACTTTCCTTGACTTGTGGAGCATCACTTCAATCTCCACTTCCATCTGCATATCAGCTCTGTGCCCGCCTCTTGTCCTCTGTGTACGTCTCTTCTCCTTTTCTATTTCTTATGGGGACACATGCCATTCAATTTAGGGTCCTCCAGTTACGAATCGGGCTGCTAACCTTAAGATCGGCAGTTTGAAACTACCAGCTGTTCCGCAGGAGAAAGATGAGGCTTTCTGCTCCTGTAAAGATTCGCAGCCTCGGAAATCCTGTGCAGGGTAACTACGAGTCGGAACCGACTCCACGCTACTTAACAATGACAACAGATAATCCAGGATGCTCTCATCTCAAGGTCTGTTAATTATACCTGCAAAGATCCTTTTTCCAAATAAGGTCACATTTCATAGTGTCTGGGGATTAGGACATGGACATATCTTTTGGAGGCGGTGCCACAATTCAACCTACTACCAGCATTTTGAGTTTCCGGAACCTCTGTTGTTGTTAAGCGCCTTCGAGTCAGTTCTCTGGAACCTCTACAACTATTAAAAAGTGATGGTAAATAACCAGTGAGATTTACAAACCTAGAGCTGCAGGAAGAAAGTGGATTAGATAGAGATAGAAATTTGCTCATTAACTGAAATCATGGGTTGATGAGATGTCCTGGGTAAGTTGTTGTTGTTAAGTACCACTGAGTGAGTTCCAGCTCACAGTGACCCTGACTAGGTTTTCTCAGGAGCAGCTGGTGAGTTTGAAGTGCCGAGCTTACGGTCAAATGCTTGTTACAGACTGGTTAGGGTAATGAGATGACGGACAGAGTCACTGGCAGAGTAGGCTTGAGAACTTGGGTCTTATGACTCCGGTACCATCTTGCTGTCTTTTAAGCTCACAGAAGTGATTCATTGAATCACTAGCACATTAAGGGACTTTCTTGGCCTGAAGAGCCTTCACATCAGTTCACCTGACTGGGGCCCCCAACATCGCACATGTGGAGACCAGTGAAGTGGAAGAGGGTAGACCTAGCTCAAATGGATGTAGCTCTATAGGTGAACTCAACATGAACAACTTCCAATAAATCAGGGCTATACCAAGTGAAAGATGCTGCCTTAGAAAGTGTTGTTGTTGTTGTCAGGTGCCATCGAGTCGGAACCGACTCATAGCGACCCCATGCACAGCAAATGAAACAATGTCTGATCCTGGACCAACCTCACTACCGATGCCACACTTGACACCATCAATGATGCCACTTGGCCGATCCATCTTGTTGGGGGTCTTCATCTTTTTCTCTAACCCTCCATCTTACCCAGCATGACATCCTTCTCCAGCGACTGTTCCCTCCTGACAATATGTCCAAAGTATGAGAGATGAAGCTTAGCCATCCTGGCCTCCAAGGAGCACCCTGGCTGCACTTCTTCCAAAACAGAAAGTGTAGCACTACCATACCCATCACTAGAAAAACGGGAGTGAACACTTGATGTGACTGTTTTAGAAAGGTGTCTGATGAGAGTCTGGACAGCCTAGGCTTTATCACTTTATGACCAGTGAGATCTGTTAAGCATCTCTTGCAGGAAATTTTCATGGCCTGGCCTCTTGTCTTAGTGTGGGTTCTCTAGAGAAGTAAAACTAGTTACATATATATACACACACACACACACATAGAGAGAGATTTACTTCAAGGGAAATGGCTCACACGATTATGAAGAAATTACTTGCAAACACCTGCGGGGGTGGGAGGGGAGTGGCAAGACACCAAGCTCAGGTGTCTTCTGCTGGTTCATGTGGTTGTGGGGGCTGGTAAAGCCAAAATCTGTGGGTCAGAAAACAAGTTGAAGGTTTCTTATATCTCACAAGCCAGAGGTCATGTGACAAAGTTTCCTCGGAAGCTATATACAGGGTCGTTATGAGTCAGAACCGACACACACTTAACAACAATCACAATGACTCCATTAGACTTCTGTTGTGGTGCTCTAGGATCAGTACTGGATTATGAACCTCAAGATTGGCAGTTCAAACCCACCAGTTGCTCCTCAGAAACACTATAAATATTTGCTATGAGTCAGAACTAACTCAATGGCACTAACAACAACAAAGGCCCGTCAATTGGTACACCTACTTGTGCCTTAAGCTTTGTCTAATTGCAGACTTCCTCCATCTCCCCATCAAATAGTTAATGATCTTTTATAAAAATGACAGTGGAAAGCCATTTCCCATTTGAAGGGAATTTAGAAGCGCATCTTTTTTGTAACACGTGTAACCACGGATGAGTTTTATAAATCTGGACTTTTGCATATTGAGTCTTTCTGAATCAGGGGCCTACTGTTTAGATCTCAAGTCCCCTCGATAGGTTTAGCTCATTTTGTGAGGCAATTGTGTGAAAAGATGTCTCAGGTGAATAAAACTTGAGGAAGAATTTACCAAAAGGATGTCTTGGCTACACTTGCTTCTCCACAGCCTTGGAAGGGCTCCACGTTCACACATAATGACTGTGCGTGTTTCCAGCACTGCTGAGAACATAGTCCTCTCTGTCGGCTCCACAATATTAGCTTCCAGAATTCTCTCATTCCTCTGTTGCCTCCCTGGCACCAGATAGCATTGGCTCAGAAGTGAATCAGTTCATTGCATGGGCCTTGTGCACTTGAGTCGTAAAAAAGGGACTGAGAGGCCCTGCGAGGTCACAGGAATTATTATTCCTCAGGATGTAACCACAATGGCGTCTGGGTGAGCACTGGTGGATTTGGGGTTTTTTTTGTTGTTGTTTTTCTTTTTAGGGACAGCACTGAGAGCTGGAAAGGTGGGATTGTGACAAGAAGAGGGGTTGAGAGGTGCCCATAACAGACCTCTTCCTCAGAGTAGGAGCTGTGTGTATCTGAGAAGGATTTGAGGCACAGCAGAACCTTCACTGACCCCTCTCCCCCCAAGGTCCCTGGTATCGTCTCCATTAGCTTAAGGACCATAAGAGACACCAATAGTCTGCAGTTTATCCCTGGGTGACATTCCAAAAGAGAAGAGCTTTGAAAACGCACAGACCTGGGTTCCATACCAGCTCCCCCATTTACTAGTGGTGTTATTCTAGTATATTGCATAACCTCTCTGAACCTCATTTTCCCCGTTTGCAATAGTAAGAGCTAACTTTTAGTGAACACTTGCATTGAGCTACAGGATTTCCATGCCTATCTAACTGAATTTTTACAGAAGGCCTCAGGGTGAGGTAAAGTGTCTTTCTCCACTTCATTGCCACAATCAATTACTGCCTCAGCACCGTGGCTGTGTGAGAGGAGGGGAAGGAGGAGACACAGCAGAGTGGGAGGGAGCTGGGCAGTGGGCAGTTCTAGTGGCAGTGGAAGATGCCATCCTTACCCTTAGCCAGGGCTAGGTGAGTTGATTCCCTAGGGGCCTCCATCACCCTTCTCTGTCCCTACAGATTGTCTGTTCACATACCTGTTCCTCCCACTTCCCCCACCCCAACTAGGACAGAGACTCGGACTTTCTCATCTCTGAATCCTCACAACCTCCACAATGCCTGGTGCTGGATAAAGGATCGTGTCAACAAATAAAAGTCATTCAGACAATTAAGATGGCAATAGCAAAGTTCCTCCCTGTCTCTCAGATTCGCAGTTCAGCCTCTGTGTGACCCTGGTTGAGTCATTGCCCCTCTTTTGGTCCTAGTTTATTCTTCTATATAATGAGGACGTTAGAACAAATGATGTCTAAAGTCGGAACCAACTCAACGACACTAACAACAAAGGCCCGTCAGTTGGTAGACCTACTTGTGCCTTGAGCTTTGTCTAATTAGCTTAAGAACCATAAGCTTGGACATCCCGTTGTTGTTGTTGTTAGCTTACTCAAGTTGGCCCCAACTCATGAGCATTCTATGCACAAGGGAATGAAACACTGCCCAGACCTGCAATGTCCCCAGGATCGACTTGGGACCACATCATTGACACCCAAACAGGTTTTCACTGCCTAATGATTGGAAACCTGCTCAGCAGCATTGCAACACACAAGCCATCTGTAAGTTGCCCCCTTTGAGGGTCAGCTGGACTCTGAGGACCAGGCCACTCAATAGAAAACCCCAACAGTTCCCAGATCATGTTGCAAACCAACTGACCCTTACTTAGTGTCCATGAGGTACACAGCTCTGCTCAACACTGCAAGGAATTCAAAGGCGACTGATGTCTGTTCTTGGCCATCCTGGGAAGCAAGACCTGTCCACTAATGCCTGTAAGACAAAGTGTGGAGAGGGTCTCAGGAGAGGTCCAGCCATCATGCTCTGTGGGTTCACAGGAAAATAAAGGATCATATCTGGTTGGGACTAGGAAGGACATCTTCTTATAGGAAATGGCGTTGGAGGAGGTCCTGGAAGATGAGTTGGATTTGTAAAGAACTAGAGGAAGACATAGGAGCTCTGGTAGCGTAGTGGTTACGAATCGGGCTGCGAACCTTAAGGTCAGCGGTTCGAAACTACCAGCCGCTCCTCAGGAAAAAGATGAGGCTTTCTACTCCCGTAAGGATTTACACCCTCGGAAACCCTGTACAGGGTCGCTATGGGTCGGACCCGACTTGATGGCACTTAACAACAACAACAGAGGAAGACATGCAAGGCAGAGGTCTCAGAGGTGAGATGGAGCAGAATGTTCACGTTGGGGAAGTAGCACATAATCTAGTTTTGCTGAGTTTAGTATATATCCTGGAGAGCAGCTAAAGGAATGTGGGGCAGGTCAGTCTAGGACACTGTTGGCTAACGCCTTGAATGCCGGAATAAAGAATTTGTACTTAAATCAATTGGTAATGGGGAGCCATTGAAAGTTTTTGAATAAAGGCATGACAGCTGCACTGCTTTTGGCAAAATCCACTTGTCATCATGGGTACAATTCACTTGGCATTGTGAAACACTGGTGGTAGAGAATTAGGGAAAATTCTGAAGGCTGTGACAATGATCCAGGGAGCTATGATAAGAAACTCAAGTAGCATGATGGAGCAATCGCAAGAATCTGAAAGCCATTTTGGAGGTAGAGTCCCTGTCACTTGGCAAGTGACTGAATAGAGCTCAAGAGGAGAGTCCCAGCAACTCTTCTTCTTTACTCATTAGGCACAAAGGAGAAAGAAGGAAACCGAAGTCTCAGGGAAGAAACTAGTCTACAGGGCTAATAGCCTATCTGAGTCACAGCCCCATCTGTCCAGAGACCAGAAGAACTAGATGATGCCTGGCTGCTACTACTGACTGTTCTGATCAGGACCACAATAGGTGGACCCTGATAAGGTGGGAGAAAAATGTAGTACAGAACTCAAATTCTTGAAGTCCAGACTTACTAGACCAGTTGAGTTTGGAGGGCTCCCTGCAACTATTGCTGATATACCCTTAAGCCTTAAACCAAAATCATTCCCGTATGTTACCTTTTAGCAAAATAACAGATGGGCACACAAAATAAAGGGTGTTACCCAAGAGTACAGTGCTCCTCTTTAAAAAACCTGTATATGAGACCAAAAGGTCAGTAATTACTCTAAAGCAAAGACAAGAAGATAAGGGGCCAGGGAAGCTAGAGTACTAGAAATTGAACAACCAGAACTCAATTAAATATAACTAATGTCGAATATGAGACTTTCTGTTCTTGCAAAGATGTACAGCCTTGGAAACCCTATACAGAATCTCTAGGAGTCAGAATCAACTTGATGGCACTTAACAACAACAGCGGTTATGAATCGGGCTGCGAATCGCAAGGTCAGCAGTTCGAAACTACCAGCTGTTCCGTGGGAGAAAGATGAGGCGTTCTGCTCCCGTAAAGATTTACAGCCTCGGAAACCCTGTACA
>NW_006408525.1:1534996-1560928 GCF_000296735.1 Chrysochloris asiatica | reverse complement strand
AGTTCGAAACTACCAGCTGTTCCGTGGGAGAAAGATGAGGCGTTCTGCTCCCGTAAAGATTTACAGCCTCGGAAACCCTGTACAGGGTCGCTATGAGTTGGAACTGACTCCACGCCACATAACAACAACAACAACAGCAATGTCACTGAACAATTTGTGCAGACATTATCGAATGAGAACCTAATTTTCTGTGTAAACTTCCATCAGAAACACAAGAAAATATCATTTGAAAAAGAAAAAGAGGGCCACAGCCTCTGGGGCACGGCTCATGACTTCATCACCATATGATGACTTCATCGCCTCAGTACCACAGAGAGAAATGGCTGATGGGGCTTTGAGGGAGGGGGGGGCGCGGGGAGGTGCTGGTCTGATAGGACAAATGCCTAGGGAGGGAGTAGGAGGTAGCATTGGGGCTTGCTAAGTTTCATGTGCTGGTCTGACACTTCATTTTTCAGTCAAAGGAGTTGGGTCATATGAACAGTCCATTTGCAACTACTCTGCGCCGTATGTTGTGTGAGGCAGGTTCATTTAACCTTCACGACCTTCCTCTGAAGTAAGCATTGCTATCCCTCCCAGCCATAATACACTGTGATTCCTTGAGTCTGTGGTTCTAGTTTGTTCCCAGATGATGCTCCTTGAGCTGGAGCAAGTCAAAACCCTGCCACTTTTGTGAGCTCTTCAGAGGAAGCAAACAAATCACTGTCATTTCTAAATGATTTAGCAGAATTTGACATTCTCTGATGAGTTGTCGAGATGCATTCTGCAAAGCCAGCCTTATGCAATGCGGTTTTCTGCCTCCAATGAGGCGAGTGGGGTTCTGTTTGCTCAGGCTCTGGGCTCTGCCTTCTGTCTTGGCTTTCACTGCATTTCCCCGCATCTCATTATCTTCCCTCATTCCCAGGATGAGGCCAGGAGGGGTGGGCTCTCTGAGGACACATTTGGACCCTGAGAATCTCATTATCAGCAGTTCGAAACTACCAGCTGTTCTGTGGGAGAAAGATGAGGCTTTCTGCTCCTGTAAAGATTTACAGCCTCAGAAACCCTGTGTAGGGTCGCTATAAGTTGGAACCGACTCGACGGCACATAACAACAACGTCACTCAGTGGACCTGGGGCAAGAAGCATGGTCGGACTCCAGTAACGCTTGAAGTTGGAGTAGAGAGGCAGGATTCATTAACCCTACAAACAGGTGGGATGAAGCATCTCCCAATTTTCCCAGCTACAAGGAACTTTTTCTCCGGGACTCCCATCCCACTTGGGCACAACTTCCCTTTGAAACTTGATTCTCCCCTTTGTTCATCTATCTTCCTAGATTATTTTCCCCTCAAGACTTTGAACTACTTGAAAGCAGAGAAGGAAAGGGAGTAACATTTAATGAGCATCTATTAACAGAGAAGCAATATACTAGTGCCTTTGTAACTATTTAAAAAGGGGCTTAGGTGGTTAAATGACTTGCAATTGATTAATGCAGGCAGTGTATTACTTAATATGACCCTTCTACCCATCCATGACATCTTGTGACACCCACAAAATGATTGGCGGCACTATGCAAATAGAGTGCTGGTGGCCCACCAAAGGGATTGGACAGTCTACTAACAATGCAAAGAAGGTGTATGGAACCCTAAAAAGGGGATTGGTCAGTCTTGTCATCTTGCTAGGCTTAAAGAGAGCCAATCTCAGATACAAGAGATAGTTCTTGCTCTTCATAAAGAAAGAAGAGCTGGGAGGCTGTGGGTCCAGAATTCCTGAAGTAAGAACCTCTCAGAACCAGGAGAGAGATAAAGAACTGTAAGATCAGAGACAGCATGAGACAGTAAGAACAATGGCGGAGAAACAGCAGCAGATGACCTGTGGGCTTCAGGACCCATGAATCAAGGCAGCTTCCATGGGTGTGCCAGCCCATGGAGCAAGAGAGCTGAGAGCTTCCCCCATGGAATGGGGCTCCTCTGAGCATTTATTTATCAGCATAGCTAAAGAGCTTCACAACACTTGCCTAAGTGAGATAGAGGTCAGACGTGAGTGGGGCAGGGGACAAAGAGCGGGTGGCTGAGAGGAGCTGAGAGAGCTGTCCTGCCCTGAAGAGGGGAGAGCTTGCCAACATGCTTCCTGATCCTGCTTCCAAGTTGTAACCTGATACTACCTTAATAAGCCCATATCTGTGAGTGTGGTCTGTAGGTTCTGTGTGAGCATTGTAATGGATTATCAAATCCAGAAGAGTAGCAGAGAATGCCAGGGGAAGGAAAGCTGGTGTTAGAATTGGTACAAAGATTGGAGGGCAGAAATATGTTTGAGTACCACATAGGACTCATCAGCCTTGGGCTACTGTTGATCTTGAGTCTCTCCTTTGTGAAGTTGTTGTTGTTGTTGTGAAGTGCCGTCGAGTCGGTTCCAACCCATAGCGACCCTGTACAGGGTTTCCAAGGGTGTAAATCTTTACGGGAGTAGAAAGCCTCATCTTTCTCCCGCGGAGCGGCTGGTAATTTCGAACTGCTGACCTTAAGGTTCGCAGCCCAATTCATAATTAGAGGAGGTCAAATGCTACCGGACCATTTTTTACAACTACTAACCAGAAGGTTAAGGAGCTCTGGTAGCGTAGTGGTTACGAATTGGGCTGCAAACCCCAAGGTCAGCAGTTCGAAACTACCAGCTGTTCCACGGGAGAAAGATGAGGCGTTCTGCTCCTGTAAAGATTTACAGCCTCAGAAACCGTGTATAGGGTCACTATGAGTTGGAACTGACTCCACAAGACATAACAACAACAACAACCTGAAGGTTGGCAGTTCAAGCTCACACAGCAGCACTGTACACACAAAAAAAAATCTGGCAATAGGCTTTCATTAAGATCTGCAGCCAAGAAAACTCTATGGAGCACAGTTCTACTCTGACCCTCCTGGGTTGCCATGGGTCAGAGTCAACTCAGTGGCAATGGGTTTGGTTTTAGGTTTTATAACTATTAATTTATTTAATACAATGACCTGAGGAGGATTGGACTTGTATGCCTTGTTTAAAAAAATTAAAAAGCTAAAGATTAGAGCAACTGAGTCAATTCAAGGAAAGTGCTTAGACAAGTGCCTGGCACAAATGCTCAATAAATTAAAGCACTTACAATTATTGTTGAATGTTTTGTCCAAGGTCTCAGACCCTGGAATCCAATCCAGGTTGGATTGGGTCCAGGATCAATGCATGCCCAATTGCTTTGTGTGTTTATAGTGTTCTCCACCATGTGCATAATATAGAAGGCATTCTCCAAATCATTGTTTCATTTATATTCTTTTATTTATATCCTTGACCCTCCCACAACACCTCAAACTTGAAATACTTGGAATAGTTTGGTGGAGTTCCAATAAAAAACACTGAGTGAATTATTGATTGATTGAACGAATGAATGAATGACAATTCTGTAATTACTCTATGGAACAGTTCCAATTGATCAACCTTCATGTCAAAGGGCCAATCCCTCAATAGCTCTTACTGTCCTTGCTGTTGTTGTTAAGTGCCATCAAGTCTGTTCTGACTCATAGTGACCTTGTATAGCTTTGTGGGCTGCGGCTGGTGGGTTTGAACTGCAAACCTTGCAGTTAGTCCTTATCCTATAGAGCCACATCAACACTCAAATTGACTAAGGATCTTAGAGGATCCAGAAATATGTGAAAGGCTTTGAATTGTCTGGCTCATGACACACTATGGATAACATTGCAGAGAATGAGTATTCCAGAATGCTTAATGGTGCGCATTAGGAACCTAGAGGCAGTCAGTCATTCAGCTACAACACGGGGACACTGAATGGTTTAAAATTAGGAAAGATGTGTGCCAGGGTTGTATTCTTTCACCATACTTATTTAATCTGTATGCTGAGCAAATAATCTGAGAAGATGTATTATATGAAAAAGAATGTGGCATCAGGCTTGGAGGAAGACCTGTACTATGCGGATGATACAACCCTGCTTGATGAAAGAGAAGAGGACTTAAAATTCTTACTGATGAAGATCACAGATCACAGCCTTCAGTATGGGTTGTATGTCAATGTAAAGAAAACAAAAAAATCCTCACCACTGGACCAATAAACAACATCCATATAAATGGAGAAAAGATAGAAGTTGTCAAAGACTTCATTTTGCTCAAATCAACCATCAACACTCATGGAAGCAGCAGTCAAGAAATCACACGACATAGTGCATTAGGCAAATCTGCTGCACAGAACCTCTTTAAAGTGTTCAAGAGCGAAGATGTCAGTTTGAGGAATAAGGTGTAGCTGATCCAAGTCATGGCATTTTCAGTAGATTCATATGCATGTGAAAGTTGGGCAATGATAAAGGAAGACCCTAGAAGAATTGATGCATTTGAGTTGTGGTGTTGGAGGAGAGTATTAAAAGTATCAGGGACTGCTAGAAGAACAAACAAATCTGTGTCGTAAGGAGTTCAGTCAGTACGGCATGTGATTTCTTGACTGCTGCTTCCACAAGTGGTGATGGTTGATCTGAGCAAAATGAAGTCTTTGACAATTTAGAAACCAGAATGGCCAGACTTGGTCTCTCATACCTTGGACATATTACCAGGAAGGACCAGTCCCTGGAGAAGGACATCCTGCTTGGTAAAATAGAGGATCAGCGAAAAGGAGAAAGACCCCCAACAATATGGGTTGGCACATTGGCAGTGGCAATGAACTCAAGTATAGCAACAATTGTGAAGTTGGCGCAGGACCAGGCAGTGTTTTGTTCTGTTGTGCATAGTGTCGCTATGAGTGGGTACCAACTCAACAGCACCTAACAACTTAGAGGAGTAATGGAATAGAAGTGTCTTTGTCATCTTCTCTGGGAGTTCGCTCCTTCAATCGGTGACTTGGCATCACTGCTGCTGCTGCTGTGTGCCGTGGAGTCGATTCCGACTCATAGCGACCCTGTACAGGGTTTCCAAGGCTGTAAATCTTTATGGGAGCAGAATGCCTCATCTTTCTCCCGTGTAACAGCTGGTAGTTTCGAACTGCTGACCTTGTGGTTCACAGCCCAATTCGTAACCACTATGCTACCAGAGCTCCTTTGCCATCACTAGGGCTCCTTAAATAATGGGATGCATTCATTTCTCCCATTCCCATCAAGTTCCCTTCCAACCAGCCTTGGAAACATCTACATACACACACATGTGCGCACACATGTGCACACATCCTCTCCCCTCACAAGGCAAACAGAAGAATCCATGGAAGAGCCCGATCCAAGACAGCCATTCCTTGAATATCCATCTTGACGAACTTACAGAGTCCGAGTTTAATATTCTATCAGGTTTAATATTCTGAAAATTATTAGCCTAGCAAAGATTTTCATCCTTCTCCTCTCTCCCCAAAACCCAGCTCCAATATCTGAGAGAACCAGGCGAGCAGGGCACACTCACCTGGGACTCTCAGTTCAGAGCAGGCTTCATGAGAATCCCTGTGCCAAGTGGACCTTCTGGCATGTTCTAGTCAAGTACCAGCATTTACTTAGCCACCATTGTCCTTATTTCTCAATGGTTTTTATTAACGTGAAGATGGTGGAGACAATGGGGAGCTTCAAAATGCACAGGCTCAGCAGGAGGAGAAGGGGGACTCGTGAATCAGAAGAAAGGTCGCAAAGAACATGCTGAAGGAGTGAGAACCTACTACTGTTTTGGAGGTTAGGAAGGATTCCAGGGAAAGATGTGCCAAGTGACTATTTCTGAATGATGATGTGGAGGCTACAGAAATCAGATGTGGTACAGGCGAGGGCCACTCTGAAGTCCTTATCTTGAAAGATCACTCTCAAGTATCTCCTGATACCAAGAGGTTCTTGCCAGGTGGGTTATTTGCTGAAAGGACTAGATACGCGACAAGGCTGCCAGGCAGTTCCCAAACCCTCAACAAGCCCTTGCAATATGTAAGAGAGGTGTGTGTGTGTGTGTGAATGTGCATATGTGTGATTGTGTGTGTCAGTGTTCGTACATGTTGTTTATTATTAAGTGTCATTGAATTGGTTCCAACTTATAGCGATCCTAAGGTTCAAGTTCACCAGCCACTCCTTGGAAACCCTATGCAGGGTCACTATGGGTTGGAACCGACTCCATGGCACTTAACAACAACATAGGTTTTCCAAGGAGAGACTGGTGTGTTTGGATCGCTGACCCTGTTGTTCAAACCGACCTTGTACCACACCAGGACTCCAGTGCATAAGTGTACGTAATTTTGTATGAATGTGTGTGTGAGTGTGTATAAATGTGCATGTGTGATCTTTTTGGTTGGGGGAGATTATTTTCACTCTTTCGATGCCATATCCATTCCTGCCTAGGATTTGGGCCTTGGGGAGTTGGGCCAGTGGCTGCCGGAAGTTCTGTCACGTCCAATTACCCCCAGTAGTAGCTGCTTCAGGAAAGGCCTCAGGGAGCATTAGTGTTTGAATTACAGAGACGAGAACTCCAGTGAGACTTCAGGGAGATAGCAATTCATCAGCATCCCAGAAAGATCCAGGAGTTGTCTAAATATAGAAACTGCCATCCTGCCAAAAGTGACGAGTATCAGCCATCAGTGTGGAGCACAGGGCAGGCCAGGAGGGAAAAGAAGGGAATCATGGGTAGGGAAAAAGGCTGGCCAGCAATATGGAACCCAGTATCAGGAGAAGGAAGTACCTGCTTGGTGCAAATGGTTAACACATTTGGCTGCTAACTGAAAGGTTGAAGGATTTAGTCCACCTTGAGGTGCTTCAGAAGAAAGGACTGCAATCTACTCCCCCTAAATCAGCTATTGAAAGCCTTATGGATCACATGGGGTCACCGTGAGTTGGATACAACTTGATGGTAAAGCTGTACTTGGTGTCTAACAGATGTTCACTAAGTTCTTGTTGAGTGAGTGAGTGAATGAGTGGAGGAAATAGCAGATAGGAGCCACTTGGTGCTGTTTGCTGGCACAAATGAGTGTTCACAGAATGCTAGTCCCTTCGCCTCCCCTGAGAGGTGACTGGCGGTAGGTAGATGACATTTGGTAATGGTCAGCTTCAAGAAGGTCAACCAAGAAGTGGGGGGAGACCCTGGCATCAGTCAGGGAGGGGAGGTCCCAGCCCACAGGTGGGGATGTCACCTCTTGGAAGGAAGCTGAGGCAGATACAGGTGTCTGGTCTGTGTCCACCTAGAAGGCCGTGCCACTGTTCCACTGCCTTGAAAACTGTTCCTTGTCCTTGGAGACTGCCAGGGAGCTTTCTCTGATGCGCAGAGACTTTCTCTGTGATGTGCAGCTTCTAGGTTTCCCTTCGGAAAAGCGCTATCTGTATTCCCACGGACAGGAGTGAGCTCTGTGGGGCACACCTCTGTTTTATGTGCCTCTTTATCCCACAGCTTAGCCCAAGACCAGGCACATAGGAGACTACCAACCAGGCTTCACTGCAGGAAAAAGAAACAACGGCATCTCTGGGTGTTGCAAATGGTTAAGCACTTGGTTGCTAAACAAAAGGTAGAGATTTGAGTCCTCCAGAAGGGAAGTGCATCAGAAGAAAGACCTGACAATCAGCCTCTGAAAAATCAGCGAATGAAAATTCTAAGGCGTACAGTTCTACTTGACACACATTTGATGGCAACTGGACTCCTGGTGTGGCACTATAGGATCAGCACTGAACTGCAAACCACAAGGTCATCAGTTCAAACCTACCAGCTGGTCCTCAGAAGCCCTATACAGCGTTGCTGTGAGTCGGAAGTGACTCAGTGCCACTTAACAGCAGCAACAGAAGGTACCGGTTATGGCTACTTTACGTATGAAAGGGTTTCCTGAAAGGAACTGAGAGCTTACAAAATTGCTGAAAGTGATGAAGGAGTGAGCTCAAAGCTGTGTCTCCAGAGCGCTCTAGAAATTGTCTCTAGAGAAGCTGCTACCTGGAAGGCAAAGGAACAGGAAACTGCTGCCCCACCCTACTCCACTTTGCCTTTGTTGTTGTTGTCAGCTGCCATCACGTTGGTCTCCGACTGAGACTGAAGGCAACCAACCATATGCACTATGGCATCAGAACACTGCAATCCATAGGGCTTTCATTGGTTGATGTTTAGAAGTATTTTTCAGGCCTTTCTTCCTCATTTGTCTTAGTCTGGACCCTCAGCTGAGGTCTGCTCAGCATCATAGCAACATGCAGACCTCCAATGGTAGATGAGAGGGGTCTGTGTTTGAGGTGCTTTGGCTGAGTATCAAACCCAGGTCTCCCACATGGTAGCATAGTAGGTAGGAATTCTACCAGTGCACTGCGACTGCCCTCCCACTTGCCTTTCCAAACCAAACCCACGGCTGTCAAGTTCATTCCAACGCATACTGACCCCGCAGAGCAGACTAGACTTGCTCTGTAGGGTTTCCAAGGCTTTATGGAAACAGGCCGCCACATCTTTCCCCTGTGAAGTGGCTATAGGGTTCGAACTCTCAACCTTTTAGTTAGCAGTGGAGTGCTTTAACCCCTGTACCACCAGGGATCCTCTCACTTGCCTTTGTTGTCATTGTTAAGTGCCATTGAGTCGTTCCGACTCATAGTGACCCTATATAGGGTTTCCAAGAAGCAGCTAGTGGGTTTGAACTGCCAACCTTGTGGTTATCAGTCCAGTACAGAGTCTACAGTGCAACACCAGGATAAACATCCACAAAAAATATCAATTAATTTGGGAAATGAATTCCTAGTAGAGATTTAAAGCCTCAGATACCATATACTGTACCTCTCTAAGTTGAAACCAACTCCACAGCACTTAACAACAAGACATGAGATTCAGTTGTGAACTGAATCCAGGTATATGACAGTTGACACAACAATTTCCAGATTGTGATTTGATGATCACTTGAGGCTGGAACATCAAGTCAGAACTGGATCTGAAGAAAGGACAGACTTGTCCCCGAGCCTGGGTCAGGGCTCAGCTCACAGGTGGAGATGGGGCTGTGGCTTCAGGTATAGACAGGAGAAGGTTGTAAATGGCATGGAGACAGGCAAGCCACTACAAGAATAGCGCCCATATCCTTTGCTAGTCCAGGAATTCTGTTCCGTCTGATATTGCTTGAAAGAAATGGGCCACCCTCTGGGCTGGGGAGATGTTCCTTGCAAGGAGATTTATGAAGCCGATGTCATCCAAGCATGCCCTCTCCCCGCTGAGTCCTGCCTGTACAGGAAGGCTGCAGGCTCTGGTCTCAGCCATGCGTGCTGACTGGATCAGTGTCCCCAGGAGTAAGCCCCTTCGGTAGGGCAGGGGCAGGGTGGCCACTCATATCAACAAAGCTCTCACAAAAGACAGAGAGATAAACAGGCTGCCCCAGTGAATCATTGTCCTAGAGAGAGAGAGCTGCCAGGCAGTAAGAAGGCTTCATGTCAAGTGGTCGGCACATTCTTTTCTTAGCCCCATTCCTTCCATAGACAGGTGATGGCCTGAAGGTCATTTTATGGGAACTCCAGGGACCCTGGTGATGCTAATGTCTGGTGTCATTGTATTTTGCTGAGGTCCCCATCTCTCCCCTAGGGAAGCAGGTGAGTCTAAAGGCATAGCTTTGGATTAAAAATCTAGTTAAAATCTTGCCTCTTCCATTTATTAGTGCGGCAAATCTTGGTCCTCCCTGATCTGTTGTTTCTTTACATGCTTAAAGGAGTCACTATACCACCTCTTGTGATGCTCCCATAAAATGCATGGGGAAAAGGACCGAGCATCCAAGTGGTCAGAGCTATTTGATGAGTAGATATTATGGACTGTAAGGATACAGACATGAACAATACAATACTGAAACAATCCCTACCCTCAAGGAGCTTACATTCTAATAAGTAAGCAAATAAAGAAATATGTTTGGACATGGAGAAGTATAGTCCCTAAGTGGTGTAAGCAATTACCATGCTCAGTTGCTAACCAAAAGTTTGGAGGTTCAAATCCACCCAGAGGTACCTTAGGAGACTTACCAGGTGATCTATCTCCAAAAATCAGCCATTGAAAATCCTATAGGCACAGTTCTGCTCTGACACACATGGAGCCAGTGTGAGTCAGCGTAGACTCAACAACAACTGACATAGAGAAGTATATTAAAGAAGATAAAACAGAATGCCGTGGAAGAGAGTAGTGATGGGGCAGGGTGAGGTTGCGGCTTTTACTTGGGTTGGAAACGGACTTTCTGAGGAAAGGCTTTTGAGCTAAAACCATTGCCAAAGCAGAGAGAAGAGCACGTGCAAAGGCCCTGTGGTAGGAACCAGTGAGGTATCAGAGGAAAAGAAAGAATATTAGTGGGGCTGGAACATAAAAAGGAAGACAAGATGCTTGGCACAGTGGCTGCCGCACAACAGATGATCTATAAATGCTAGTCCCCTTCCCTAGTACACTGAGAAAGCTTGGGATCTTACTGTCATCGTGTTCCCTAGCCCTCCCCCAGTGAAGGAGACAACCAGATCTCTGCAGGGAGCAGGCCCCTGTTTCCCACTATAACAATAGCAGTTTCCGCTTCTCTGGCAGTAATTGCGTTCCAGGTTTGTGCTGAGGTTCAGGAAACCCCCTCTGCTCTGTAGCACCAGACTCCAAGCTGTCCCCCAGACTGGGTCTCCGCTGCTCACAGCTTAAGCTCGCCTCCTTTGTGTGGATCTCATTAGCTTCTGTTTCAGGAGGTGCTTCCTGACCTTGTCCCAGATTTGTATATTCCTTGCACATTTGCTGAGTGACTCAGAGGTGCCAGTGCTGAGCTGGGGACCAGGGATTCAGAGATGCTGGAGGACCTCTCCCTGCCACTGTGATGAGTGCTAACAAATCCCATCACAAGGAACCTCTGAGACCACTCCCCACCAGCATCCCAGTCTAGCCATTGTCCCCCCAGCCAGACAAGCGAGATCTGTCCAAGGGGTGCACCTGCTCTTTGCCACCCTCTCTTAGATGCATTTTTTAAAGAAATAGCAGACTGCCTGTCTCTGCCTCGATCCCACTTGCAATCAAGCTGAGAAAGAAGCTCTACCCCTGCACAAGGGGAGAAAGTCCTCCAACTAGTGGGGGAATACAGACTTGGGCTCTCTGGTTAGCATGGAGTGAGGACAGCGGTGCCAACAGTGCCTGGTTCTGATCATAGAGCCACAGACTTGAATTGAGAGCCTCGAAATCTCTGAGGCTCCGTTTTCCCATCTATAAAGTGGAGATAGTAATCCTTTCCTTGGGTTGTTCTGAGCATCCAATGAGATGCTGCAAATGAAATGACTTTATAAACCTTACAGGTTGACATGTTGCCCCTTTTCCTAAGACACTTCAGATGGGCATCCGCTCTGGGCATCTAAAAATACTCACAGTAATCATCCTTCATTGAGCATGATCTATATGCCCGGCACTTCAGACTACATGAGTTCTGAGATTGAATTTCTCTAAACCTTGGAGGTAGGTGCTGGCATTATCTTCATCTTACAGTTGAGGAAACTGAGGCACAGGGAGGTTAATTATCTTATCTAAGTCCCCCAGTTAGGAAGTTGTCTGACTCCAGAGTCCCAATGTATGCCTACCCACTGCATATGTTTACCAGGAAACCACCACACTGAAAGACACAGGAGCCTCCAACCCAAGAGTGGGCAATTCCAAGTTCTCCTGTGGGGATTCAGAGCCCTCCATGGCAGAAGTAGGACAGGTAATTGAGGGAATGGGATTTTAGCAACTATGTATGGCCTCAGCAGTTATGTATGACCTCTGCAATTCAAATTTACCAGTCGTGCCTCAGAAACCCTATACTGGGTCGGAACCTACTCAACAGCACTTAACAACAACATGTATGACCTCAGGAGCTCTGGTAAGCTGTGGTTAAAGTACTGAGCTTCTCACTGAAAGGTCTGCTGTTTGAACCCACTAGCTGTCCTGTGGGAGAAAGATGTGGCAGTCTGCTTCTGTAACATTTTACAGTCTTGGAAACCCTGAGGGGCAGTTCTACTCCATCCTATAGGGTTGCTCTGAGGTGGCATCAACTCAACAGCAGGGAAATGTATCACTTCAGACTCTTCTAACCTCTCTGGGCCACTGCTTCCCCACCTATGAAACAGAAAAATCAGGATCCAGGGGAAAATGGCTCTAGAACGTGTCTCTCCTCCTTTTTGACTCTAGCCCACTTGTTAGGTGCCGTCGAATCCATTCCAACTCATAGCGAGCCTGTATAGGGTTTCCGAGGAGTGACTGGTGAGCTTGAACCACCAACCCTGCAGTTCAGTCACTAGCCTATTTTGTTGTTAGGTGCCATCGAGTCAGTACCGACTCATAGTGACCTTATGTACAGCAGAACGAAACACTGCCCAATCCTGGGCCAACCTCACTACTGTTGACATGCTTTAGTCCATTGATGCTGCCACCTGGCCAATCCATCTCATTGAGGGTCTTCTTCTTTTTCTCTGACCCTCCACCTTACCAAACATGATCTCCTTCTCCAGCGACTGGTCCCTCCTGACCTGTCACAGGAGGAAAAGCACTAAGAGATAATACGGAAGTGTGAAAGTGCAGATGATTTAAGGAAAGACGATAGGAGCATTTGGTTTAGCAATGGGAGACAGATGATTCATAGCGGAACAGCAATGTATACGTGCCTTCAAGACCATCCATTGAAAACCCACAAGCCCAAATTACTGTTGTTAAGCAAACAACCCACAACAAACTAAATTGGTAATGATGAAACTGAACAAATGATCATTTATAATTAAAAAGCAACATCGGTAGCCGTTGGAAACCAGCACCAACTCAAGCAGCTGATGCTGTTGCTGAGAGTCACCCCCTCCCAATCAGGGTTCCTAACTCTCAGCTGGAATCAGGTCTAGTGGGAATGTGGCAGGACCACCCAGGAGGGCCTGGTAACAGACTTTTGGAGTTGATGCTGATGTTGTTCCTAGATGCCCTCAAGTGGACTCCAATTCATGTCAACATGATTACAGCAGAGCAAAACCTTGCCTGGTCCTGTGATATAATCACAATCGCTGGCATGTGCAATTCCATCCTTGCAGTTACTGTACCAGCTCCTCTCATCAAGAGTCTCCCTCCAGAGATCAGATCGATCCCTCCTAGTGGCCTGACATCCATAAGATTTTCATTGACTACGTTTTGGAAGTAGATCTGCAGGTCTTTCTTCTGTGTGTTGTTGTTGTTATTGTTGTTGTTGTTAGGTGCTGTCGAGTTGGTTCTGACTTATAGCAACCCTATGCACAACAGAACGAAGCCCTGTCAAGTCCTACCTCACAATCAACCTCACAATCATTGCTATGTTTGAGCGCACTGCTGCTGCTGCCACTGAGCCAATCACATTGTTGGGGATCTTCCTCTTTCTCACTGACTCTCCACTTTACCAAGCATCCTTCTCCAGGGACTGGTCCCTCCTGATAACATGTCCAAAGTATGAGAGATAAAGTCTCACCATCCTGGCTTCTAAGGAACATTCTGATTATACTTCTTCAAGCACAAATTTGTTTGTTCTTCTGGCAGTCCAATATTCTTCTCCCAACACGATAATACAAATGCATTGATTTTTCTATGGTCTTCCTTATTCATTGTCCAATTTTCATATGCATATGAGGCAATAGAAAATACTCTGTCCAATCCTAATGCCATGTTCTCCTTCATATACTCCAGCGTCTCTGATTATTTGCTCAGCTTGCAGAGTGAATAAGTATGATGAAAGGATACAACCCTAGTTGACAACTTTCCTAATTTTTAAATCATTCAGTGTCCCTTTGTTCTTGGTCTATGTACAGGTTCCTCAAGAACACAATGAGTGTAGGGGTGGTGGTGGTGGTGGTTATGTGCTGTTGAGTCAGTTCTATCAATCTTTATGGGAGCAGAAAGCCTCATCTTTCTCCTGTGGAGCAGTTGGTAGTTTCGATCTTCTGTCCTTGCAATTAGCAGTCCAACTCGTCACCCACTACACTACCAGGGATCCTTGAGTATAGGGATAGAACACCCAATAAAAGTTTTCAGTAAACTCCAGCAACATGTTAATTTTCACCAGTGAATCCCAGTGCTTTGTAACTCTTTATACCTCATTAGGAGTCCTAGTGTGCCACTATAGGATAAGCACTGGATTGCTAACTGCCCACAGTCCAAACCCACCAGCCACAACTCAGAAACCCTATACAGGGTCACTGAGTCAGAACCAACTCCACAGCACACCACCACCACGACAAATGATGATCCACAGACCAGGGCTCTGCTAGTAATTAATATTCCATAGATCTGCTCTGTTGCATAACTCACACACACACATACACACCCCTGACCAGTGGTTCTCAACCATGGACCACTTTAGCACCCAGGAAACATTTGGCAATATCTGGAGATATATCTGATGGTTACAATTAGTATTTAATGGATAGATATGAGGAAAATGTTGTTACATGCCGTCGAGTTGGTTCAGACCTATAGCAACATTGTATATGGTTTCCAAGGCGCAACTGCACCAACCTTGCAGTTCAAACTGACTTAGCCCACAGCACCACACCAGGACAGGATAGCCCTGAGCAATTAAAAGTTACCTGTTCCAAATGTCAACATTAATAAACCCTGCCCTAGGACCACAACTCAGGACAAAGTTTCCCTTGGGCAGTGTACAAAGGGTGACTCTCAAGCTGAGCAGAAAATAAGGGCTCCTGGGGGCCCCGTCCATGGATACAGGAGGCTGAAGCAGCATGAGGAGGAGAGATAGGAGCTGGGTCATACTGCCTGGGTGAGACCTGCCCTCATCATGAGCTATGTGACCTTGAACAAGATTCTTTACTTTATGAGCCTCTGATTCCTCGTTTATAGAATGGGGACTGTAGCAGTACCTACCCTGCAAAGTTGTTGTAAGATTTCAATGAAATAAAGCCTGTATCTGGCGGACTCAGTCTCTGGCCCTGGGGAAGAGACTGGAAACTCTTCGCCCTAGAGATGCTGCTGCTCGTGTTGCTATAAGCTGGGCACAGGCCATACTGGTAGAACTAGAGGAACTGAGAGACCCGAACAAAAGAATGGGGTTCAGAAGTCAGTAGACAGGGCAAGAGAGAAAGCCCACTGAGCTCGCAGAACACCCAAGAGATGTGCAGAGCAGGACCCTGTTCCTCTCAGTCATGATCACGTGTCCCTTGACTCTAAAACCAAGAGGAGATGCAGAAGGTCACACCTTTCCTTAGCACTCCTGCCTCAGGTCCTCTCACCTGCTCATAGTGCATCATACCTTCCCAGGAGGTGGTGGCTGGTATTCCTCCATTCGTTCATTCATTCAACAAGCTCTTACTGAGCATCCCCTTGTTGTTGTTGTTGTTGTTGTTGTTATGTGCCATGGAGTCAGTTCTGACTCATAGCCACTCTGCACAGGGTTTCTGAGGCTGTAAATCTTTACGGGAGCAGAAAGCCTCATCTTTCTCCCACGGAACACCTGAAAGTTTGAACTGCTGACCTTGCGGTTCGCAGCCCTATTCGTAGCCACTACGCTACCAGAGCTCCTTATGCTAGGCCATATCCTAGGCACCTGGATTGGAGCAGTGGCTATGACGGATGAAAAATGCAGTCGAAGAAGAAAGACAAACAAATCAGTAAGTTATGCCGGGAACATGCCAGATGGTGCCAGTGCTGTGGAGAAGTACAAAGACTGGGAGGAGGGCAAGGTGTGCTAGTGGGAACGTTGCAATTTGAAATGAGCTGACGCCGAACAAAGCTCTTGATGATGGGCAGAGAGCAAGCCATGGAGCCCTGGGGGAAGTGCAGCCTAGGTGTTGGGAGGAGCCGCAGGTGCCTGGGGAGTTTGGGGGAAGAATTGATGAAGTTATGGTGTTGGAGGAGAATATTGAAAGTGCCATAGGCTGCCAAAAGAACCAACAGAGTGCTCCTTGGAGGCCAGCATGGCCAAATTTCATCTCTCATACTTCAGACATGTCAGGAGGGACCAGTTGCTGGAGAAGGGTATCATGTTTGGTGAGGTGGAGAGTCAGAGAAAAAGAGGAAGACCCCTAATGAGATGGATTGGCAAAGTGGCAGCATCAATGGGCTCAAGCATGGCAACAGTTGTGAGGTTGGCCCAGGATCGGGCAGTATTTTGTTCTGTTGTGCATAGGGTCACCATGAGTCAGTACCAAGTTGATGGCACCTAACAACAATAACAAATGGAGGTCAGGAGTGGTGAGAGCGGGGAGAAGCAGGAGGCCATGAGCGCAGAAAGGAACAGCAGAGACCCCATTGTGCAGAGTGGGGCAGGTCATCGTGAGAAGGGACCGTGGAGGGCAGCGAAAAGACAGGGATATGGTGGGAGAAATGTTTTTCAGTCACTGTGTCTACTGTTGACAGGGAGAGCAGCCAGCAGCCCAGGTGAGAGATGAGGTGCTTGAATCAAGGTGGAATCCTTGATCCATTGTCAAGTCAGACCCAGTGGAATATCCCAGTGAATTAGATGTGGGGTGTGAGGGAAAGAGAAGAGTCTGGATAACTCCAGGCTGTCTGGCCTGAAAATCCACAGGGCAGAGTTTACCACACATACGGGAGAAAGATGAAGCAGTGTGGACTGAGGCTGGCTGGACTTCTTCACTCATGGCTCTGCTACTTAAAACCAGCCGCTTAGCTTCACAGAGCCTCAGCTTATTCATCTGTAAATGAGCAGAATGTAAGGCATATACGGTGGCCCTGAAATAAAGCTTGGTACCATGTCCTCTATCACATCATCCTTGGCCTTCACTTTGCCCCAGCTCTGGACTCTGCTGATTGGTGGGGTTCCCTGGGGGCCTGGGTTTGAGGAACTATTCTCCGTGCCCTTGGCCCGGGAGAAGGGCACTGAGGATGGGCTACTGGCGTTTTGCCTTGACCTAGCCCCTACCTCATGGGCCAGCTGCCATTACCTGGGCCCCCTCGTGCCCTCTGTGATCTCAGCCTCAACAGCCCACCCAGGACCCCCAGCTCCTCACAGAAGTCTGTTGGTCAGGCTTAATTCTCCAGGGGAAGGAAGGGGGAGAGCAGAAGCAGTGTTTTAAGCACCTCCTCTGGGGCAGAGTTCTTAGACCACGGAGTTCCAGCCATGGCTTTTAGCCCCTGCAACACAACAGGATCACCTGATACCCAGGGCCCACTGTGTGATACTCCAATTTAATCAGCTCTAGGCATGGTGGATCCACAGGATAAGCACTGAACTGTGAACCACAGGGTCAGCAGTTCAATCCCACCAGCTGCTCCTTGGAAAAAAAGATGATACTTTCTGCTCCCAAAAAGATTTAAAGTCTCAGAAACCCTATACAGAGTTACTGTGAGTCAGAACCGACTCGGTGACACTTCACAACAGCAAGGGACAGCATAAGTACTGATCACTTTTGAAAGTTCTCTGGATGATCTTAATGTGTCGCCAAGGCTGAGAAACAAAGAAACCAAGTTATAATGTTGTCCATTTTACAGGTTTAAAAAGAAAACAATTGAGGTTAAGAGAGATTAGTGACTTCCCCAAGGTCTCACAGCTACTCAGTGGTAGAGCCAGGATTCAAACCATGGCAGATCTGACTTCAAAGCCTGAGTTCTTTCCACCACACTAAGCTGGGTCCTTAAAGAGAAAGTGTTTACAATAAGCTTAAATATTCTTCTGTGGCTTCTAAATGACTTGGAAAGATTTGTGGGTGTAGAAATGGTCAAAAAAAGATCTATCTTACAACTTTCCGAGGGGCCAATCAATAAGAGCATGTATCCAAAGTGATTCAGAAGTCAAAAAGAGAAATAGCCTTCATGTGCAGAAGTTCAATTTACGTAAGAACGTCACGGGGATACCAGGAGCCCTGTTGGCACAGTGATTAGGCAGTTCACCTGCTAACTGAAAGAGGGACGGTTTCTAACCTGAGGAAGAAAGGTGGGGCAGCCTGTTTCCATAAAGAGGTACAGCATTGGAGACCCTACAAGGCAGTGCCAGTTCGTTCTATGGAGTCATTCTGAGTCCAAAACCACTTGACCACTGTGGGTGAGTCACAGAGACACATCTGTTAGGCAAAATGCAGCAGTTTCTTCACCGGAATCTGTGCTGCCTGTCCCCCGAGTGCCCACCTGATGTTTGGTTCAGGTAAATGGGGTGAGCATTAGTTTAGGAACTGCCCATGATTGGTCAATATTTATGGGGCACCCATCATGTGCCAGACTCTGGGCTGGGCACCAGGGTGGTTTGTGAGTTCCAGGCTCTTTCCAGCAAAGCCGTGGCAGCCTGGCTCTGTTGCTTTCATTGTTGGTGTGAAGTCTCGGAACTCCAGCTGGAGCCCCTGTCCTCACAGGTGGTGCTGAAAGAGAAGAGAGGCAGCCAGCACCGCCAACAGCTCAGCACAGCCGGCGGAGGTGAAAGACAGCCGGGAGACGAAAGCTTAGCCCTCGATGTCCTCCGAAGCAATTAGAAATGCAAATAAGCCACACAATAATTACACACAAGTTTCAACTTCTCTTCCAGCCTCACAAACCACCTGTTACAAAATTAAAGGGGATTTATTTTTTAATTAATGTGACAGTAATTAGCAGAGGGTTCAGATGCTTAGAACTAGGCCTACACAGGGAGGGAAGCATTGAAGAAAGAGTGTGACTCTCTTTTTCAAAAAGCACCAAGCATGTTGGGATTCTGTCAGCTCGTTTCACTGCAGCCTGAGTTACCGACAGCTGTGTTTGGAATATGCAGCCAAGCTGTGTGTCTTAAACCAAAGAGGGCTGGCAGACAGAGTGTGGATATTGGGTTCAGTAGGCCTGGCTCATGGCTGGCTGTGTAATCTGGGAAAAGTTTCTTAACTTCTCTGAGATTTAATTCTCCCGAGATTGTCATGAGATTGTTGGGGAAGAGTTAAGAGAAAATGGCACGTGCTCTTCTACCAAATTCTTAAGGAATAAAATATAATTCAATGCAATGGAGACAATAAGAATATACAAAAGGATACTATGTGGTGTTATTGGGTATCCTATATGGGTACCAAATACCCCGTTTCTTGGAACGGTCTTGTTTTTGTATTGAAAGTCCCACATCTCAGCAAGTTCTTTAATCTCAAGCAAGCAGGGAGATTTGATCATACTAGTGCTCTGTGGGGAGTCCTAGTATGGTGCTATAGGATAGGCACCATACTTCTAATCATAAGATCGGTGGTTCAAACCCACCAGCCACTCCTCAGAAACCCTATACAGGGTCGCTGTGAGTCAGAACAATGAGTGCTCTGGGAAGTGAATTCTGAGACAGGGATTAGCATACTGAATGTTTATTCAGTAACATTCTTGGGACCACCACCTGTAGATAGGAGGGGAAGAAGCCGGAAGGGGCAGAGGGAGAAGTCACGCTGTCTCATAGGACCACCCACAGCTTCAGGCAACCCCACTGAGCTCAAGAGCTGGCTGGTCCTATGTCAGACCTTCATAGCCTCACATGGACAAGCCGTTGAACCTGGGTCACCTCAGAAATGGACAAGGCCAGTCGAAGCAACCCCTGAAGCTTCTGACATTGCAGGGCTCTGACCACAGACTCCAAGGAACCAGCTGCTGGGGAGCAGACTCCTACTTGTGATGACCCATGGGGGTCAGAGCAGAGCTGTGTTCCACAGGGTTCTCAGTGGCTGTTTTGTTTTTTTTTTTTTACAAATAGCTCACCAGAGCTTTCTCCCTTGGCACCTGTGAATGGACTTGAACCACCAACCTTTCAGTTAGCAATCGGGCACGTTAATAGTTTACACCACCCAGGGTCTCCATAGATGTAATGTTAACCATATTACACAGGAAAGCTGCATCACTGTGCAAATATAAACTGCAAAACTGTCATCAAAATAGAAAATTAAAGTCTACCTCAACTACAGCCAAGAAATCCTAACCATCCCCCCATCAAAGATAAGAATGTGTTCATAAATAGATATCGTAGCAAACACTCAAAATAGATCCGTTCCCTAGACTTCTTGCGCTCCCCCATGGAACTCTGAAATTAGTCTGTGATCACTAATTGCCTGAAAATTGTTGAACCCTGTGTTCCTTTCCATCTGCACTCCTGGCCACAAGTGAAGTCCATATATATCCATCCATCCCCTTAGGGAGCAGGATTGAAGTGAAGGGATCCAGGACAGAATGAGGAAGTCAACAGGCTGGAGTGCTGGTGGGGAGAGCCCTACACTCAGAGATTGGGGATCGGGTGATTGTTTTTATTCTGCCCCTTGCTGTGGGATCTGTACAGGGCACATCAATTCTAAGACCCAATTTTTTAATCTCTACCATGGGGATGAGCACTCCCTCCCCGGGTTGCTGGGAAGACTGTGAGTTTAAGATGGGAAAATACTTGATAAGCTGCCACCATCCGTTGCCATGGAGTTGATTCTGACTTCTGGAGTCCCCACATGTGCAGAGTAGAACTGTTCTGTAGGATTTCAAGGCTGTGACCAACCTGAGCTAAACCGCCAGGTCTTTCTTCTGCGGTATCTCTGGACGAGTTTGAACCTCTAACCTTTAGGTTAATGTTGCGCATGTAATCATTTGTGCCACTCAGGGATATTATGAGCCACACAGCCCTGGAAATATGAGAAGAGAAGGGAAGCCAGGGAGGGGAAAGGCACTGTAGCCTTTCAGCTTCAGTCAGATGCATTCTTCTCATAAAGAGAAAACCTCAGGGGTGACAGACCCTGCCTTCCAGTCTAGCAAAGGAGGGTCTCCATTGCAAGCTAATAAATTACTTAGCTTCTGTATCTTTCATTCCTCAGGTGTTCTCAGAGCCTTTAACTTCCTAAGATGCCTGTGGCTGTCCAAGATGGGGCGGTATGCGGGGTCAGTGCTCTGTGGCTCCCTTTGGGTCTCAAAAATAAGTCCAGACTCCTTAACCTGCCGTTGGAAACCCTGCGATCCTGTGCCAACCCCCTTTCCGCTGCTATCCCCCAACCTCCCTGTATAATCTCTTGTCCCAGGGACCGGCCACTCCCTCCCATTCCTTTACCTCTGTGGGTGTTTCTTCCTTCTGCTTGCTACACTTTTCCCTTTCTCGGAATTGTCCCACCCTTTGATGCCAAACTCAGGCCTGCCTCCTCCTGAGAGCCTGTCTGGAGAGAGCTCATCCACATCTAAAACATCAGCACATTTAGCACTTCACACCTTCCAGAGTTTGTCATCTTTGTGGAGATGTAAGCACCTCATGCTTCCTGGAGCATCTCCCCTAGAACAACCACTGTGCCTAGTCAGGTGCGCCATTGGGCAGCAGGAAGAGCAAATGCATCACCAAATTTGTTTGATCTTGAACAAGAGTAAAACCTCCTTAAAGTTGAGTTCCCTTATCTGCAAAACAAAGATAATCATAATATCTACTGCAAAGACTTCTGTGCGTATTAAATGAGACCCATGTAGGGAAAGTCTCCCAGATGAAATAACTTTAAAAGGTAGATCCTAAATGGGTCTTGGTTCCCTTCTGTTCCTGCTGTAGAAACAAAGACATTGCACAAAGGCGAGAGCATCTTTATGGAGCAAACCTTGTTACTTACATCTTGGGTTTTAGAATTATGGCTGGCGCAGAGTTATTTCAGAACCACTAGTCTAGAGATGAGAAAACTGCACCATAGGAGGACATTCCAAGGCCACATAGGAGTAAGTGGCAGAAGTTAACGCAGGAATGATTTCACTCTGCTCGTCGGTGATGGGCCCCTGGAATGAGTGTTATAGATAGATATGAGGCTGTGATGTCCAGAGGTGTCTAAGAAGAACATTCTGGAAGAATCCTTCCAGAATACTTAGGCATTCAACTGGAACCCGGGGATAAAATCTCCTGGTCCCTCCGTTTGGAATATTCAGTGACTTTGTCTGTGATTCCCTGAGCAGCAGGCAGAGCATACGTGCTAAAGAAACATGCACCTGTACTGGCCAGGTGGGTGGGAGGGAGTCTGTTGTCATGACAGAAAACAAAATCCATTTTTCTTTCATTGTCGTTCATCACTTCTCAGTAATTAACTGGATGTGAATACCTTAGAGGAATTTTCCCTTACATCCATAATTGAACTTTTATAAGGTGTGCATGGCATTACAAGAAAACAAAATGGCAATCTGAAATGTCAGGAAAGATGTGTGTCAACTGCCAACTCCCTAAACTTGAGCGAGATTCTCATTAATATCTGAAAGCTGTCACAGTTTTCTCTGAATTAATGAGCATCTAGACATAGTATGGCAATCCCTTTCAAATACTTAGCAAGCACCCAGTTCCCTGTTAGGAACCTCATGGATCATCTGGAAACGTGAAGATACCCAAGGGAAATGTATCAAGATGGCGGGGCAGGTACACGTTCCTTCAAAATCAGTTCTTTCAAAAGCAGGTGGGAATGATAAAAAAGAAGAAGGGGGAAAAGGGAAAAAAGGTGGAGAAAATACAATTCAGATGCTGATTAATATGTGAATAAACTTTCTACCTTACTATTAAATAAATAAAACATAACACAATAATGAGATCTCACTTTTTAAATTAACAAATTGGCAACGATTTTATTTTTAAAGTCAAATACAGGTGGGATTGTGATGAGAAAGAAAGTCAACCAACAAATGTAGGAATATAGATTGATACAAGCTTTCTAGAAATACCAATCAAAGAAGACTTCTCACTGGTCCAGAAGGAGGGTGAGGTCTTCCTCTTTTTTGCTGACGCTCCAATTTACCAAGCATGATGTCCTTCTCCACATCCAGATGTTAGTGTAGCCCCTGCTGTGTGAAGCACTGTACTAGTGTCAGGGAAGCAGGGTACAAGAGACGCAGCCTCTTCTTCACTCACGAATGAGTGGTGGAATCCCCAAGTGTATGGCCCTTAGTCACCTCCATGGCTCCATTTAGCCAACGCATAGACAGGTCTGTAAGAGGAACAATAACATTAGTGAGATACATACACCTAAGAATAAAGAGCCATTGATTTCAAAAGAGCAGCATTTATTCAAGTTCAAAGTTGAGAAGGATTCGAGAAGGAGGAATGGAAACAGGAAACACAGGGAGGAAATGATGTTTCATTGTGAGGATTGCAGTCAATGACGTGACACAAAATTTTTGTTGAATGGAAAACTAATCTGCTCTGTAAACCTTCACCCAATTCACAATAAAAAGTTTTTAAAAAATGAATAAATGGTCAACCACATACGACCATTATGTAATGGGGACATAAATTATGGTCTATCTGTAAAATGGCAGAATTTTACAATGACCAAAAACTATAGTTTCAAAACCTATTTAATGGCATAGGAAATGCTCATGGTATAGTATTAAGTAAAAAAGACTAAATAACCCTGTAAATATATGTAGTTGGATAAGCACTGAACCGTAAGGTCATTTGAACCACAAGGTCGGCAGTTCAAATTCACCAGCCGCTCCTTGGAAACGTATATAGGATTGTTATGAGTCGGAACCGACTCGATGGCACTTAGCAATACGTATACTTAAGGAACACTATTGTACAATGGGTTAAGCATTCGATTGCTAACCAAACACTGGTTTAAATTCATCAGCCACTCAGGAGAATGATGTATTCTCCCATCAAGATTTACAGTCTCGGAAACCCTAGTCCTAGCGAGACTTTGTGAGTCAGAATCAACTCAATGATAGTGTCGATCATGCTTAGAAAAAGATGGCTGGAAAAAAATATCAAAATGTTGTCATTATCACTGTGGATTCAAGTTATAGTGATTTTTAGTTTCTTTATTCACCATGTTTCTATAACAAATATTTATAATTTTGTACAAAATGCCATTGTTGTTGGTAGGTGCCATTGAGTTGGTTCTGATTCATAGCAACCCTGTACACAACAGAAGGAGACACTGCCTGGTCCTGTCCAGTCCTCACAATTGTTATGTTTAAGTCCACTGCTGCTGCTGCTGTGTCCATCTGTCTCATGGAGGAGGGGAGGTCTTCCTCTTTGTTGCTGACCCTCCAATTTACCAAGCATGAAGTCCTTCTCCAGGGACATCCAAAGTATGAGAGATGAAGTGATGAAATCTGACCATACTGACTTCTAAGGAGCATTTTGATTGTACTTCTCCCAACAGGTTTTATTTATTCTTTTGGAAGTCTATAGTACTTTTAATATTTTTCTTAAATACCATAACTCATCAGTTCTTCTACTGTCTTCCTTATTCATCGTCCAGCTCTCACATGCATATGAGGCTATTGAAAATACCATGGCTTGGTTTGGGCACGTCTGAGTCCTCAAGCTGACATCTTTGCTGTTCAACACTTTAAAGAGGCCTTGTGCAGCAGATTTGCCTAATACAATATGTAGTGTAATTTCTTGACTGCTGCTTCCATGAGTGTTGATTGTGGATCTGAGCCAAATGAAGTCTTGGACAATTTCAATCTTTTCTCCCTTTATCATGATGTTATTTATTGGTCCAGTTGTAAGGATTTTTGTTTTCTTTACATTGAGGTGCAATTTATACTGAAGGCTGTGTGGTCTTTGATCTTCATCAAAAAATATTTTAAGTCCTCTTTGCTTCCAACAAGGAAGGGTGCATCATCTGCATATTGCAGATTGTTAATAAATCTTCCTCCAATCATGATGCTACGTTCTTCATATAATCCAGCTTCTTGGATTATTTGCTCAGCATACAGATTGAATAAATATGATGAAATAATACAAACCTGGCATACAGCTTTCTTGATTTTAAACCATTCAGTATCCCCTTGTTTTGTTCTAACAACTGCTTCTTGGTCTATGTTCAGGTCACACAATTAAGTGAACACATGAGCACAATTAAGTGTTCCAGAATAACCACTCTTCAAAATGCTATCCATAACCTGTCATGATCCACACAAGCAAAAACCTTTGCGTAGTCAATAAAGCACAGGTAAACATCTTTCTGATATTTTCTCCTTTCAGCCAAGTTTCATCTAATGTCAGCAATGATACTCCTCATTCTACGTCCTCTTCTGAATCTGACTTGAATTTTTAACAGTTTCCTGTTGATGTACTATTGCAACCTTGTTTTCATTATCTTCGGCAAAATTTTACTTCCATGTAATATTAATGATATTGTTCAATGATTTCTGCATTCTGTTGGGTCACCTCTCTTTGGAATGGACACAAATATGGATTTCTTCCAGTCTGTTGGACTGGTACCTATCTTCAAATTCCTTGCATAGATGTGTGAGTGCCTCCAATGCTGCATCAGTTCGTTGAAAGATTTCAATTTGTATTCCGTCCATTCCTAGAAGCTTGTTTCCTGCTAATGCCTTCAGTACAGCTTGGACTGACTTCTTCCTTCAGTACTATCTGTTCTTGATCATATGCTACATAGACCATTTCCTCTTGGTACAGTGACTCTGTTTATTCCTCCCATCTTTTTTTTTTTTTTTAAATGCTTTCAGCATCATTCGGTATTTTTCCCATAGAATTTTCCACATTGCAAGTCAAAAGCTTGAAAATTTTTCTTCAGTTCTTGCAGCTTGAGAAATGTCGAATGCGTTCTTTTATATATAGGATTTTAAGCACCATGAAATTTGTAAATGACATGTTGATATTGAAGTGTGCTGATTCTAGTTCACCCCAAAATGTATGTAGAGGGCAACATGGTAACACCCTGGTAGTGAAGGGGGTTACGAGTTGGGCTGCTAATCGTAAGGTCAGCAGTTCAAATTGAAATTTGTAGTCTTAGAAACCCTATATAGTGTCACTAAGAGTTTGAATTGACTTGTTGGCAGTGGGTTTGGTCTGGGTTTGATTTGGGGCTGACCTTTATTCCTAACTGTGTGTCTTTGAGCAAGCTGTTTCTCTTTTCTGAAATGTATCTAATAATACCAGTCTTTGGTAATGTACGGAGAATGCTACATGTCGGTAGGATGTTCTCTACAAACACAATGTATCTCAAATTATAAATGATCTCCCTGCCAACCTCATGGTACTGTGGGGGGGGGGGGTAAAAGTACCTTGTAAATTGAATGTGGTCATGTTGCTGTTGTTAAGTGCCATCGAGTTGGTTCCAACTCTTAGCAACCCTATATAGGGTTTCTGGGGCGTGGCTGGTGAGCTTGAACTGCCAACCTTGAGGTTCAAACCAACCTT
>NW_006408525.1:1518685-1534559 GCF_000296735.1 Chrysochloris asiatica | reverse complement strand
ACATTCCTCCTACCCTTGACTTTCTTACTGACATAAGTGACTACTCCTAGTTCTAATCCTATCTCTGCCCCTCTCCAAGACTCAGTTTCCCCACCTGTTCATTAGACAGAAGTAGACTCGATGATCTCCAAAGTTCCCCCAACATTCCTGGATTTGAGTGGACATGTAGGTACTACACATTGTCAGTCCTCTAACCTATGATGAAAACCAGTTCCCCAGGCCAATCATTCCACCTCAAAGAGAGGCACCTGAGTTAGAGCTAGATTCTGTCCATTGGATAGAGAGAGCTCAGTAAATATCAGCCTCTTTCTTCCTCAGCATGCTGGCTGAGCCAAAGTTGGCACCAGACCTTGGTTTCACTAGAGTGGATCATTTTCGCTCATTAGAAAAATCATTAGCAGATCCTTTCTCAATTAGAATCGATGGTGGGAACAACAGAAAGATTACTTTGTCTCCTCTGTGCCCCTATGCAGCCGTTTCTCTAGGACAACCCTGCTGTGTCTCATTAAATGCTTAAAAAAAAAGGGGGTGGTGGTGGCACTGGATTGAAATTTGCTAGAGAAAGTAGCACTCTATCTGGTCCAAACAGAGGTGTATATTAGTGTTATCCAAGCTGCAATCTCTTCTGTTCAGCAAGACAACAGCAGCCCACCTGTCCTTCAGATTTAAACACCAACTGAACTTACAATGACAATTGTTTCTATTTTCTGACTTGGTGACTAGGAAAATCCAATCCATCCACAGTTTGCTTGCCGTTCCCAACTCATCTCAAATGTTTGCTTCAACTAGACTCCTAATTTGCTGCTTTTTGCTAATTTTCATTCTTTGTTTTATTTTTTTTCTAATGTATTTAACATATTGGGACATCGTGGTTCTGTATGATAACCACTGGACTGCAAACCTCAAAGTCAGCGGTTTGAGCCCACCAGTTGCTCTGTGGCAGAAGATGAGGCTTTCTTGCTCCCACAAAGATTTACAGCCTCAGAAATGTTATGTAGACTCACAGTGAGTTGTAACTGACTCAGCAGCTCTTAACAACAATACTATATTTAAATTTCCTCGAATTTTTACAATGATAAAAATAAAAGCACTCCCACCTACCCATCCCAATAATATTATCTAGTTAATCTAATCTTATCCACACTTGAGATGCTCTCAAACCCAAATGTGGGATAAAAATAAGCAAGGATATTTCATAAGTGGAGAGAGGAATTCTTTTCAAGACATGAAGGAGCAAAATAGAAACCGCAACAGTGAAAAATAGAATGTCTCAATCTGACCCTTGGGTTGGCATTAGCAGGAGAATGTGCCCACATGTGGTTTGCTGTGGACTGGTCTCTCCCTGAGAGGGACAGATGTAAACAAGCACTCTCCAAAGGATAGCCTCAGGCCTTTGGCACTTTCCTCTCTCCCATCCAGCTCATGGTGGACTTTGGAAGGCCAGCAGCCAGAAGGCAAGGACCAGCCAGTGAGAGCACAGATGTGATGCACAAAAATCTCCATGCTCAGAGGCATAGGCTCTCGGAGCAGCATCCTTTGTCTGCTTAACCTGCACAGAATTTTCTCCTCTTGGCCCATTCTTGCTGTTTGGCTGTGAGTCAGCTAGGAATTCAGTGTCTGGGAAATGTGGTCTGAGTATTACATATTCAGTCCCAGAACCCACTGTTTCCCAGTTTGTGGGAGTGAGCAGCTAAGTCAGATCCAGGTACCTGCAGGGTCAACTAGAGAATGGATCTCAGCCTCTAGTGGGTAGCCCTCCAGTAAGCCAGGCTGGGCTCCAACCCCCAGCTCTGGCTCTTTGATTATATGCCGTGGGCCATCTTCTTACGAGTTCCTGGGTGGCACGAAGGAGTCAGTACTGGACTGTGAACTGAAAGGTTGGCAGATTCAGCCCACCGAGATGCCCCATAACAAAGGTCTGCTTGTGAATGGTCACACAAAAATTGCAAATACAGGACAGCAGTGGCAAGAGTGTTGTTACATTGTAGGCATTGCAATCAGTGGCACGAATCAAAATGCGTGCGAATTGCTGAATGGAAAACCAGTTTGCTCCACAAACTTTCACCCAAACCGCAATAAAAAGTTCAAGAATAAGGAAAGAAAAAGAAAATCCTTTGAAGCCCAGTTCTTCTTTACCTATGGGGTCTCCATGAGTCAGAATCTACTCAATGGCAATTGGTTTGCTTTGGAAGAAATGGATAGAGTTTTAGAAAAACACAACTTACCTAAACTAACACAGTTGTCATTTTGCTTTAGGCCACTTTTTTCACCTTGTCAGAGTGTCCATTTTTCTGCAATGTGATCATACTCTCCTGCCTTGTTGCCTTGCTTTGAGGAATATATAAAAAGTGGTACTTTCCAAGTACCAACCACAGATCCCAGTACCCAAAAATGTTCATCCATCTCCCAATCCATCATGAATCCATCCATCTATCTATGCATCCATCCACCCACCCATCCATCCATCTATCCATCCACCCATCCATCTATCTATCCATCCACCCACCCATCCACCCATCCATCCATCTGTCCATCCATCCATCTATCCACTCACCCACCTATCCATCCATCCACTCATCTATCCATCCATCCATCCACTCATCCATCCATCCATCCATATGTCCATCCATCCATCCATCCATAAATCCATCCACCTATCCATCCATCTAACCACCTACTCGTCTGTCCATCTATCCACACACCTATCCATCCACCCATCCATCCATCTGTCCATCTATCCATCCATCTATCCATCCACCCACCCATCCATCCATCTATCCACACACCCATCCATCCACCCATCCATCTATTCACCCACCCGTCCATCTACCCACCCACCCATCCATCCATCCACCCATCCATCCACCCAACCATTCAGCTGTCAAATGGATGGCATCTTGCATTTCTCCTTCACTCTGGTGACTTCCAGGGATTTGTCATCGACTTCAGGAGGCAGGATGGAAATTGAGTTCCCTATACCTATCTCTGTCATGAAAAATAGCACTTGCCTGGGGCCATTAAAGAATATTTTTGAGACCAATTTAGAATCTGCTCAAGTGACTAAGATTGGTGATGCTAAGGGGAGGGTGTCCTGGTGTGGCACTGCAGGATAATGCACTAGACTGCAAGGTCGGTTTAAACCACAAGGTTAACAGTTCAAGCCCACCAGCCATTCCTCAGAAACCCTACACAGGGTCGCTATGAGTCAGAATGACTCAACATCACTTAACAACAACAACAAAGGGGAGGGACAGCTTTGTGAGTTCTGTTGTCAATTCACCTAGCTGTGTGTCCCTGCTAGCCATGACTGAGGCTCAAGCTGCCCTTCTGGGATCACTATAACAAGGGGGTGAGGAGCCTACTCTATGTGACATAAAGCACATAGGACACAATTCCTGGAGACCGATTCTTTCAGTATATCATTAAAAGGAGAAATCTTTCTGGCGTACATGAGTTGATTATGCGCTGGACTGAAAGGTCGGTTTAAACAGTGAGGTTGGCAGTTCAAGCTCACCAATCGCTCCTTGGAAACCTTATACAGGGTTGCTATAGGTTGGAACTGACTCCATGGCACTGAACAACAACATGTACCAACGGAGATCTGGTAGTATAGTGGTTATGAGTCAGGTTGCCAACCTCAAGGTCAGCAGTTTGAAACTACCAGTTTTTTCATGGGAGAAAGGTGAGGCTTTCTGCTCCTGTAAAGATTTGCAGCATAGGAAACCCTACGCAGGGTCACTATGAGTAGGAACTAACCCAGTGGCACTTAACAACAATATAGCACGGACCATGCAGCAGGAAGTGATGACTCAATGGTAGAATTTTCACCTTTCATGGGAGACCCAGATTCAATTCCCAACCTGTGCACCTTGTGTGAGGTCACACTATCCACCTGTCAGTGGAGGTTTATGTGTCACTATCTGTGAAGCTGAACAGATTCCAACAGAGCTTCCAGACACACATGGACTAAGAAGAAAGAATTGGTTATCTACTTCCCAAAACCAGCCAATGAAAAAAGCTCTAAGCATCACAAAGTCCAGTCCCTTTGTGCGCCACCTTGATGGCAGCTAACAACAACAACAACTTGCACTAGGCACTTGACTGTCATTTCATGGAATCCTCCCAACATTAGTTAAGGACTACTGCCCCATTTTCATAGATGAAGAAATTGAGATTCAAGATGATTTGTTATATTACATATCATCAGAAATGTAGAAATAGGCCAGGAATTTCAAACAGAAGGCATTTAATCTGGAAAATGTGTTACATATGAGTTGAAAGGTGAAAGGAGCCAAAGGAGGGATGCTGAGGCGACCTACCCAGAGATTAGTAAGTTGGGAAAGCATTACTGTCCCTAGTGCAGGGTAGGGTGTGGACAGGATGCATCTGTTCCAAGCAGGAAGAGCAAAGAAGGTCTTATCAGAATCTAGTCTGGAGGTGCTAAAGAAATGATGGCATGTAACCATGGTGACATGATGGGCAGGCCACATGGAGACCAGAGCCATGGATGTCCTCTGGTGCTAGAGGGGTGCTGTCCCCAATTTCCAGATGGGATGCAGTTCTCAGAGTCCTGGTCCCAGTATCAGAGAAGGAAATACAAGAGTAGGTTTGGCACTGAGAGACTATATGTAAATAATCCATTTGCTATGGTTGAGTTGACCCCAACTTACGGAGACACCATGTGTGTCAGAGTAGGGCTGTGCTCCTTAGGATGGTCAACAACTGATCTTTCAGAAGTAGATCGCCAAGTCTTTCTTCCAAGGTGCCATTAGATGTGCTCAAACCATCAACCTTTCAGTTAGCAGCCAATTACAATAACCATCTGCACCACCCAGGGACTCCACAGCCCTATATACAAATCAACCACAGTCTGCCTTCCAGGATAGAACAAGCATTGATTTGGCATCTCTGGTAGCATAGTGGTTACGAATCGGGCTGTGAACCACAAGGTCAGCAGTTTGAAACTACCAGCTGTTCCTTGGGAGAAAGATGAGGCTTTCTGCTCCCGTAAAGATTTACGGCCTCGGAAACCCTGCACAGGGTCGCTATGGGTCGGAACCGACTCCACGGCACATAGCCACCACCACCACTGCTAGACCTTGGACTAGCCCTGGGAATACAGAGCTGAACAGACATGACATCCAGGTGAATGAAAATGAAAGGGAATGCCTCAGAACAGATGCACCTTGTGCTTGTCTGGCTCTTGCCTGGTGTCTTCACAAGTGTGAGTTTGCTGGCACAGGAGGAGTCTAAGGCAGCCACTTGTTGTCCACGTTGGGGATCAGTGAACAGCTTCTGCATGCCTATGTCAAGTTCCTGCTCCAGACTTCTGGACAGTCCAGGTGTCTTCTTCTCTGAAACTACACATTGCTCATCTATGTAGCCCCATGTTTTCATCCTAATAACACAGATTATTAAACCCCTGCTGTTTAAATTAGGACTCTGTTGGTTACACATAACAGAAAGCCAGTTCTAACAAGCTTGGGCAAAGGGAGGAATGTATTGAATGAATGGTAGGGTATTTCTCAGGGTTCAAGTGCAGCTGAGCTCTTGGAAGAGTCAGAGTCAGAATTGGGACCCTTGTAGGGCATGCAGATGAGGTACCACTTCACTGCTCTCAATCCATCACCTCGCCTTTCTTTCATGATGGACCCGTCTTCTGCCCTCAGTCCGCAGAGGCAGAGCAAGGTCACCAATAGGTCTGATGATACAGTGCTGTTGTTATTGTCGTTAGCTGCTGTTGGCCCCTGATTCATGATGACACCGTGCACAACAGAGTGAAATGCTGCCTGGTCTTGTCCCATTCCTATGACTGGTTTCAGATCAGACAGTTGTGACCCATAGGGATTTCATTGGCTGCTTTATGGAATTGGTCATCAGATGTTTCTTCCTATTTTGTTTCCATCTGGAAGCTCTGCTGAAAGCTGATTAGCATTCTCCCAACACACCAGCCTCCAGTGACAGGTGAATGGTGGCCAAACGCAAACCCAGGTCTCCCACATGGAAGACAGGAGTTCAGCCCTGAATCACCATGCCCTTGATGTTACAGTGCAATCCCTGTTCCCAAAGAGGAACGAACTAAGCTCTCTCTTAAAAGTTCCAGTAAGGGAAGTGATTGGCCCACGTTGGGACAGATACCCAGCCTGGACTTGTCACCAAGGCCAGGAGTCTTATCATTGCTTGTGAGTCAACTTCAACTCATAGAAAACCCACAAGGATTTTAGGCTTTCATATTAATGGACGCAGATTGTAAGACCTCTCTTCCATACTGTCAGTGTGTGGATTCGAACAACCACCCTTTCAACTGGCAGCCAAGTGCTTAACTGTTTGGCAGGGTCATGTAAAATGACTGCCATTCCTCTAGGGTAGTCAATTTCCAGAAAAATAGGGACAGTTTCCGGAAACATAGAGGAGCTGGACATTCAGTGCAACCATATTGCATGAGACCAACTATTTCACGCTGAATGAGTGCCCCTCACTGCATTAAATCAGTTCCTGTTGCTGGGCATTTTTTGTGGCTGCTTTTTAAAGATTATAAATAACACTTCAGAACGTTTTTTTATATTTAAAGCTCTTCTGTGGCTAGAATGATTTCCTTTAATATCCGTGCCCAGATGTGGAATATCTAGCTTAGCGTTTAAATGTTGTTGTTTTGTTTTTTTGAGAATTCACATTATCCAAATACCAATACTGATTTTACTATTGTTGCTATGGAAACTGTTTTTCTGTTACTAGGCAATAGGAAAAAGATTAGGTAGAACAGACTAGTAAAAAGACATAGACATTGTCTCTGTAGAGACCAACACACTGGAGTTCACTCAACTATGGACTGACTCTGGGATCTTGGGCTGACCATTTGGACCATTCTCTGCTGTTCCCAAACAGGGACAATAATAGTTTTCCTAAGTGGGTTATTTGGAGCATGAAAGTTAATATAAGAAAATTAAAAGTACCTTGCACAGAAACTGTATTATTTAAATTAGATTTTAAATGTTTTAAAGGGTGTGATGTATCACTTTTCACCATGAGATTACTACTGTTCACAGTGGACAATTCATAGGTTCATAGAAGGCAAGAAACTTTAATATACCGCTAGTCTACCTGTCCCAAAACTAAACCCCCTGCCTTTGAGTCGATTCCAATACACAGAAACCCTATAGGACAAAGTAGAACTGGTCCATAGGATTTCCAAGGCTGTAAATCTTTGTGGATGCAAACTGCCACATCTTTCTCCTGCAGAGCAGCTGGTGGGTTCAAACCACCAACCTTTCTGTTAGCAACCCAATGCTTAACCCACTGTCTAACCTGTAGCTGACACTAAATGTAGGCCACTGGATGTGTCTACCATTAAAAATGAAAAGCTTTGGCTGATTAGCCAGCACACATGAACTCGGAGAGGCTCAGGGTCTAAACAGTCTACCTCCCCTGCTAGCTCAATTACCAACTGCCATCATCAAGCATGATTGCAGGATGTGGGGTTACATGGAACAGGTAGAACTAATCACTTCCCCTTTGGGGGCCCACTGGACACCTTGCATTCTTCTCTCATCCCACCACGAGTCCCTTATTTAGTTAATTGATCTGTATGTGGAAGAGGAGGGGAAAACACCCATATGCCACGGTTCAGCAAAACAGCCATCCAATGTTTCAGAACCATGGATAGTGGCATGCATTCCAGGTGGGAGGGAAGCCAGGTACTTCACCCACACCAACAGCTCAAAGAGTGTTCCGTCTACAGGGTACACAAACAGAGAGCTCACCAAGTTTAGAAACATTGATGACATAATAAAGCATTTATTTCTAGCACATTGAAACATACAATTAAATAATGTCTATGTAAAGCCCAAAAGAGGAAGTGGTCAGTTCTACCTGCCTGGAGGGTGTTACCATTGAGCTGAGTCTTGGAAGATGGAGAACAAGTAAACCAGAAAGGGGCTGGGCATTCAAGGCACGAGAAGCAATATTTGCAAAGACCTCAAGAGGGCTCCGGGGCCCCAAACCAGCCTCTCTACTCTCTCTGTCTTAACCAGATAGCAAGCATGCTTAACATCCTGGAGATGCTTCTACAGCCCCTGAAAAAAGAAACAAGAAGTTAAAAAGATATCTTATGCACACAGATATATGTTAATGAAGTCTGGAAATATAGATAGTATTTTATCTTTTAACAAACTGAGGATGTCCTTGTTAACATTATATGTAGTCTTTCATGTTCCCAGATTTTATGAACACCCCATATAATAATAAACTGTGTAAAGAAAAAGTGCAGGAGACTCTGAGGGTACCTAACAGAGAGGTGTGATTTAGTATGAGAGTTCTAAGGATATCAAGTCTCCAGGACCTTTGAGGTCCTTAAAGACTGAGGCTTAGCAAGGACAAGTGACTTACTCATGATGACTTGGCTAGGTACTAGCAGAGCTGGGAGGTCTTGTACCTCCTAGTTCACCTCTGGCCCTAAAACTCAGAATGCCAATTAAAGAACAAGAGTTAAAGCTGAAGAAACGGGAATCCTATCTGCTGGGAAACTACCACCGTCCTTCCAACATTCCCTTTGCCTCCCTCAGAAGCCAGTCGTTCCACCTCTCGCTCTGTCTTCTGGGAAGCCTGACTCTAACTCCAAAGTGTGTGAGTCAAATATGCAGTCCCCACTGTCGTACTAATCATCCCTGGAGCGGAGCCTAAATCACGGGTGTTAGCTCTGCATCTGAAGGCACGGAGGCCGCTGAGTGGGCATTTAGCAAGACACTTTATGCTCCTTTTCCTTGCCAGGAAAACCTACCCCTCCTTCCTCTTTCCACATTTCCCCCTGAGCAGGATATAAATTATTTTAACTATCTTTACTTAAAAGCCAACAACCTGTAAAAGAAAGCTGGTTGCCTTCTGGTTTTTACTGCTTACAAGGCAAAGGGTAGAGCCCCAGGGCTGGAGAAAGGGGTCGTCTAAGCAGCCTCTGGGACAAAGGCCAGTAAGCAGCCTCCACCCACTGGAAGGGGGTCCTCAGTCTGATGCCGGAGACATAGCCCTGCCCAGGAAACCTCCTAGTCTGGTGGGGAAAACTCAGGCCTGCCTAGGGGGAGCCCCAGTCTGATGAGAGAAATTGTGACTGTCTTTCACTGTAGATGAAAAGGTGCAACTCAGAGCCATTACTGCAGATATCTGCGACCACAGAGCTCTGAGGGAGACCTCAGCTCTGCTACCCAAGTCATGCCTATAGTCCCCATCTGGGCCCAGGCAATCCCCGCCTACCACTGTGTCATCTGGCACGTGCCCAGGGGAGAGCCAGGCCAGTGCACTTTTAATATGCATGTCTCACAGAGGAGCTAATTAAACTTTAATAGTCCTGCACAGGAAGCAGTGGGTCTCCCTCAGGACAGGCTCCGGGGAGTAATCTTGCAGCTGCCAGCAGCTCCGCTTCAGGATTCTGAAGTCACAACCACCTTAGACAGATCCAGGTGCGTCTCTGAGTCCTTGAGCAAAGAAAGCTAGCTGTTCAAGAGCCTCGACAATATGGAAGGAGCCTGGTGGTGCAGAGGCTTAAGTGAAAGACTGCTGATTTGAGCCCACCAGTCACCACTTGGGAGAAAGGTGTGGGAGCCTTGGACATCCTAAGGATCAGTCCTATTCTGTCCTATTAGGTCACTGTGAATCAGAACTGCTCAATGGCAATGCCCTTGGTTTGTTTTGTTGTTGTTATTGGTGGGTTGTTGTGGGGGTTTTTTGCTTGTTTCTTTTTTTTTGCTGGGGATGGGGGTTATAATATATAATATGGCAGCTACTTTATATGCATAACCCTATTTCATGTAATCCTAACCACATTCTGAAATAATTACCATAATCCTATTTTAGAGAGGAGGATAATGAAGATTCGGAGAGTTGGGTGATTTACCCAAAGGCACATCGATATTCAGTAGCAGAGCCAGGATCCAAATGCAGGTCTATTTCCAAAGGGCCTGTTTTTGTCACTACCCTGCGATGCTTCCCTGACACATGAAAAAATCTGCTGGAGTTGGGAGAGGGAGGAAAGCTGCCCCAGCGTCAAGCCTGAAGCAACACCTGAGAGCATGCTTATTGAGTCCAAACAGCTAAGGCTGCTGGTGGTTAAGTGTGCATGCTGGGGTACCAGGCATGATAAAACTAAGTGGTCACTAACTTTCAGGACTCCTAAGAATCCCCTGGAGGCTTGTACTGGTGCTGATCTAGGAGATTTGGGTCAGGACCAGGAATGTGCATTTTACTACTATCCCCAGGTAGTTCTGGTCTAAGGGCCCCTAGAAGACACTTGGAAAAACACCCAAATAAGCTTCATGCTTCTCACTGCAACCCCCTCAGGTGAACAGCACAAGACTTGTTATGTGTTCCACTGACCACATTAGGAATTAACTGAATCGCCAGGAAGTCGAGACCAGCATGAAAACACACTGCTACATGGCCAGGCCAGGGCTGACACCGTGTCTTCCTGCTTCCTAGTTGTACACTTATTCCAGCATGCAATCTTGTCTTCATGGGGATGAGGGGCAGTGATGTGTACCGGCACTGCCCAGGACATGGCTCTGAAGTCTGTGATGAGAGTGTTTGAGACCAAGGGCCAGTCTGTGGGGTCTACAAGAGGGGCTGGCTGTAGCAGGAAGTCAAGTCGACATTGACAACATCAACAAGTAAGGGAGCACACAGCTGGGGGCCAGAGAGATGCTGATAGTCGGACAGAGACAATGGAGGCCTCCTAGGGGCGTATCTGAAGTGATGGGAGGCTGCATCAAGACAGGACTGTGGGAAGCCAGTGCCCAAGCCTGTTTTCCAGTTAGTAGTTGCCAATTAGCTGTTGAATAAGCAATTGGGGGATCATATTTAGCAACCAATTGGTAATATCGTTGTTGTTGTTCAGTGCCATCAAGTCGATTCCGACCCATAGCGACCCTGTATAGGGTTTCCAAGGAGCAGCTGGTGACCTTGAACCAACAACCTTGCAGTTCAAACAACTTTTCAGTCTGATGCATTATCCCACAGCACCACACAAAGCCCAAAGACTGTTCCCAAGAAGTTTTGTGCATCAGAGACAGGATGGGCCTGAGGAAAGAGCTAGAAATAGCCTTATTCTTATCATGTTTAACTCTGGTTAGGGCATGGGGCACTGGATGCAGTTTGAGAAGTCTAGACTCTTTGTTGTTGTTGTTGTTGTTAAGTGCTGTCGAGTCAGTTCGACTCATAGCAACCCTGGATAGGGTTTCCAAGGAGAGGCTGGTGGGTTTGAACCACCATCTTGCGGTTCAAACTGACCTTGCGGTCCAGTGCTTATCCTACAGTGCCACACCAGCTTACAAGTAGGCAGGAAGAGGCATCTGTCTCCAGCACACTGCTGTTATTGTCAGCCCATCACTGCAGAGTACAACTCCAGAGGGGTTTTCAAGGTTATAACCTTTCAGAAGCAGGTTGCTATACTTAGTTTCTAAGGTGCCTCTGGGTGAATTTGAACCACCAAACCTCTGGCTAGTATTTGAGCACTTAACCATCTGTGCCACCCAGGGACTCCTATTCCCAGATTATAAACTATCCCAAACTCAAGTGGGAGATGGCATCGTTGGTAGACATGGCATCTAGCGCAAAGCTGATAGGAAAAGGACAAGAGCTCTAGAGTAACTCATGGAAAGTTCCATCTGGAAAGAGTCTTCTGATTGTCAAGTCCTACCCCCTCATTTTACAGATAAAGAAACTGAGACCTAAGAAGTCACCTGCTCATGATCACACACCTAGGGACTTCTTGTTGTTAAGTGCTGTCAAGTCAGTTCCGACTCGTAACGACCCTGTATAGAGTTTCCAAGGAGCAGCTGGTGAGCTTGAACCACCGACCTTGCAGTTCAAACCGACTTTGCAGTCCAGTGCATTAACCAACAGCGCCACCCCAGGACTCCTAGCGACTGGATCCCAGGAATTCTGACTCCCAGGCCAGGGTTCCTCCATCCCAGCTGAAGGCATCTCTCTAGCACCTTCTTATAATTCTTACTAAGTACTATAAGATCCCAGACTTGGAGACAGAAGAGGCGGCCAATTAAAATGTGCCGTGTTTAAAATGTCAGTTCAGGATAGTGTATTACCATGATCCCTTGATGGTATTAGCATTCATGCTCCTTCACAGTGCCTGGCAAAACTTGCTGACATGTCTAAAATGGAAAATGTTATTACTACTTGCACTTCAGGGACCCCTCTAAGGAATACATGGAGGTAAGATGAAAGGTAGAGTTGAAGAGAGAAAGTTCCACCATCACAGGCTGGAGGTGGAATAGGTGGGTGGGAAGAGGTTGGGCAAAGGAAGAAGTGGGTGTTTTGGGTTTGTTTGTTTTCTAATCAGGAAACTGTAGACCATGGTCAAGTTCTTGGCCAGAAGGAAGCCTATTGGTTGAGGAATCCATTTGAAGGACTCACTAGTGAGCAAGGGATTTGTGTTCTGATTTAAGCTCTGCTTTTCAATAGTTCTCAACTTTTCTGTGGAGTTTGAATAAGTGTTTGAGCTTAGGAGACCCCCAAGGGTCTTCTATTTCTGGTTTTGATAGTCTCTTTATTACAGCTGAGCCTGCTTCCCTTAAGACAACAGGGCAGCCCTGAAGGCTGCACCTCAGAAAAGGGGCATTCTGGGAGATGCTGGCCCACTTTGACCCATCTGTCATTTCTTACTAGCACTTTGTACCTTAAGCTTGGCTGTCACTGACCAGCCTCAATCTTGGCTCCTCTCGACAAGAATTCTGACTTTAATGGTACTTGAGATAACCACCTTCCAGGACCCTCCATTCCCAGAACGGTTGCCTCTACCCTATAGTGAGGCCCAGACCCTACTCTGAAAGGTATAGATTAAGCATACATTTATGCAGAGGGATCCCAAATGTCCCAGGAAAGGTCAAGTTAGAAAACATTTTGTGTTCACTTAGCCCAACTCCCCTCCCACTCTAGTAGTCCCTATAGCCTGTCTTTCATGCTAAAAAGGAGTGGGAAAGGTTGGTTCAAGAAAGAGATCAGCAGCAATCCATGGAGGACTTTGTTACTTTATTATCAGCCAGCCTTTCCTAAAGAGAGGTCTATGGAGCATAATCTCATATAACAAACAGTGGAACATGAAGGATAGTCAAGTCAGATCAGGACTGTCTTTTCCACCAATAGAATCTCAGAGGTAAATACAATGTCTGGCACATAGTGAGTGCCCAATAAATATGTGTGGAACAAAGGGATGAAGCAACACAGGCCTACATGCAGCGAACAACAGTGTACGCACGCACAGGTTCACAAACAGCACCACATACATACATGCAAACACACGAGCACGTAGCCCCCCCAAGGACCATCCCAAGCCCCAAGGTCAGGACATGGACACCACGCCGACTGACATGAGTCTCTTGGATGGGATCCAGAGAGCCCTCAGCAACCATCACTTTGCACTCAGTCTATCTGTCCCATTTATAGTTGAAATAAAACGTGTCACGGATGCTTCACTGGAGACCAATGTAGACGTGAAAGGAAATGGAGAAATATCGGCCCAGCTTGCATTCCGGCTCACTGACTTGAGGGAGCTTAAGGCATAAACGAGTTTGGACTTAATTGACTTTTTTATTGGGCTTTAATTCACTGGTACTTTTCCAGAGACTGACTCCAACAGGCAGATGCAGGGTTGAGCAGTCTCTGTGGTTTTCAAGCCTTCTTACCACTCTCCCTAACCCCCCTGGCCTGTTCTAAACCATGTCTACACACAGGACCACCCTCAGCTTCATGGCAAGATGAACAAGTTGGTCACTGATATTTCTCTCCTTTGGCCCAACTTCCATCATTTGCTTCGTCCCAGTACTTTTCTCTTGTCAATAACTCTCTCCACCCCCAAGGGCATTTCAATTCAGTAACATTCATGCAGCGTTTGCTCTCTGCCTGGCCCTGTGTGTGGTGCTGGGAGACAGAGATGAACAAGAAGGAATCTTTGCCCTCTGAGAGCCTGGAGTCAAATATGGATACATCAACTCCATCGTAGAAGATGCTAAAAATTAACTGAGAACAAGGCTCAGTGGGGACCAGAGAGAACAGTGATTCAGTCCCCAGTCTGCTAGATGGGATGCTTCCACTGCTTCTTGAAGTGGGAGGGGTACAGTAGTTTGCCAGCCTGGATGGATATTCTTGGAAAGGGTATTCCAGGAAGATGGAACAGCAGGTTCCAAAGCAGGGGTGGGAAACCTTTTTTCTGCTAAAATTTATAACATCATTCATGGGCCATACAAAATTATAAACTTAAAAATTAGCCTGCTGTATTTGGTCAAATATTTAATTAGCTCACCCCTAATCACTAGCCACTCCTTGGAAACCCTATACAGGGTCTCTATGGGTCAAACCAACTCAACCTCAAGGGCACTTAACAACAACAAGGACAACAATGTGATGGCTAGAGGCCTCATGTGCTGCTCTGGGTTAAAAGCACTGGGCCGCAAGGTCAGTTTGAACCACAAGGTCAATGGTTCAGATTCACAAGCAACTCCTTGGAAACCCTATACAGGGTCACTATGAGTCAGAACTGACTCCATGGCACTTAACAACAACAATGTGACGGCTTGAACTACAGTTGCCTTGGCAGGGCCAGACATTCCCCACCCCTGTGCAGGGCGGCATGGGAAAATGTGGCGTGTCCATGCAGTTTAACGGAGGCTCCATGTTACCCATACTGCGATGGGAAAAGTCCTGATAATTTGTATCTGTAAGGACGACAGCCAAGGGAACCCTGTGGGCCTCAGTTCTCTTCTGTAAGACGTGGTGTCCCAACAATGGGTGTGGGCTTCTGGGTTTCCATGTTGCTGGAGTAGAGGAAGGGTGAAGCCAGTGCTGGTAAAGACAGTGAAGTTGGGAAATTTGGATTCTAGGCCCATCTTTGCCAGTAATGACCAGTGTGACTCGGGGCAAGCTTCTGTCCTTCTCTGACTCACCATGTCTTCCTCTGGATCACAAACAGTTTCAACTCATTGAGCTCCATGATCTCGTCTCACCCCGAAGGCCTTTTCATATTCCTTTTGCTAGCAGAAGTTTCTGACTTTTACATGGACATGGTTTAAGTCTCTTTAAATGACGCTGGCCACAGAAAGCCCAGTATGAAACCTGAGGGGTCCCAGAAACCCAGAATCTTACAGTGTTAGTTCCTGTCTTTGCACTAGGCTGGGGAAGGCTCTGGAAGGGCTGAGCCAGAACTCCACAGGATGCAGGCATAGGAGATCCAGGCCAGCTCAGGGACAGCATGGAACTGAGCAGGCTTCATGCATACAGGAGGGCCTGTGCTGCATTTCAAAGCTGGAGTCTTTTAAAGGACAAGCTTCTCTCGGTTACCTTGGAAACTTCTCCATTTTATCATATACGTGAGATATGATGAAAAATGGAAACACATTTTAGGAAACTTTAACCAGTCAACCAATTACTCTTGAGTCAATTCTGGCTTATGGTGACACCCTATATGCCAGAGTAGAACTGTACTCCAAGGGGTCTTCAGTGGCTGATTTTGGGGGAAGTAGATCTCTTGACCTTTTGCCTAAGGTCCCTCAATGCACTTGAACCTCCAGCTCTTTGATTAATAGCCGAACACATGAACCGTTTGCACCGCTATGGACTCTAGGAAACGTTAAAGCCCATGCAAATAGAAACCATTCATCTTTGCTATAGGAGAACCCTACATGAATCCCAGTTTGCCTGGGACAATGCCACGTTATGTCTGTTGCCTGGCACAATTATTGATGGTGCCTCCACCTTTTGCTGTCATATTTGTGCCCATTCTAAAGAGAGGTGACCCAACGAAATGCAAAAATCATCAGACAATCTCTTTGATATCCCATGAGAGTAAAGTTTTGCTAAAGGTAACACAGAAACAGCTACA
>NW_006408525.1:1454242-1518215 GCF_000296735.1 Chrysochloris asiatica | reverse complement strand
AGTCAGAACCAACTGGACAGTGTTTAAAAACAACTTAGTAAGAGAGGGAGAATTGAAAAAGATTCATTTCCTATCCTTATAGGGTCTACTGTGTATGGCTCAGGACCTAGTTAGGACTGGCTCTGGGTCTGGGATGGGGTCACAAGTCATGATCTTCAAAGGTGCAGCTGAGTGGGTCTGGGGTCATCAGAAGGCTGTGTCCTGGTGATGTGGCGTTGGCTCTCCACCACCAGGCATGTTGATGAGGTAGGAATGGCCTGCCTGTGTGCAGTCCCAGAAGTTAGCCCAGAAGATACTTGGGATCCCTCTAGAATCTTGGAATTTTATCAATGGAAGGATCCCTATAAAATTCTTTCCCTGCCTTTGAAGTCAGACTGATCCATTCCAACATCCCTCCCTTCTCCATCCCAGAAATAGAGCCTCTACTAGCAGCTGATGTTTGAGACAGACCTTAGGGTCTCATCCCTTTCTTCCCATTGGATCCTGTTTTTATGTGGGCTCACTGTCCCTTTGTAAATAATAATAACTATGATAACTTTTTCTCAGCCTTCCAGGGTAGAGCAAGCATTGATTTGGCACCTCTGGTAGCATAGTGGTTACAAATTGGGCTGTGAACCTCAGGGTCAGCAGTTCAAAACTATCAGCTGTTCCATGGGAGAAAGATAAGGCTTTCTGCTCCCATAAAGATTTATAGCCTCGGAAACCCTGTGCAGGGTCACTATGAGTCGGTACCGACTCGATGGCACCTAACAGCGACAACAACAACCCTCCTTTGTGTAATAGCTTGTATGATCACCCTGGTTGTTGAGTTGCGGAGGGGGGAGGATATATAGCAGGAAGTCCGCATGCACTGCTGGGAATAAACAGACTTTGAAATCATACTGAATTGGGTGTGAATCCCAGCTCTTCTCGAGTAACTGATTTAGCCTCTCTTGTATGTCAAATGGGAATTATAAAACCTCCCACATTGAATGCTTAGAGAAAAAAAACTGAGCTACTGTATGAAAATATCTAACATATGCTATACTCAGTATATGCACTTCTATGCCTTTACCCATTGCTCTCTGGTCAATGCCAACTTCTGCAGAAGCAGACTGCCACAGTGTTCTCCCATAGACCTTTCCAATCACTGACCTTTCACTTAGCAGCCAAGGGTTCTAACAGCTGTGCTGCCGGGGCTCCTATGTCTTTGTTGTTGTTAAGTGCCGTCGAGTCAGTTCTAATACATAGTGATCCTGCACAGTGTTCCTGAGGAGCGGCAGGTGAGTCTGAACTACCAACCTGTGGCTAGTAGTCCAGTACTTATCCTACAGCGCCTTATGTCTTTGGCACCCCCATACTGCTCAGTGCTGAGCATAGAGTAGGAGATTGGATATTGAATGAAGGATTGAATGAGTCCATCAGTTAAGCACAGAAGCAGAATTTGGGGCTCCTCTCTCTGCACCCCAGCTCCGTCTCTGTGCAATGAGCTGAGACATAATTTCGTGATTACTGTTGTAGTAGAAAATTCCCTTCTTTTTCCAGCCTGCCTCCATCCCACCCCAACCCTGACAGAGCTTTCTGATAGTCCCTGTATATTATAAACGAAAAAGTTTGCAAGTCAAGGTAGATAATAAACTAATAAAACATTTTAAATTCAGATCATGATGGCTAGTTCTAGCCACATGGTGCACTGAGCCAACACAAAGTGTCTTCCCCTACGTGCATGTAGAAATGCAGGACAAAATAGAATTTAAACATTTTAAGATACAGATCCAAACGCTGAAGAAAGGGAAAGCCCAGTATGAGAGAACCCTGAAACCCAGATATTTGCATAAGAGCAACCAGCCACCTCGCCGTGAAAGGTGTCTGGAAAAACTCCACTTACCTATCCAAAAAATGGGTCTCTCTTGGAGGTTCTTGGTGGCAAGTGTGGATATGTCTGTCTGTGTTCATTTCAGATAAAATTCCCTAAGTGTCTACTTTGTGTCGTTCCTGAGCTGGACACAAGGGATCTGGACACAAGGGATCTGGAAATGACTAACCCAGTCTGCTCTCCCTGTACCCCACCCCCGCCCACTCTAATGTGAGAATAAATACTTTTAGATGGGCAGAGACCCTTTGGGACATATTCACTGCTAATCTGAGTACTTTGTCCATATTATCTTGTTTAATTTCATGATAAGGTGTAAAAGTATTGCAAGGAAATTCATTATTGAGAAAGCATGCTCTAGAGAGATGGCCAAGGGTATGGCTGGAGATCCATTTACTTAAGATTCAAGGGAAGAGAGCCAACCCAGGTCAGAGGCAGAAGCAGCGTCCTCATCCAGCCAGTGTGTTCTGGACCTGCGAGTTAAAATGCTTTGGTGTCACATAGTAGGTGTGACATAATATTTGCTAACTGAACACGTGGCTAGAGGGGCTCACAGAGCATCCCAGAATGGGGTCCAGCCTCCAGCCTAAGCCCCAGAAAAGAGTTTTGATCCCAAATGAAACGAACCCTTGGCATCCAGGTGCTTGGAAGGTGGTTTTCTTTTGTCTCGGGATGATTGCATCTGGCCCCATCTCCTCCGAGGCCCTTCTTGATTTTTTTTCTCCTTCCCTGCTGTGCGTCTGGCTCTAATTCCCTTTGCCGGGTCCCATTTGGTGGTTACCACTTATGTTATAAAACGCGCCATTAGGCGTCTGATATATGGTGTGTTCAGCGGGGCCGCGTCGCTGGGGCTTTGCGCCAGCCGTCTGAAAAATGAAGAGGCTGCCGCCATCTGCCAGGAGCGCCACCTGCCGGTGTGACTGCGAGTAGGCCTCTTGGGCCTCTGTGAAGCCAGCTTGGGGAGGGAAGACTCTTCAGAACCACCCTCACAGGTCCCCCAGAGGCCCATACCCTGAAGGGGCCAGTCCTGTCCTCACACCACAGCACAGCATCTGTTGGTTAAACACTTACTGATTAGACAGCTATTGTGTACCGGTCAGTCCTGGGTGATGCAAGCGATTAAGCACTTGGCTGCTAACCAGTCCACCCAAATGTACCTTGGGAGATAAAAGCCTGGTGATCTACTTCCAAAAAGGTCAGCCTTAGATTCACAGCAAGGATCATTTCTATCCCCTCTGTACACAGGGTTGACAGGGATGGGCAACTTAGCCATTAACTACCTAAAATTAAGCACGAAGTGACTGGCTTACAAGTTTTCAAGAGGGAGTTTAGTTTCAGAGGGTGTGGAGGAAGGTAGAATCTCCACTGAGTGGTTTTCAACCTGTCTAGATGGGGCTGATGAAAGGAGGTGGGGATAAGACTCTTGTGGTTCAATAGTGAGTCATTGTTATTATGACTGGTTGCAATTGTTGCAACTGTAAATGTAGCTGTTTTGTGGCAAAAAGAAGGGAGTGGTTGATCTTGCAGTCCAGGAGCAGAGGACCCTGGGACCATCAAGGGAGAAGAATGGGAGTGGAGTGTGGGACCGTATTCAGAGAAGCAGCAACGCCAGAGATGGAGGCAGGGATGATGATGTGGAGAGATAGAACGGTTGGGGACTCTAGACTCATGGAGAGAGAAGGGCTGTGTGCTGGCGGCCGGGGGGCAGGCTTGCAGGGTATGCCCTTTAGGTGTTCGAATGATTATTGCATATTCCTGAATGTTTTGATGTACATCCAAAAAAAAACCCACAGAGGAATTAGAAGCAAATGCTGTTGAATGATGATGCATGGAGGGGATTGTAACCATCGCAATGAAACGAAATACGATAGGATGAGTGTAAAGCAGATGTTCTCCCATACAAACTATCACTCAATTCACAATAAAAATTTAAATTTTTTTTTAAGTCAGTCTTAGAAAACCCTGTGGAGCACAGTTCTACTCTGACATGCACAGAATTACCACAAATCTGAATCCATTCAGTGGCAATTGGGCGTGTACCACGCAGCAGCTAGTGAGGGAGAGGAGTCCTGGTGTGGCACTATAAGATAAGCATTAGACTGCTAACTGAAAGCCTGGGAGCTCAGAACCCCCACGTCTTCCAGATGCTTCTTGTAAACCATATACAGGGTTGCTATGAGTCAGAACCAACTGGACAGTGTTTAAAAACAACTTAGTAAGAGAGGGAGAATTGAAAAAGATTCATTTCCTATCCTTATAGGGTCTACTGTGTATGGCTCAGGACCTAGTTAGGACTGGCTCTGGGTCTGGGATGGGGTCACAAGTCATGATCTTCAAAGGTGCAGCTGAGTGGGTCTGGGGTCATCAGAAGGCTGTGTCCTGGTGATGTGGCGTTGGCTCTCCACCACCAGGCATGTTGATGAGGTAGGAATGGCCTGCCTGTGTGCAGTCCCAGAAGTTAGCCCAGAAGATACTTGGGATCCCTCTAGAATCTTGGAATTTTATCAATGGAAGGATCCCTATAAAATTCTTTCCCTGCCTTTGAAGTCAGACTGATCCATTCCAACATCCCTCCCTTCTCCATCCCAGAAATAGAGCCTCTACTAGCAGCTGATGTTTGAGACAGACCTTAGGGTCTCATCCCTTTCTTCCCATTGGATCCTGTTTTTATGTGGGCTCACTGTCCCTTTGTAAATAATAATAACTATGATAACTTTTTCTCAGCCTTCCAGGGTAGAGCAAGCATTGATTTGGCACCTCTGGTAGCATAGTGGTTACAAATTGGGCTGTGAACCTCAGGGTCAGCAGTTCAAAACTATCAGCTGTTCCATGGGAGAAAGATAAGGCTTTCTGCTCCCATAAAGATTTATAGCCTCGGAAACCCTGTGCAGGGTCACTATGAGTCGGAACCGACTCCACGGCACATAACAACAACAACAACATGATAACCCTAGAGTCCTGGTGTGGTGCTATGGGATAAAGCACTGGACTGCAAGGTCAGTTTGAACCACAAGGCTGATGGTTCAAACTCACCAGCTGCTTCTTGGAAAGCCTATACAGGGTCGCTATGAGTCAGAGCTGACTCGACAGCACTTAACAACAACAAATAGTAACCCTGTCTGACTGCATACCAAGCACTGAAGCTCACTTAATCTTCGCAGTAACCCTATGAGATAGGTAGGTGGTGGTGGTGGTGGTCACTTGCCGTGGAGTCGGTTCCGACTCATAGCAACCCTGTACAGGGTTTCTGAGGCTGTAAATCTTTATGGGAGAAGAAAGCCTTATCTTTCTCCCACGCAACAGCTGGTAGTTTCGAACTGCTGACCATGAGATTAACAGATCGACTCATAACCACTCTGCTCCTTGAGAGAGGTAGGTACTCTCTTCCACTTTGCAGATGAGAAAACTGAGGCTCATAGACGTTGAATGCCATGCTCTAATCCACACAGACAGTGATCAGTAATATATGGATCTGAAACCCAAAATGCATGCTGTCATTTGCACAACCCAGGTGACAGCTGAAGCTAAGGGGGCCGAGAGAAGGAAATTATCTGGAGGACTATTTTGGAGGCAGAATTAACAAGACTTAAACATGCAGAAAGCTGCTAACTGGCTCCCCTCAGTTCTGTGGCTTTGGGGACCAGAGTGGTAGAACTTCACCTGGATTTTGGGGACATAGCAAAGCCTCATCTCATTAATCCGTGACACCACTGGACTACCCTGGAGAGCCTCCATCCATCTCTCGGCCACGCCTAGTAAGTAATTGGTACTCAAGAGGTTTCACCAACTGGCTTGCTATGAGTCTAATTTGCACTCAGGAACACTGAAACATGCCCCGGTGCACATCTTAGATTTGGTTCCACTGCTGAGAAATATTCACATGTGTTTCTCTCGCTGTTTCATAGTCTCCACAAAGAGATACACAGAGCCCCAGCTTCTTAATCAGACAGACTGGGGCTGAGATCTTGCCTCTGCCCCTACTTGCTGTAGGACATTTGGCAAGTGGTTTCACCTCTTCTAGATTCCATTTCTTTTCCTCTAACAGTGGGAGCAACTGGAAGGCTGCAGGGAAAATTCAAATGGGGTCGTGTATACAACATACCTGGCCCAGCATCTGACATGTAGCAGACACTCAGTCTCCATGAGCCCTCAGGAGAGGGTCTGAAACACTTATCAGGAATCCCCAAAATCACTCAGTAGTCAAATGTTTACCCCATTCACTCCCCAGAAGAACAGACAGTTGACAGGGCTGCAGACACAGCAAAGCTTATTAAGGAACTGACATCTGATCCTCCAAACAGCTCGTCAAACTACATCACCAACTCAGTCCCCACAGCAACACCCAGAAACAAGAGAGCTGGTCCCATCTGATAAATGAGAAAGCAGAGCCACTGCACCAGAAGAGGGAAGAGCCTGGACTTCAAGCCCACATCACCCTGCGAGGTATCATTATCATCATTTGTCAGATGAGGGGACCAAAAGGCAGAGGAATATAAGTAACTAGATCAAACTGGTGTTAACACTGAGCTCTGTCTAAAGAAAAAAGTCTTTTTCATTTCACTCCTCCATGACGCTTTCACAAGTAGCTCACCTTTGCGGAACCTCAGTCTCCTTGTCTGCAAATGGAACAACAGTGTCTATTTTGGAAAGTTGTTATGAGAAGAATTACCATGGTATTTTCTTCATATCTGTGTCTCGACTCTTGTCTTCAACTGACTTTGTCTGCAGCAGGACCTGTGGACTAGGGTGAGGCAAATGAGGAACCTGGGTGTGAAACTGAAGGATGCACTTACTCATTGTCAGGGTTAATGCAAATGCAGCGTCTGAAAGCGTATGCTTCCTAAACGCTAATAATGCACACTAGCCACCCTGTTTGCCTCATCCCAGTTCAGATGCTGATTTGGAAGCAAGAGTCGGGTGGGAAGGGAGCACTGGAAAGGCAGGTTACAGGGCTTGCTGCTAGAAAAGCGTAGGTGAAATCAGAACCCGCTACCGATATGCACATCTCAACAGCAACTAGGGTACAAACACAACACGTCAGACCCTGCTGTGTGGCGCCAGTGAGTTTTGAAGAGTTGCGTTCCATAAACTGATATTCACCAGACAATGACCGTTTCACAGTGGCTGTGTCTCCTTGATGAAGGATCTTAAGCTGTTTTCTCTCCATTTCTACCCTTCCAGCTCTGTAGCGACGTGGGGGTAATGCCCATGTTCTATTTATCTTGGTATTCCCAGGACCTAGCATCTGGTGCTGTGAACCATAAGGTCGAAAGTTCAAACCCATCAGCTACTCCTTGGAAACCCTATACGGGGTCACTATGAGTTGGAATCATTTCGACGGCACTTAGCAACCACAAAGCTTACGATAATAGATGTGACATGTTATAGTTGCCTATTTGATGGTGAATGAACTTAAAAAAAAAAAAAAAGTTTTGTCTTTCATTTTAAAATGCTCTAATCATTTTATGGCGTCCAGGTGTGGTGCTGTAGGGTGGCGTAAGGTCAGTGGTTCAAATCCACCAGCTGCTCCTCAGAAACCCTATACAGGGTCACTATGAGTCAGAACGGACTCAGTGGCACATAAACAACAACAAATCATTTTATGAGGCTTTCTACTCTCTCAAAGATTTAAAGCCTCAGTAACCTGATACAGACTCACTATGAGTTGGAACCGACTCGACGGCACACAACAATCGCAACAATCGTTTTAGACCCTTTGATACTTAGAACATAGTAAGTCCAAGAACTGTGGCAGAATGCAGTCTACACAGGCTGGGAGTCTGGTCTAGCAATCTAAGACAGTAAGGCATGGGAATGCTCAATAATACCAGCCCAATGGACAAAGCTAGTCAATCACCTGCAGAATTAGTATTTGATTCTGAAGTCTATACTTGAAGTATCTTTTAAATATGCAAAGTCCTACTTCTGCCTCTGTCATACCCAAACTGTGTCCCTTCTATTGCCTTGTGGCACCTGTCTAAGCCTCCCGTCGCCCACTTTCAGACATTGTCCCTTGTTAAAGAAACTCTGTCACCACACAGTTCTGGGGTACATGGATCGCAGACAGGATTCGTCATACGTGTCAGCTCCAATAGGCCCACGGTGTCAGCCAGGACTTTGGGGCTGAAAGACATTGTGGTCAATCAGTGATCTTTTGTGCATGCTGTGGATCTGCCAGCCGGTTCTAATTGCACATGTCAGGGAGCCCTCTGTGTTTATGGATCTGTGATGATTTTAAGCACTCCTGATGCAAACTTGAAGGGGCCCTGGTGTTGTAGTAGATTCTGAGCTGGGCTGCTCACCACAAGGTCACTGGCTTATACACAGCAGTCACTCCATGGGAGAAAGATGAAGCTTTCTGCTCCCCTAAAGATTTACAGCCTCAGAAACCCTGAACAGGGTCAATATGAGTCGGAACTGCTTCATAGCACACAACCAACACCACCATCCATGCAAACTGGGAGTCTGGGTATGGCACTGTAGGATAAGCACTGGATTGCTAAGCAAATGGTCAGTGCTTCAAACCTACCAGTTGTTCCTTGGAAACCCTATACAGGGTTACCATGAGTTGTACTGACCCAATGGCACTTAATGACAGCAATAATGAAAACTTTGCTACCAAAAGACAATATCCTCGGAGCTGTTCCTAGAGGCACTTTAATATGTTTTAAATGAGAGAATCTGAAATTAGTGAGAATGGATCATGAGGGGTCTCGTGTCAGGTGGGTCGTTACCTATCTAACCTCTTCGTGATCCGGTTTTTGAATCCACCTGCCTTGGGAATGTTTTGGGCCCCGGCATTAATTGGAACATCTGCTTTTCCTCTGTAAACATCATAAACAATCATTTGGGCTTTCATTGATGCATCGATTTTAGGGCAGCCCTGTAGAATACTAGGAAATCAGCCAAGAATACACTCCCCCTTCCCCATTCCACACCTGCACAAAATAAGGGAGATACCCAGCAGGTGTGTAATGAGGCAGGTATAAGTAGCAACAAGTGTATTCTCACAGGATTGGTAACCCCGATATAAAGCAAACGCACTTGAGTGCAGCCAGCCCAAACCCTTGGGATGAATGAGTCCTGGGAAGACAGAGGGAAAGTTCAGCCGAGCAGAACTATCCAGTCAGTGCAATGCAAACGTCTAACACAAGAAGACCCAAGGAATGTCCCTGAAGTCATCCTGGTACTGCTACAGGAAAAGTAAGCAGAGAGCAGTTAGAAGTGAGGATAGGGCTGTAGCCACAGAATTAGGCAAAACCAACGTGTAACAGGGTCCATGAACCCAGATATCACATCCTGCAGGAGCGCAAATTTCAAAGGTCAGAGGCAGAATCCCTTTTTAATAATATTTAAAAAGCAGTTGCTGTCAAGTCCATGGTGGTCCATGTGTGTCAGAGTAGAACTGTGCCCCATAGGGTTTTTTGTTTTGTTTTGTTTTCAATAGTAAAAGCATTTATTATCAAGTGAATCGGGGAACACAATATGCTTTAAATACTGTATCTTTGGCTGGGAGAACACCATACTTCCACACAATTATAACCAAAGTCCTAACGTTTGCACACCTCAGACATCTTTATTTCACTCCTGTTATGCCGTGAATTCCTAGGGAATAGGGTTCTAGCAGCTCAGGCTCCTTTCCATTGGTTCTCACAAAGTGTGCCTCTCTGTGGGGAGCAGGCTGGTGCTTTAGCTGAACCCAGGTACCTTTCTCTTTGGCTTCCTTCTTTTTCTGATCATTTTCCTTTACTCTCTTCAGGAAGCTGTCTCAGCTCTTAGAGTGCTTAATATGCTCAATGCACACATTCATTCTCTTGGCAAGAATCTTGCCCTTGACTTGCTTGTTCACAACAATGCCGACAGCATGCTGGGTCACAGTGTCAACTCTTCCGGTTTTGCCGTGGTAACATTTGTGGGGCATGCCTTTTTGAACTGTACTCATCCCCTTGATGTCCAAAATATCACCTTTCTTGTAGATTTGCGTGTAAGTGGCCAAAGGAACAACCCCTTGTTTCCTAAAAGGCCTGGAGAACACAGAGCAGGTGCCTTGCCTCTTTCCCTTTGTGTCCATCATTTTGGCAGATAACTGCAAGATAGCAGTTCCGGCCGAAAGGCCATAAGGTTTTCAGTGATTGATTTTTTGAAAGTTGAATGCTGGATCTTTCTCTCAGAGTACCTCTGGGTGTACTCAAACCTCCAACCTTTTGGTTAGCAACCAAGCGTATTAGCCCTTTACACTATGCAGGCACCCCTAGTAATAGTAATAATATTAGCTAAGACTTGTGAAATGCACACCCTGTGCCAAGGTCTGCATGCCCGTCATCTCCTTGATAATGCAAATGTAGGCTGGTTGTACCCCAGGACAATCAAATGTGGCAGGCCTCAGTTCTCCATCCCTGCACATCTAGGCTGCTGCACCTTGAACACTCCCTGCCTCAGTCTGTTTGCCTGAGAGCAGGATGAGGACCAGGACAGCAAGGATAATATCAGTAGGGTTAGAGTAACAGGAGAGGAAGTGAGTACAGCAGAATAAGGAAATGGTAGTACCACGGGAGAGTTTGTGACCACACTTCCTCCTTCACTGTTGAAGTCGTGGGTGCTGCTTCTGCCTCTGGCCACAGCTGAGAAGATGGTCTCTGCTGTCAGCACTGACCCAATAGACATGTGCTCTTTCTCACTCCTCTGGTCCTGTGTCCCTGGGTTTGACTTGGTGACTTGTTGGCAGTGGGGAGATCAGAGAGCCAGGCTGGGGGCAGGGAGATCCTGAGGATCTGTAGCTCTATATTAATAATGTGCTGTGGGTTAGTGCACTGGGCTGCAAGGTTGGTTTGAACCTCAAGGTCAGAAGTGCAAGGTCGCCACCTACTCCTCAGACACCCTATACTGGGTAGCACTTAACCACCACCACAACAACAATAGCTGCTATCTAAATTCCATCATTGAGGGTCCAATGGTAGTTCCTAAGTAGAATCTTCACTTCCATGTCAGATACCTGGGTTGAATTCCCAGCCAGTACACCTTGAGCACAACCACTCCCTGCTGATTAGCGGAGGATTGCATGTTGCTACAATGCCGATGGAGTCCTGATGTGGCACTGTAGGATAAGCACTGGACTGCTAACTGCATCAGCCACTCCTTGGAAACCTATATACAGAGTCGCTATGAGTCGGAACCGACTCAATGGCACTTAACAACAACAGTGAAGCTGAACACGTTTCAGTGGAGCTTCCAGACTCACAGGGGCTAGAAAGAAAGGCTTAGTGATCTACTTCCAAAAATCAGTCAAGGAAAGCCCTAGAGATCATGACGGTCCAGGCTGTGCATGTGCCATGAGTCAGCGGTGGGTTCAGCAGTAGCTAGTGTGCATGGTTCCTGGCACATAGTAGGTGTTCAGCCAGAGTAACCTGACTCCAAAGTCTGTGTTCTCCCACAAGTCCTACCTGCCTCTTCATGAAGCCCATGGCTGACTCTGAGGACTCCGGGAATATTACGTTTCTGAAGTGGACCAGAAGTGGACTCATGGATCGAGAGACAGGCTCCACAAGAGAATTGGCATGGCCCTGCTAAGACCAGTCTAGGGTTCTGTCTCAACCCAGTAAACACCACCAGTATCACCAGGACTGTCCCTGAGGAAACTCCACAATAGCCACCTCTCCCACTCTTCACTGCCCACCCAGCAGCTCCCATCTCTCCTCTGCCACCCAGAACAGTTTGCAGACCTGCCCTTCCCACTGATTGATTCCTAAATACAGGCTGACTCACCTCTGTATCCCCAGAACTTGGTGCAGAGCCTAACACAAGAGGTGTTCTATAAATGTTCACTAAATGAATGAATGAATGAGCCACAAACATGGGCCCAGATGGAACAAAAATCTCAGATTCAACTCCCCCGGGCCTGCAGAGTTTATACATGATCCAAAATATGATTAGTAATGCTCCCTGCTTGACTTGAGGGTATTTTTTTGGTCTACAAAGCACTTTCAGAATCACAATAGGTCTTTTGACCTTTACAAAAACTCTATTGTGAAGTACTCTTATCATCATTTCCAAGATGAGGGGCCAAGGCCCAAAGAAATACAATGGCTTTCCAGTGTCAATGGTGGAGCCAGATCCAGCAGGTTCCCAATGCCATGCCTTCTTTCTCTCAAACACCTGCCATTAAATACCTACTATGTGACAGAAAGAAAGGCCCCTGGATGTCACAAGCAGATTGTGCTGAAATACTAACTGAAATGCTGGTGATTCAAACCCACTCAGTGGGGCCATGGGGAAAAAGGTCTAGCAGCCTGCTCTTTTTAAGATTACATCTGAGAAAACCCTATGGAGCAGCTCTGCTTTATAACACACGGGATCACCATGGATCCAAATCAACTCAGTGGCAGTGAGTTATGTGCCGCGTCCTGGGCCAGGCACTGGGGATCCAGAGAAGAGAATGAGTCAGTCCCTCCTTCTTACAAGAGGACCTCAGAAGAAAGAGGCACCAACTTGGCATTGTGTCTCCTTAGAAATTTCCATTAAAACCTCATTCCCACTGTCCCCTCACCAGGCAAGGTGTCATCTGACTTGAAAAGCTCTGTCTCCTCACCTTCTACTTTGTAATCTCAAGTCAGACCCAGTTTGGGGTACTCGGACGAGCCATTGTGGGGAGATCCATCAACAGAGGTGTGGCCTTTCTAATGGCTCTTCAAGGTGAACTAGAGCCTTCAAGTTGTCCTTCTGACTTGGTGTTGTCCACCAAGACAGCATTTACTCACAAAACATTTAACTTGAAGAAGGAAGCTCAGCGTCAGCCATCATTCAACTTGGTGCTGTTTGCCCAACTGATGGACAGATTTGCAGCATCTTGCACTGCATGGTCTGAAGCTCTCTGAACAGTTGCCTAGCAGAAAAGTTCCCGGCTGCACTGCAGGCTTGGAGGGAGGAGACATGGAGACACTCTAAGTAAACCCAGCACAGGGCATATCATATCCCAGGAGATGGATGGAGGAAGCTAGGGTGTGAGTTGGGGGGGTCAAAAGGGGTCACAGTACCATATCATGCACCCAAATATTGCTAAGCTTCCTTCTAACAACCCATACATATAAAGAAAAAGTCAGGCATACCACTCTCGAGCTGCGGGACCTTCCTGGATATAATCTTTGGCCACACAGAGCATCAGTATTCTCATCCGTAAATTGGGGAAAATGGCATCTTAAATGCTAGATGGTGTCTAAAGCAATCAGCACAGTGCCCGGCACATGGGAAATGCTCACAGACTGTTCATTCATCTCTTTCCCCAAGAAAAGTATCCACTAAGGAGAATGAGTACAATGACGTGACATCCTGGTTGGGAAGGGGGGACAGGTAGTTGTAGAGAGACCACAATCTCATCTCCTTTCTTCCCAGTAACTGCCTGCCTGCCACATGGAGGTGCTTTTGTTGGAATTGCATTTTCAGCCTCATTTCACTGTTTCATCTTTCATGGCACCCCATATGCATCAGGGTAGAACTGCACTCCATAGGGTTTCCAAAGGGAATTTTTCAGAAGTAGATCACCGGAACTTTCTTCCGCAGCCCCTCTGGGTTGTCTCGAACTATCAACCTTTTGGTTAGCAGCCAAGCACATTAACCACTTACATCACTCCTGGAATATAGTTGTTAAGTGCTGCCGAGGCGGCTCCGACTCATAGGGACCTTGTATAGCTTTTCCGAGGAGCAGCTGGAGGGTTTGAACTGCTGATCTTGTGACTATAGTGCAGTGCTTATCCTACTCCAGGACAAAGGATAGGGCCAGTCATAAAATTGTTGTTGTTGCTAAGTGCCGTCGAGTCGGTTCCGACCCATAGCGACCCTGTACAGGGTTTCCGAGGCTGTAAATCTTTACGGGAGCAGAATGCCTCATCTTTCTCCTGCGGAGCAGCTGGTAGTTTCGAACTGCTGGCCTTAAGGTTCGCAGCCCAATTCGTAACCACTACGCTACCAGAGCTCCTTAAAGTAAATAGTCAGAAATCCCTGACTATTTAGCAGCAACAAAAGTATGAGAACAGATTTTTTTTTTTAATATGACACACCCTTGCCTTCAAAGGGCTAACTGTCTACGGCAGTCTCTGTGCATTTAAATTCCTCTGACTATAGTTAATTTTCAGGCATGCTAATTGCAACATCAGAACACCAAAGGCAGATTAGCTTTGTTTACTGCAAGCCTAGTAACCCATTTGACAGACGTTCTCACTTCCCAATTGTGTGAAATTTGTTTGAAGAGTTTAAAAGAGAAAACAAAACAAAGTGGCTCTAACATGTAGGTTATTTTAAAAGCAGCCTAATGAGAAATTTCAATAACTCATTGAGAAGAAAACGGAATCAATTCAGAGGGGAATAAAAGGCTGAATATTAGAGGCATTTGGAGCCGTACAATTTCATTTCCTTCAAGTGAGATACGCAAGCGGAGATGGAAAACCTGCTGCCTGGTGGAAGCCCTAAAGGTCAGGATAAATGAATGGGTTTGAAGGTTTGAAGCTTGCAGACCCAGCTGTGGGATGCTAAGTGGATGTTTGACAGTCCTTAAGGGGGCTTATGCATAATTTATTTTCTTAAGTAGGTACATGGTGTAGAAATGTTGTTTGCACTATTAATTGGCTCAGAAACGCATGTCTTTATGGATTGGAGCCATTTTAAACCTTTTACCACAAGGGTTCCACCTTGTATTTCCCAGACGCTGTAAGGCAGAGTGCCGCACTATAGGATAAGCTCTGGACTGCTAAGGTCAGTGGCTCAAACCCACCAGCCACTATAGGAAACTCTATACAGGGTCACTATGAATCAGACCTGACTCCATGGCACTGACCAACAGCAGCATAAAGCAGGATGCCTCAACAGATCATGCTGAACCCAGATACTGGCACCTAGGCCAACAGCAGTTGCTAACCTTATTCCTATTCCTGGTGGGACCTCTGGAAGGGAGTCCTAGCCATTATCGTCAGACCCTGGCACACGCAAACAGAAGAGCTCAGACTCAAGCCTCCAAGCCCAGGGCAGATCCCAACTCTGCCTCAAACTAGCTGTGTGACCTGGCCCAAGTCACTGTACCTCTCTGGGCCTCAGACTCTCCATGCGCAAAATAAGAAGTTTGAAGACACAAATGCCTGTTGTCTTTATGATCTAAGATTCATCTGACTCTGAGCTGCACTATGTCCTTACCCACAGTACCAGGTTGGAGAGACCCTCCATTCCCCTGAGCACCGGTCGCACCAGTTTGGTGGGAACATCACAGGCTGGGAGAGAGGTGTGAGTGTTGTTGCTACTGAGTTGAGTTGTTTCTGACTCATAGCAACCCCTGTGCACAAGAGAATAAACCACTGCCCGGACCCGTGCGATCCTCACAATTGTCTTCTGAGCCCATTGTTATTGGCACTGTGTCAACCCATCTCATTGGCGGTCTTCTAAAGAGACATCTGACTATACTTCTTCCAAAACACGTTCTTTTGGCCATCAAGGTACTTCCAATATCCTTCTCCAACATCATAATTCAAATGCATCAGTTCTTCTAGGATCTTCCTTAGTCACTGTCCAGCTTTCACATGCATTTTAGGCAATTAAAAATACCAACACCTTAGTCTTCAAAGAAGCATCTTTGCTCTTGAACACTTTAAAGAGATAATTTTACAGCAGATTCACCTAATGCATAACATCATTTGATTTTCTGACTGCTGATTCCATGAATGTTGATTGTGGGTTCAAGTAAAATGAAGTCTTTGACAACCTCAGCCTTTTCTCCAGTTATCATTATATTATTTGTCGGTCCAGTTGTGAGGGTTTTGTTTTTACAATGGGTTGTACTCCATGCTGACAGCTGTATGCTTTCAAATGCTTCAAGTCCCCTTCACTTTCAGCAAGCAAGGTTGTATCATCTGTATACTACAGGTTGTTATTAAGTCTTCTTCCAATCCTGATGCCACATTCTTCATATAACCCAGCTTCTCAGACTATTTGCTCAGCATAGAGGTTGAATTTGCATGGTGAAAGGATAAAACCCTGGCACACACCTTTCCTGATATTAAACCATTCAGATTCCCTTGTTCTGTTTGAATAACTGCCTGTTCTTCTATGTACAGGTTCCTCATGAGCACAATTAAGTGTTCTGGAATTCCCGTTTTGTGATATGTGATCCAAAGTTTGTCGTGATCCACACAGTCGAGAGCCTTTGCGTGGCCAATAAAGCACAAGTAAACATCTTACTGGGATTCTCTGCTTTTAACCAAGATCCATCCCATGCCAACAATGATATCTCTATTCCATGTCATCTTCTGAATTGGCTTGAATTTCCTGCAGGTCCCTGTCGATGTGCTGCTGCATCCATTTTTTAATTATCTCCAGCAAAAATATACTTGCATGTGATATTAATGATATTGTTTGGTAATTTCTGCATTTCGTTGGGTCACCTCTTTTTGGAATGGGTACAAATATGGATCTCTTCCAGTCGATTGGCAAGGTAGCTGTCTTCCAAATTTCTTGACATAGATGAGTGAGTGTCTTCAGCACTGCATCAGTTTCTCGAAAGATTTCCATTTGAATTTAGTCAATTCCTGGAGACTTGGTTTTTGTTATTGTTTTCGGAGCAGCTTGAACCTCTTCCTTCATTACCATCCGTTCTTGATCATATGCTACCTCCTGAAGTGGTTGGATGTTAACCAGTTCTCTTTGGTATAGTAACTCTGTATATTCTTTCTATCTCCTTTTGATGCTTCCTACATCATTAAATATTTTGTCCATAGAATCATTCAATATTGCAAGTCCAGGCTTGATTTTTTTTTTTCTTCAGTGCTTTCAGCTTGAGAAATGCTAAGCGTCTTTTTTGATTTTGTAACTTCAAGTCTTTGCACATTTCATTGTAATACATTACTTTGTCCTTTGAAATTTCTGATCAGCTCTTTATTTCATCATTTCTTCCATTCACCTTACCATATAAATATATATAGCCATTTGTGGTATTTAAAAGGGTATTTGCAATGAATGAACTATTGGAGTTGCAAATACTATCATGTGATCTCCAGCGTCATTTCTATCACCAAGACCATATTTTCCAACTACTGATCCTTCCTCTTTGTTTCCACGCTTCATATTCCAATCACTGGTAACTATTAATACATCTTTATTGCATGTTTGATCAATTTCAGACTGAAGAAGCTGATAGAATTCTTCAATTTTTTCCTCATTGGCTCCAGTGGTTGGTATGTAAATTTGAATAATAATGTTATTAACTGGTCTTCCTTGTAGGTGTATGGATATTATCCTATCATAGACAGCATTGTACTTCAAAGTAGATCTTGTAATGTTCTTTTTGACAATGAATGCATTACCATTCCTCTTGAATTTGTTGTTCCAGGCATAGTAAACTATGTGTGATGATGGTAATTCAATTATGGTCACTATCAGTCCATTTCAGCTCACTAATGCCTAGGGTATCTATCTTTATGCATTCCATTTAATTTTTGACAATTTTCATATTTTGAGTGCCTTCCAACCTGAAGGGCTCATCTTTTGGCATTATATCAGACAATGTTCAGATGCTGTTAATAAGATTTCAGTGACTAACCTTTTTAAGTGGTCTACCTCTCCTTCTTCCTAGTCTGTTTTAGTCTGGAAGCTCAGCTGAATGAAACCTGTTCACTATAGATGCCCCTTCTGGTATTTAAAATGCCAATGGCATAGCTTCCAGAATCATAGCAACACGCTAACCACCATAGTACAACCAACTGACAGACAAGTCCCAGTTCTGAGGGGCAAGAGTCAAAGATCCCTGGTTTTCGAGTTAGGCAAAGATGGATTATCAACTGGCTTTTCCACTTCCTAACTCTGCGAGCTGGCTCAACCGTTCTGGGCCTCAGTGTCCTTCATCGTAAATTTGTGTTGTTGACATTAGGTGTCATTCAGTCAGTCACCCGTAGTGACCCCAGAACGAAGCTGCCTGATGCTGTACCATTCTGACAATATTTTCTGCTCGAGCCCATTGTTGCATCCATCTTGTTGAGTGTCTTCTTTTTTGCTTACTTTCCACCGTTTCAAGCACGATGCTCTGCTCCAGGGGCTGGTTCCTTCTGATAGCATGTCCAAAGTGCCTGTGTCTTGGTATCAATGTGTCCCTGGATCTCGGAGCTTCACAGGGCAGCGACCCCAGGTCTAAAGGACACACTCCACTCCGGCTCTGCTTTCTTCATTTAGTGAGTCCCTCTTTCTCTACTCACTTCTTTCTCCTTGTATATTTCAAAAGACGTTGGCTCAAGATACAACTTAATCTTATAGATTGCATTCAACCTCATTAACATCATAGGGGTGAGGATTCGCCACATAATGATTGGATAATTATGTCAGACCAGGTCTGATCACATCACGTCATATCACTGATTGCTTGTATGATATAACATCTCACCGTGGAGGTGATAACTACATCTTAACTGCTAAACCACTGAATTCCTGTCCCAGTCAAGCTGACACAAAACCTTAACTGTCACACCCAAATATTCTTACTTCTTTTCTACTGAAAAGGGGAATATTGTAATTACTCTCTAGTAAGAATTATCTAGTAATAAAGATGTCTATTATGTACTCTTCCAAATAAATCCATTTACATTCTCACATTCAGTCCCTACAACATGCCAAGATTACCAAATCCAATTTGCAGATGAGCAAACTGGGATTTGGAATGACAGATGACTTGTTTAGGACCACAGACTTGATAAGTTTTAAGCCACATGGATCACTTTCTGTTCCTTCCTTTTCATTTCCTTGATGGCGTGATCTCACTTCTTGGCTCTGTGATCGTCAGCTGCCTCAGTTTCCTTAACTTTACAGTGGGATGTCATAATAAGATACCTGTCCATCAAGGTGGTTGGGGCCATAATTAGAAATGAGATACCAAGACCAAGCCAGTTGTTGAGTCAATAGTGACTGATATGTGTCAGAGTAGAACTGTATTACTCAGAGGGTTTGCAATGGCTCCATTTTTGGTAGTAGCTCTCCAGCCTTCCTTCCAAAGCACCTCTGGGTGAGCTTGAACCACCAACCTTTCCGTTAGAAGCCAACTGTCTGCACCACTCAGGGATTGTAGCATGTTGTGGTTGTTGTTAGCTGCCATCGAGTCAACTCCAAACTGACAACAATCCCATATGTCGTAGAACAGAACTGCTCCATAGGGTTGTTTATTGTTTGTTTTCTTGGCTGTAACAATCTCTGGGTGGCTTCGAACCTCCAACCTTTAGCTTAGCAGCCAACCCCAAACAGGAACTAGCATGGAGTAGGGGATACAGAATTGTTAGTTTCTTTTCTTCCAACTTCATAGGGTCATTGAGAAAGTTGAAGTTGCATTTAAGTCTAAGTCATAATAGCACACTGTTGAGGTGTTAGCAAGAAAGATAATGGTCCTGTTGGTGGTGGTGGGTGCAATCATTTATTTATGCAATCCCATGTGACAGAGGAGGACTGTTCCAAGGGATTTCCTTGGTGATAATCTTTACACAAGCAGGCCTCAGATCTTTCTCCTGCAGCACCACTGGGAGGTTTGAACCACCAACCTTTTGTCTAGCAGCTGAGCACTTAATCCTTGTGCCACCAGGCCCCCTTATGATGGTCATAGGTCCCATTTGATCTCAGGTTCCCCCCTCAATGGACCCTTTTTATTCTTATGAGCCACCGCAACTCAGAACAAATTCTAGACTCTGAGCAACACCACAAATGCCGCTCCCCCACAGCACAGTGGGGCTGTCAGCACTGACCGGGAAAACTAAGAAATGCTGGGAGGATGGCAGGTCTGAGGAAGCACCGAGCTCGGCCTGACAGTCCGGACTTAAATAAATTGTATTTTCTGGCTGGGGGCGATAAGGCGTAAATTTGAAGCGTATGTTACACTTACACGTCATTATGCCCTGAAATGGGAAGAAGAGCTGCATCTTGTCCCAAGTTTGTAGCAAAATTGCTCTGTGTGTAAATAGCTCTCAAGCCTTTGATGCAGAGCAGAGAGGAGAATAATCCTCTCAGAAAAGTCGGGCGGGAGCAGCAGGCTCAGCAGCCCAGGCAGGGAGGCCAGTGTGCCTTGGTTTCTGAGTCCCTCCTCCCGCCCCTGCAAAGGGAAACTGTCCCCAGTTCTGTGAACTCCTGAAAGGATTATTTCCTCTAATGCTGTCATGGAGGTGTGAGCAAAAATGCTTAGATACAGTGAAGTGGGAAGCTGAGATGTATGTCCACAGCAGCAGGTGAGAGGGAAGCAAAGAGGGCCAGAACTGGCCAGAACTGGCCAAAGCCTGTCAGAACTAGACAAGGTCTTGTCAGCTAGCAAGACTGGCTATGGGTTATTGTTGTGTACCATCGAGTCACTTCTGACTCATAGTGACCCTGTATAGGGTTTCTGAGGAGATAAATCTTTACAGAAGCAGAAAGCCTCATCTTTCTCCCACAGGGCAACTGGTGGACTCTGCGGTTAGTAGCCCAATGCATAGCTCACTATACCACCTGGGCTCCGTGCCCTATGGGTCGTTGTTGTTGTTAAGTGTTGTCAAGGTGGTTCCAACTCATAGTGCCTCTGTATGGGGTTTCCAAGGCTATACATCTTAGCAGGAGCAGAAAGCCTCCTCTTTCTCCCATGATGCAGCTGGTAGGCTTGAACTGCTGACATTGTCATTAACAGTCCAATGCTTATCCTACAGAGCCACAGCATTCCCCATTCCATATTTGTAGGCCTTAGACACTACAGTGTCACCTCCCAGAAAGGGCAAGAGCATGTGGATCCCATTCATTCATTCATTCATTCATTCGTTCATTCATTCATTCATTCATTTAGTGAAACACAGTCCCTGCCCTTGTGAAAGGCATGTCTAGAAAATAATAACATAAATAACTATATAGCTACACACTTGGATATACACTCTATGGAGTCCTGGTGTGGTGCTGTGCGCTAATGCACTGGACTGCGAAGTCAATTTGAACAGTCAATTTGATCAGCAGTTCAAACTAACCAGATGCTCCTCAGAAACCCTATACAGGATCCCTATGGATCAGAACCAACTTGGTGGCATTTAACGACAGCAGCAACAACAATAAAGGAGAAAGAATAAGACTGTGAAGTTGTAAAACAAGGGTGGGGAAGTGGCTCTTATTAAGGTGAGGCCAAGTGAAGAGAGAGAACGTTCTGGGCAGTGGACAGGGTGCGTGGAAAGACCTTGCAGGGGTAGAAAGCTTGTTGTACAGCCCAGGAACTGAGGGGGCCAGTAGGAGGCATGGGCTATGTCATGGGGGGCTTTGGGATTTTCTTCTAAAGGAAACAGGACACCACATGAGAATTAAGACTCTTCCCAGTGGGCTGGACTAAAGAATTTAGCTATCCCCACCTGTCCCTGGGCTGTCATTCAGACGTGGCTGCAGTCACCCTCCTCATCCCCACCACCACACCTGAACAAGGTCTGATGTATCAGCTCACACCTGGAAGTTTGTAAACTTATGCTAACACCCCACCTGGAGGAAAAGGGGCAGAAACGATCCGGCTGCCACCTAGAGTTCCAGCAGGAGCCACCACCTGGTCACCTAGGATGTTTCTCTAGAATTCTCCATGAGATGTGTATATATATATATGTATATTATATACACACACACAGTTGTTGTTATTAGATGCCATGGAGTCAGTTCAGACTCATAGCGACCCTGTACAGCTTTTCCGAGGCTGTAAATCTTTACAGGAGCAGAAAGCCTCATCTTTCTCCCAAGGAACAGCTGGTAGTTTCAAACTGCTGACCCTGAGGTTAGCAGCCCGATTTGTAACCACTACACTATGTATATATGTGTGTATGCACCTGTATATATAACATATCCACACAAGCCCTTTAATAAACATTTAATACACACACACACATATCCACCCACTGCCATTGAATCTATTTCAACTGAGAGTGCACAACTCTCAGGTTTCCAAGGCTGTAAATCTTTATGGAGGCAGACTGCACATCATTCCCCCGAGGAGCGGCTGATGGGTTTGAAACTGCTCACTTTTCCTTTAGCAGCTGAGCGCTGTGTCACCAAGCTTCCTGAGTGACAATTCACTCAGCATTGATTTACCCTCCATTATGTCCTAGCCCCTGGGCTAGTCACCACAGAGAGGTCATGAAGCCAATTCTGGTCCTAGGGCAACTTGCCAGTTAAAGCGAGGGGGAGGTCCGAGCAGTGTTACATGATGTGTTAGGGTTAAGGGTTAGATCTGAAGCAGGGACACTGGGATGTGAATCCTGGGCTAAGCCCTGATTCGTGTTGTTGCTTCATAGCTAGGTGGCCTTGAGAAAGTTATCTCACCTTTCTGAGCATCCATCTGCCCACCTGCAAAATGAACTGAATAATAGTACCTACCTCAGAGCTTTAGTGAGGATTAAGAGTTTTGGCAAAGACTCAGCCCTGTGTTTAATACTGAGTAAGAATTTCAAGTGACTGTTTTTTATTGATATTACCATGATGATTTTTATTCACTGTATAAATGTTTTCCAAACTTGTGTACCAGGCACTGTGCTAGATTCTGGGCAGCAGAGATTGTGCAGGTCAGCGCCCGAGTCTCCAGTAGTTTATAAGACAGGGGGGGCCATATTCCAGTTTGACCAGACGTGATTGGATCTACACTGGGGGGAGGCGGGAAGCACCAAAGACAAAACAGCAACAACAACAACAAACGCCTACAACATGCAATGCTGTTGTGTTAAATGCTGTTGACTCAGTTCTGACTCATAGCGACCTGGTATAGGGTTTTCAAGGAGCAGATGGTGGGTTTGAACCTCTTATTGGTGGTTAGTAGTCTGGTGCTGACCCTGCAGCGCCATACCAGGACTCCACTACATGCAATAGAGATGAGAAAACTCAGCTCTTTGAAAAGCCATGCTTGCTTTCACCTTCACATGGGTTCCAGCGACCCTCCCTCACTATGAAGTTGAGAGAGTTAAGCTTCACCCTACTGAGTCGTTTCCAACTCCTGGTGACCCTAAAGGACAGAGGAGAGTTGCCCCCTAAGACTTCCTGGGCTGTAATCTTTACGGAAGCTGACTCCACATCTTTCTCCTGCAGTGACTGGTGGGTTCGAACTGCCCAACTGTTGGTCAGCTATCGAGCACTTAACCACTGTGCCACCAGAGCTGCTTGTACTGTCTGTGGGACCTTAGGCAAGTCAATTTCCCACTCTGGGCCTTGGTTTCCTCATATGGACAATAGGAGTAGTAATACCCACAATCACATTGTTGTTGTTAAGTGCCAACGAGTCGGTTCCGACCCATAGCGACCCTGTATAGGGTTTCCGAGGAGCAGCTGGTGAGCTTGAACCACCAACCTTGCAGTTCAAACGGCTTTGCAGTCTGGTGTATTAACCCACAGCGCCGCACCAGGACTCCACAGTCACATTGGTGAAGGTTAAATGTGACTCCTTGGTTATGCATCCAGCACAGTGCCTGGCTCTAGTAGCATAGTGGTTACGAATTGGGCTGCTAACCTCAATGTCAGCAGTTCAAAACTCCCAGCTGTTCCACTGGAGAAAGATGAGGCTTTCTACTCCCATAAAGATTTGCAGCCTCAGGAACCCTGTACAGGGTACCTATGAGTCAGAACCAAACCAACTCCATGGCACACCACCACCACCACCATCACTACCACCACTCACTTCCTTACGATCGGCCATCGAGATCTGCACCAGAGCGTGCTCTTTCCCTTCCCTGCCACAGTCTCTCTGGGACACACACACACACACACCCGCTGCTGGACAGGGCAGTGTCGTGGAGCACAGCTGGGAAGCAGGACCCAAAACAGCAGGGCAGCAGAATCCAGTACAGTTGGCTTGACTCTCTTCCAACCAATTTTGCCAGATGTAATTTGGCTTCAGTTCAAGGTTCTCAAGCAGTAATGTAATCATAATAACCCACAGCATTTGTAGAAAGTTTTTATAGTTCTCAAAGCACTTTTGCATGAATAACTTCATTTGATCCTCTCAGTAACCTTGAGGAACAGATAGCACAAGGACTAGAACCCCCATATTACAGATGGAGAAGTTGAGGCCTAGAGGACTTATTTGGTTCACCCAAAGCCATACTAGTAAGTGGCAACACCAAAAATTGAGCAAAGATCTCTGTATTCCTGGCCCTGGGTTCTTTCTTCAGCATCACGCTGCATCTTTGTATTCATGCTTTGATCCTGTAAAAGGCTATGGAGTTCCTATTGTCTGTCAGACAATGTACTAAGTGATGGGATTCGGAAATGAAAGGCAGAGTCAAGTTCAGGAAAGACAGAGGATCATCCTACTGCACCATGACAGGTGCTGTTGTGGAGAGCAAAGGGCACCTTAGTCTAGGGGCTCAGGAAGACTCTCTTTGAAGGAGGAGATACACCAGTTCAACCTGGGCGAACAGCTGGAAGAGGTTGTCCAGGCAGAAAGATGAAAGAGAGAAGTTACAGGAAGAAGAAAGTGTGAGAAAAGTGTGGGAAAGCCACAAGTGTGTGAACCCGCAGGGCACATCAAGTAGCTGACTCTGGCTCCACTCACTAACTCACTCACTCATTTAACAAGTATTTCTGGAGCACCACCCTGTGCCTGGCATAGTGCTAGCTACTAGAATTAGATACATCAGTGAGAAAGCAGACATAGTCCTTGAACTCACAGGGCTTACCTCCTAGTGGATTCCTGTGGACTTAGGTGGGAAGCAGTAGGAGAGAAGGCAGGAGGAGCTGGCACCATAGAAGGCTATGTTGTTGTTAAGTGTCATCGAGTTGGTTCCAACTCATAGCGATCCTGATAAGGGTTTCTGAGAAGCAGCTGATGGGTTTGAACTGCCAACATTGCAGTTAGCAGTTCAGTGCTTCTTCTACGGGGCCATGCCAGGACCCCATAGAAGACCCAAGCAGGGTCTGAATTGTTGCTGTAAAGGGATAGTAGCCTTGAAGGATTTTCAGTACAGGATTGGCATGTTCAGGTTTGCATTTTAAAAAGAGGGAGTTACAGCCAGCTTTAGAGAAAGGGCTGGAAAACGTTGCCTGGAATCAGGGAGTTCAGCTAGGAGACCCCAGCAAGAAATGATTGGAAGACACATAGTGAGTGAAGGCCATCTTCAAGACCGAGGCAGAGACAGCGATGACAGGACTGTGACTTACTTACCACATTGGCAGGTGGCAATGCTGTTCCCAAAATAGGAGTGCAGGAGAATCGTTGGATGGGGCCAAGATGCTAAGGAAGATGACTTGTTCTCTTTGGTCCATGGCGAATGTCAGGGGTCTGAGTAACATCTATAGGATGTGCATATGAGGCAATGGGTAGGCTGGAGGAGTACCCTGGAGTTCAGAGTTTACAGCTGATATTTAATGTTTGGACGTGGATAGGATCATCCAGAGACTAGATCCCATTACATCAAACCCCAAAGGGTGTCTCTTTGATACCAGAGTCCCACTTGGCATAACCAGGGTACAGAATCATCGGTCCCCAAGAAGGGTTTGTTGGGACATGTTGTGGGGACTCAGCATTTCAAGAGCCCAATCTTAAGTCACCTATGTGCCTCTCTCTCTTCCTCTTCTCTCCTTCAGGTGTTTACAAAATATGGGAAGTGTTACATGTTTAACTCAGGCGAGGATGGCAAACCTCTGCTTACCACGGTCAAAGGAGGGACAGGCAACGGACTAGAGATCATGCTGGACATTCAGCAAGATGAGTACCTGCCCATCTGGGGAGAGACAGGTGAGCTGGGCACAAGGAACAGGGGTGCTGGACAAGGGGGTGGGCTCCGGTGGAGCTGTGTTTGCTCAGCCTATGAAGTCTGCTTTCCTGTGGAGCGGGGAGGAGGTGGGGGCAAGAGGAGGGATGGGCCAGCTCCTTCGTCTCCCAGCCTTCCTGAATACCCTAGCCCAGCCAAGAAGACCCAACATAAAGGCAAGCAGGCTTCTAAAACTGTCAGAGGGTGGAAGGATTTGTTAAGTGTTGGAAAACCAAAGGGTATGGATTCAGGGACCTGGCGCCATACTTGCATGTATAAGCCCCGGGAGGACCCATGTGTGCAGGCACTGAAGTTTATGTCATGCATTTGTTTGTGTATTCAGGAAACTATTCATTAAGCAAGTAATGTCTCTTAGACTTTAACATAAGTAAAGATACTAAGATGAAAAAGACCAAGTCCTTGTTCAAAGTCTAGAGAAAGAGACAGAAAATTACAGTCCAGTGTGACAGACCTATGGAAGAACCACCTGCCCCCACTCCAAGGGAAAGTTCCTTGCTGAGTGTTGTAAGGAGGACTAAAGGAGAGGAAGGAGTAAGAGAAGAATCTCCGGGAGAGAGATCCTAGACACTCAGGTTGAAGCTAAAGAGAGGGTGGAAGCCAAGCCACCAAGCAAGAGCCTTCTGAGGACACTATGCAGCACCCACCACTTGCTGCACACACACACACCCAATGAGTCCTGGAGCCCTTTCCTCCCATTCCAAGACCCCACCCTCCCCAGACTTTGCCTCCCAGGCTTCTGAGGCAATGGTGACTGACTGAAAACTCCAAGCTCTCTCCCTTTCCTCCAATCACCCTGATGGGGAGAGGTGAGCATGACCTTTTTTGTTTTGTTTTGTTTTATTAAAAATTCTATAAAGTTGTAGTGGAAGGAAACAAAATTTGGTTTATGATACTTGGACACAGAGGTACAATTTTTGCTAATGATATTAATTTTGGAAATAATGTGCTGTTATCATTTTTCAACAATTTTTCGGCCTTCTCAATACCTTTTAATCATATCTTTGTGTGGGTCCTTTCCCTTTTCTCAAACTTTTATAGTTTTTCACTATTGGTAGACTAGATTAAGAAATACATTGAGCATGACCTTTTACAAGGAGCTCTGGTAGCATAGTGGTTACGAATTGGGCTGCAAACCACAAGGTCAGCAGTTCGAAACTACCAGCTGTTCCGTGGGAGAAAAATGAGGCTTTCTGCTCCCATAAAGATTTATAGCCTCAGAAACCCTGTACAGGGTCACTATGAGTCGGAACCGACTCCACGGCACATAACACCAACAACATGACCTTTTACAGTATGGTTAGATTGGACTCCTGGTGTGGCGCTGTACGATCAGCACCAGACTGCAAACCATAAGGTCAGTGGTTCAAACCCAACAAGCTGCTCCTCGGAAACCCTATACAGGGTCACTATAAGTCAGAGCCAACTTGACGGCACTTAACAGCAACAGACAGATTACCAAGAAGCAAGGTACGCATGGGTTTACTTGTGCTTACTTATTAATCTGCAGTGAAACTGTTTCATGTGTTTTTACCACATCCAAAACATGTGAAACGTTTGACTACAGAGTAGTAAGTAATCACAAGCAAGCATGGATTTACCTTGTTTATTGGATGCTTTGTCCTTATTGGTGATGATTATGTGCTGTGGAGTCAGTTCCAACTCATAGCAATCCTGTACAGGGTTTCTGAGGCTGTAAATCTCTACGGGAGCAGAAAGCCTCATCTTTCTCCCACGGAACAGCTGGTAGTTTCAAACTGCTGACCTTGAGGTTCGCAACCCAATTTGTAACCACTACACTACCAGAGCTCCTTGTTAGAGATGGTAAATTTGAAAAGCAACGTTGATTCCATAGGAAGGTGCTGTGGAGTTCGGAGAGAGACAAATACCAGCCAGACCTACAAGCAGAATCTTTGATGTGGTGAAAAATGTGAAATTATTCACTATAGATTAGTAAATAAACACAAGTACACCTGTGCTTCCGTTGCTTATTATAACACTGGTTATGGTTCATTCTGGTGTTTAACCTGTGAAATAAAATCGCTGTCAGATGTAGTGTTACAGGAATAGCTTCCAGCATCCTACCTCAGGCTCCAGGACCTCCCCAGCCCTATCAGCTCCTTGCTGAGGAGCTACGTCATTGGTCATGTCCATGTTTCTAGATTAGACACATGCTCCCCGCAATGCCAGATGCAGATTGATGAAGGAAGTTCCTGTGAATGTCACTGAGACATGGCGAACAGGGCCTGGCTTTCCAGAACATTCCCGTGGCCAGCCTATATTCCCTCTGGCCTGGGTCCTGGGAGCTGAGTCATGGTCCCCAAAGAGAGGCCCTTCCTTGCAGACACCAGAACTTATTTGCTTATTGAATCACCTGTGGAATAAGAAAAGGAACAAGAAGTAAAATGAGTTCTGGAGACACAGCTCCCACGGCCTGAGCTGAAGTTAATTGTATTTTCCTTGGCAATTGTATTAGTTTCCCAGGGCTGTTATAAGAAAATACCACAAACAGAATGGCTTAAGACAACAGGAATTTATTGTCTCACAGATCAGGAGGCCAGAAGCCCAATTTGAGGGAGTTAGCAGCGCTGTGCTCACTGAAGACTCTAGGGGAAATGTCTTCCTTGCCTCTCCCTAGCTTCCAGTGTTCCCTGGCTTGTAAATGTATCCCTCTAATCACTGCTGCCAGAATCCTGGCGTGGCACTGTGGGTTAATGCACTGGACTGCAGTGTCGGTTTGAACCACAAGGTTGGCAGTTCAAGCTTGCCAGCCACTTCTTGGAAACCCTATACAGGGTCGCTGTGATTCGGAACTGATTGAACGGAACTTTAACAACACCAATCGCTGTACCGTCTTCACATGGCTGCCTTCCTCTCTGCAGCTCTGTGCCGCTTCTCCTCCCTTTCTAAAGATACCAGGCACATTGCATGATGTTAAAACCAACACACTCCAACTTATTGTAACCCCATATGTAGTGGTGCTGTAGGATAAGCACTGGACTGCTGCTAACCACAAGATCGACAGTTCAAACCCACCAGCTGATCCACAAGAGAAAGATGAGGCTTTACTTCCGTAAAGATTTACAACCTCAAAAACCCTACACAGCGTCGCTATGAGTCAGAACTGACTCACTGGCAGTTGGTATATGTATCAGAACATGGGACCCCATGGCCTCATGCCAACTTCTTCAACATCTTTAAACAGAATCACATTCACAGGCACCAGGGGTTAGGACTTGATCAACAGTGATGTTGGATTTCCCAGCTTGTTAACTTGATTCAGAATTAAAAGCACAAGTATTGGGTAGTCACACAGGCGCACACACACTCACAGTATACTCACATTCACAACCTCATCATAGGGCATCCTCACACAACACAGATCCCTGTGGGTCTGGCCTTGGGTCTAAGAACTGCCAGCTGGTAGAATGGGCCCCAACCTCAGGCTTGGACCTAGGAAATTTACATTCGGACTCCTAAAGCCATAAACAGAGTGGTATAAAATACATCTGAGACTATCTAATCTAGATCAACCTTCTCGTTTCTCTGAGGAAGCAGAAACGAAGCCCAGCATGAGGCAGTGATGTTTGGAAACTCACACCAAGAGTTTGTGGCAAAGCCAGGCCTACCAGACCACAGGCAACTGGACTATGAACTGGACCAATTCAGTTCTAAATCAGCAATCATGTCATTACAGACCTGCCTTGTATCTAACATTGTACAGGTCACTGTCAGGGGTGCAGAAGACACAAAATAAAGACCTTGCATCCTAGGAGCTAAGTATCTCATTAGAAGGCAAGGCTTGCACACAGAAAACCAAGAGAACTCCAGTCTCATTCCTGCCAGGAGCTTGCGCCGTTCCTAGGTGACACATGAGCACTCTCCATTCCCGGGTTTCCATGGAGGCCAGGTGGTTGGGGAAGCATGGTGGAGAGGGGCATTAGAAATTGCTTATTTCCTCTGGTCAATGCTGTCCAACAGGACTTTCTGCACAGAGGGCAATGTTATGAGCATTTGAAATGTGGCTAGTGAGAATGAGGAACTGACTATTAGTTCATCTTTCCTTTTGCTTCCTTGGCATTGCCACCTTTCAGTTTCCTGAGGAAGGAGACCAGACCTTTACGTAAGATACTTGGATGATGAGAGAGAGAAAAGGAATGGAAACATGATTGTTGAGGAAGTGGCCATGGACAGCTTGAGGGCAGCGGCACTGTGGTAGAATAAGAAACTGGGGTCTAATGGATCAAATCCCAGAGCTTCCTTTAGGAGCTATGTGACAGATACCAAATGAGTGAGTCTGTTTCCTCACCTGTCAAGAGAGACAACCGAAACAAAGACAGTCCAGCAACTCTAGAGGATGCTGAAAGAATAATGAGGTCTTCTGCAGACTGGAGTCCTAGTGTGGTGCTGTGGGTTAATGCACTGGATTGCAAAGTTGGCTTGAACTTCAAGGTCGACAGTTCAAACTCACCAGCCACTCCTCGAAAACCCTATACAGGGTTTCTATGGGTCGGAACCGACTCAACGGCACCTAACAACAACTGCAGACTGGAAGCATTGGGAGGGGGATGATGATCACTGGGTGGGAGGAGATACCAAAGTGTCCCGGATGCAGAGGGTAGTGCAGATATTCCAGAGAATGTTCCAAATACCCCACACCTGTGACAGGAATCCTGAAGCCCCTTGGCATTTAGAAGCCTCATTCTACTCAAGGAACCCTGGTGGTGGTGCTGTAGTATAAAGCACTGGACCACAAGGTCTGTTTGAACCACAAGGCTAGAGGTTCAAATTCACCAGCTACTTCTTGGAAACCCTATATAGGGTCGCTATGAGTCGGAACTGACTCGGTGGCACTTAACAACCACACCAACATTCTGCTCATAGAAGAGCCTGTGATCAATCCCTGTGAACAGCTTTATCTCTCAGAAATCGAAGGGAGTGGCAAAGAAGCCATTCCTTTAGGCATAATTCTGACTGACAAAAAGAACCTCTGAGGGGGAGGCAGCGGCTTGTCGGGCCACTACAAGGAGATATGACAGACACCACTGTGCACTCGGTGAGCCCAGCCCAGTGGGCTTACGCTTAGAGAGCCGAGGCTGTCCCTATTGTTAGCTGCCATTGATTCTGACCCTAACTCACAACGACCCCATGTACAATGACAACCAGTGGCATCCATGATCAGCTGAGCATCAGAACCACTGTGAGCCATAGAGCGCTCATTGCCCACAGTTTGGAAGTAGATCCTAGTCTGTCTTTTAGTCTGGAAGCTCCTCTGAAACCTGGCAGCATCATAGCAACAGGCAAGCTTCCACTAACAGGTGGGTGGTGAGTGCACATGAGAGGCACTGTCTTGGAATTGAACCTGGGTCTCCCACGGGAAAGGGGACAATTCTACTTCTGAACCACCCTTACAAGTAGAGGGTTGTTGTTATTAAGGGTCGTTTAGTTGGCTCCATCTCACAGGGACCCTGTAAAGGCTTTCCAAGGCTATACATCTTTGCAAGAGCAGAAAACCTTATCAGTCTTCCAAAGAGTGATTGGTGGGCTCGAACCAGTTACCTCAAGGTTCACAGTCCAGTACTTATCCTACAAAGCCACTGTGCTCCCACAAGTAGAGGGTACCTCTATGCAAATGATCAAAAGTGTCCCTTACTCCAGACTGACACAGCCCCACTGCAGGGTGACCCGCTTGATCAAACATCTCTGTGCAGGGACACAACTTGTGACACCCTCCCTCATAATATACATGTGACACCCTAGTGACATGCCATTCTAAAGCAGGTGGGCTCAGCCACACGTAGACCCAGACAGTATGCCCCCAAGTGAACCCAGGTGTTTGGGATACTACTTGTTACATGAATATTAAGAATCTGGAATTAAAAAAAGAAAATCCCAGAAACTCTGGTTAAATAAAGTTAAGTACATTTTTTTCCCATTGCAGGAAGTCTTTAACATGCTAGCTCATGAATCTCCAAGATTGGAACCCCACATGCAACATTTATTTCCTAAATGTCTTGCACCATGGAAATCTTTTTTTCATGGAGGAGCTCAGAAAATATACCTTCCGGAAAGCTGTCCTAAACCATAGTAGTTGCAGATTTCATGGCCAGAGTTTTCGACAGGAAATTAAATTGAAGACAGGTGGGAGGTTGTTAAAAATGAAGCTCTGTGTCGATGCTGCTGAGTGACTTTAAAGATAAAAGCAATGGGCAGTGTGCTATCTAGACTTCACATGAGAGAATCCTGGCTCAAACAAGCTGAGGCATTAAAGGAATTACATTGCCCCCAGAATGCAAGGTAACATCAACAACCCACCAGCAGGAGGGGCAAGGACGCAGCCTCAGTGACAACCAGGGCCTCTCTCCCCTTCTGCCGCCTTCCTTCTCTCTGAGTCCCTTTCATTTTCTCTCACTGGAGACAGACTTTTCTGCACATATCCAGTTTTTTTCACACATAGCCCCAAAAAGATCCTGAGTTTTATATTTTACAGATTTTACCACCAATGAGGAGTCCTGGTATGGCGCTGTGGGTTAACACACTGAACTGCAAAGTCAGTTTAAACCTCAAGATCAGTGGCTCAAGCTCACCAGCTGCTCCTCGGAAACCCTATACAGGGTTGCTGTGGGTCGGAACCGACTCGATGTCTCTTAGCAACAACAACAAATGTGACAGCACTTACTTAACAACAACAGCAAAACGTAATGGCTGGAATCCTGGGATGGTGCTGCAGGATAATGTACTGGACAGCAAGGTCAGTTTGAACCACAAAGTCGGTGGTTCAAACTCATCAGCCACTCTCAGAAACCTATACAGGGTCACGATGAGTCCGAACCGACTCCACGGCACTTAGCAACAGAAGTAATGTGAACACTGGAACTGCCGTTGCCTTGGCAGAGCCAGAGCAAATGATTTCGAGGGCCTTCTATGTCACGCAGCGTATGCACTCGCTCTGGCCTCTCCTGGGACTCTCTTTCTTCAGGTATCTGCCTGGCTAATTGTCTCACATAGAACCAGTGGTGATTCTATGGTAGAATTCCCACTTTCATGCTGGAGACCCACTTTCAACTCCAACCAACACACCTCACGTGCAGCCGACACCCATGTGTCAGTGGGGGCTTGTGTGGTGCTATGATGTTAACAGCAGAGCTTCCAGATGACACAGACTAGGAAGAAATCATCTTAGGAAAACCCTACACATTACAATGCAATCCTTCTGTGACTGGGGTTACCATGAGCCAGGGTGATCCAATGGCAGCCAACAACAATGGTCAGGTGTCTGCCTAATAGTTACCTTCTCAATGAGCCCTATCCTAACTACTGGTTCAAAACTGCAACCCAAATCCTACTGCTCATCTGTCTACTTCTCCATAACATGTGTCACCTTCGTCAACTATACCTTATAATGTACTTATTTATTGTGTGTGGTTTTGTTGTTGTTGTTGTTGTTGTTGTCTGTATCCTTCCCCTAAAACATAAATTCCTACAAAACAGGGGTCCTGGACTATTTGCTTTACTGATGTCTACCAGAAGTCTATATTTGATGAAAGAAAAAAAATCTATGTTGGAATTATGCATACGGGCAGAACTGCGGTAAGAGTGAAACTAGCAGCAATGCGTAGCTACCATGTACTGCTTCCGGTGTGGCACTGAAGGATAAGCACTAGACCACAAGGTTGGTTTGAACTATAATGCCAGGGGTTCAAACTCACCAGCTGTGCCTCGGTAACCCTATGCAGGGTCGATATGAGTTGAAACTGACTTGACAGCACTTAACAACAACAACAATGTGCTACTTAGAAGTGAAGATGGTGAGATTTAGACTCGCTTACTTTGGAGACATCATCAGGAAAGACCAATCTCTAGAAAAGGATATCATGTTTGATTAAGTAGATGGGCAGTGGAAAAGAGGGAAACCCCAATGAGATGGCTTAACACAGTAGCCAACACACTGAACCCCAAATCCCAGTGAACAGGAAGAGGGCACAGAATCATGCTAGGTTTGGTTCTGTTACACATAGGGTCTCTGTGATTTGGAACAAACTCCTAGGCAACTAATAATCAACAACTATGAGTCAATCTCATGAGTACCCCCAATGACCCTACTAACGAGGTATTATAATTGTCCTTGAAAGGTAAGGAAAATGAGGCCCTGAGAGATGAAATAAGCTTCCCAAGAGCACATATCTAGTTAAGCATTTAAACCAAGCTTAAAAGTCACATCTGAACCCAAAAGCAATGCTCCTTACTTTAAATTCCCTTTAATGTTCAAGCAATATGATTTTTAAAAGCACTGCCATGAAAATAGCTCAGGAAAAAAATGGTTCAGGTGACATCTTTGGAGAGTGAATGGTATATAATGATAGGTCTGTTGCAGTTCTCCTCTTTTTTTTTTTCTTTCCCTTTTCCTTTTCAATGGCAAGGTCCTTATAATGAACGAAAGGTTTAGCACAGTCTCAATATATAAAACAAATCAAAGCAAACTTCTCTGGTCCAGCTGGAAATGGGAAGCCAAAGACCTTAGTTTGCTTTCTCCATTGCTCCCCTGGACCACAGCTGGGCATCCCTGGGGAAGTCTGGAGCTCCATGGAAACCGCCTTAAAAGCCATCAGACAAGAGGCTGCTGTTATTGGGATGAAAAGCATGCTCGTTGGTTCTGTGCATGTGTACAACCCAGAGGCCCACACTAAGCATCTCTCCTCATCACCCAAGAAAATGAAAGACATTTAGGACATGTCTACAGAGCTCCACAGCCTCAGAAAATGTTGGTTAAAAATGGTTCATTGAACAAATAGATTTATCTCTGCTCCTTTCCCAAACCAAAAATTAAATTAAATCATTGCCATCAACCAACATTCATCTGTCCATTTGTCATACTTTGGGGGCTTGCGTGTTGCTGTGATGCTGGTGTTATGCCGCTGGTATTTTGAATACCAGCAGGGTCACCCATGGTGGATGGGTTTCAGCTGAGCTTCCACACTCTGACTAGGAAGAAGGAGAGATGGACTACTTCTCAATGTTTAGCAACTGAAAACCTTCTGAACTGCGGCAGAACATTGTTAGATATCGTGCCAGAAGATGAGTCCCTCAGGTTGGAAGGCACTCAAAAAATATGGTTGGGGAAGAGCTGCCTCCTCAGAGTACAGTTGACCATGATGACATGAATGGAGTAAGCTTTGGGAACCTTCATTTGCTAATGGGGCACAATTCAAAATGAATCGAAACAGCTGCAAACATCCATTTATAATCAGAACATGGAATGTATGAAATAAGACTCTAGGAAAACTGGAAGTTGTCAAAATCAAGTGGAACACATAAAGATCGATATCCTAGGCATTAGTGAGCTGAAATGGACTGGTATTGGTCATTCTGAATATGACAACTATAAGTCAGGAATGGCAAATTGAAGAGGAATAGTGTTGCATTCATTGTCAAAAAGAACACTTCAGGATCTATCTCGAAATACAATGTGATCTGTAAGAGGATAATAGCCGTACACCTACAAGGAAGACCAGTTAATACCACTATTATTCAGATTTAGGCACCAACCACTAAAGCCAGTGATGATGAACTTGGAGAATTTTACCAGCCTTTCAGGCTGAAATTGATCAACCTTGCAATCAAGATATATTGATAATTACTGGTGATTAGAATGTGAGAGTTGGAAACAAAGAGGAAGGATCAATAATTGGAAAATATAGCCATGGTGATAGAAATTATGCTGGAGATCACATGATAGAATTTTGCAAAACCAATGACTTCATTGCAAATATCTTTTTTAAGCAACATAAAAGATGACTATACACTTGGACCTTACCAGATGAAATACACAGGGATCAAATTAATTACATCTGTGGGGAACGTGGTGGGAAAAGCTCAATATTTTCAGTCAAAACAAGACTGTGGAAAAGACTATCAATTGTTTATATGCAAGTTCAGGCTGAAACTGAAGAAAATGAAAACAAGTTCACAAGAGCAAAATTATAACACTGAACATACCCTACCTGAATTTAGAGACTATCTCAAGAACAGATTTGATGCATTAGCCACTAATGACTAAAGACTAGAAGAGTTGTGGGATGACATCAAGAACATCCTACAGTAATAAAACAAAAGTTCATACGGAGGCAAAGACGATGACGTGGAGAGATGGAGCAGCTGGGGACTTTAGACACAGAGAGGGAGGGGGGCTGTTTGCTGACTACCGGGGGGCAGGTTGGTTGATGATGCATGGAGGGAATTGTAACCATGGCAATGAAGCGATATACGATAGGATGAATGTAAAACTAATGTTCTCCCATGTAAATGATCACATAATTCACAATAAAACATTTTTTTTTTAATGGCATGAAATAAGGAACAGACCAAAACGGATGTCAAAAGAGACTCTGAAACCTGCAGTCCAGCATAAAAGTGCTAAAGTGAATGGAAGAAATGAGGAAGTAAAAGAGTTGAACAAATGGATTTCAAAGGGCAGCTTAATAAAACAAAGTCTTATAATGAAATATGCAAAGACCTGGAGTTAGAAAACCAAAAGGGAAGAACACATGCAGCATCTCTCAAACAAAATACTAAAGGAAAAATGCCTCAACTTGCAATATTGAATGATTCTATGGGCAAAGTATTGAATGACACAGAAAGCATCAAAAGACCCCCCTCTAAGACAGAAACTCAAAGGGGACACATAAGCAGGCATGTAAGCGTGCTGGCGACCACATTGGTCTACCGGTGAGTGGAAGAGGGGGAAAGGCAACAATGAAAAACTGGGCTGAGTTCAACCAAGTTCCATAGGCTCCCATTAACCTGGAGATGAGAGAGAGAAGAGGAAGGGTTGGTTGATCCAAAGTGTGGTGAGACCTGGGGACACCTGAGCCCAAGGACAAAGACATAGCCTCAGAGGGCTAGAGCTGTGAAGCATCCAGCTAATATGAAGTGAGGGGAGACACACAAAAACACCAAAACTTGCAGATGGTACCCAATTGACCTAGCCTCCATGGCTTGATAATCAGAACTTGGACTAGAGGAAGATTTTTTTTAAAAAGAACAATTTTTTATAAAGGAAATGAAAAATACCAACCGAAAGAGAAGGAGTCTTCACATCAATAAGCAATGTTATCCCCTCTGTACACAGGGTAGATATGGATGGGCAACTTAGACATTGGCTACCTAAAAATGGGGTGATATAGCCTTGAAGTGACTGGCTTACAAGGTTTCAAGAAAGAGTTTAGTTTAAAAGTGTGTGGGGGAAGATACAGACCCCACTAAATAGTTTTTATGTTGTCTAGATGGGTCTGGTAAAAAGAAATGGAGATAAGATTCTTATGATTCAATAGTGAGTAATTGTTATCATGACTGTTGTCACAATTGTAAAGGTAGAAGTTTTATAGCAAAAACGGGGGAGTGGTTAATCTTACAGTCCAGAAACAGAGGACCCTAGGACCATCATGGGAGAAGAGCACAGGCGTAATGCAGGACTTTATCCAGAGAAGCAGTGACCCCAGAGATGGAGGCAGAGATGGGACATGGAGAGAGGGAGCTGCTGAGGACCGTAGATTCAGGGAAAGAGAGGGACTGAAAGCTGGCAGCCTGGAAGCAGACTTGCAGAATGTGCCTTTTGGTGGTGTAACTTATTATATATGACTGAGTGGTGGTGGTGGTGTGTTTTTTTTTTTAAAAAGAGCTAAAATGAATAGAGAGAAATACTGTTAACTGATGGTACACGGAGGGGATTATAATCATTGTAATGAAACAAAGCATATGATTTTTTGAATGTAGAAGTGATGACCTGCCCTGTAAACTTTCTCTCAATTCACAATAAAAACTTAAAAAAAAGAAAGCATCAAAAGAAGATGAAATGTTTACACAGAGTCCTGTGCAAAAAAGCTATGGTCAATATTCAACCATTTTAAGAGGTAGCATATGGTTAAGAGCCAATGATACTGAAGGAAGAAGTCCAGCCTGTGCTGAAGAGATTGGCAAGAAGCAAGGCTCCAGGAACTGATGGAATACAGATTGAAATATTTCAACAATTTGATGCAGCACTGGAGGCACTCCAAACAACGTATTACATTAGGCAAATCAGCTGCACAAGACCTCCCTAAAGTGTTCAAGAGCAAAGCTGTCAGCTTGAGGACTAAAGTATGCCTGACTCAAACCATGGTATATTCAATAGCCTCATGTGCATGTGTAAGTTGGACAGTGAATAAGGAAGACCGTAGAAGAATTGATGCATTTGAGTTGTGGTGTTAAACGTACCATGGACTGCCAAAAGAATAAACTAATCTGTGTTGAAAGTACAGCCAGAGTGTTCCTTAGAGGCCAGGATGGCCAGACTTCATCTCTCATACTTCGGGCATATTCTCAGGAGGGACCAGTCCCTGGAAAAGGGTATCCTGTTTGGTAAAATTGAAGGTCAGAAAAAAAGAGCAAGATCCCCAACTAGATGGACTGACACTGTGGCGGCAGTAATGGGCTCAAACTTAGCAACGATTGTGAGGTTAACTACAGGACTGGACAGTGTTTCAATCTGTTGTACGTCAGTACTGACTCGATGGCACCTAACAACAACAACATTAGGAAAATGAAAGGGAATAGGGCAAGACACTTTGCATCATCTTCTTTGTTAGGAATTCAATAGGTTGGGAGTAACGGAGCAGTGGTGATGGTTCTGTGGTAGAAGTCTCAGCTTCCATGCCCCAGGGAGACCCAGATTCAGCTCCAGGCCAGTGCACCTCATACTGAACAGCCGCCACTCATCTGTCAGTGTGTGCTTGTGTGTTGTTTTACTGTGATGTTAGCCAAGTGTCAGATTAAGACGAACTAGGAAAAAAGACCTGCTATCTACTTCGGAATATCAGCCAATGGAAAACCTAGAAATCACAGCAGACCAATCCACAGCCAATCATAAGGCTGGCACAGGACAGGGTGGATTTCATTCCATTGTGCTTGGGGCCACCTTAATTCAGGAGCTACCTCCAGCAATGACAGCTAACTACAGCTATAAAAATGTCCATGGAAAGCCTCTGAGTGTGGGGCTCCGGGAATGGGAGAGGTGGAGCAGCAAACTGCTGCTTTTCATCAGAAGCCTTGAGGTACCATTTGACTTTTTTAATTATGTACATATATTGCTTTGATAAAAATAAAAGTTAAATTAAGATTAATCATAAATTTTCAGTGTAGCTGGAGGGCCTGAGCGGCAATCAAGGGTAGCATTTGCTACCCCCATCACAAGTGGGACATGAACAGGAGTGGATGCTGATGGTTGCTATGGTTTCCCCAACATCTCTGCTTCCAGGAAGAATTCTTGTCATGCTGCCAGGCACTGAGGACCTCCACAAATGAGAAGAGCAGGCTGAATTCTGAAAGTGTGGAACACAGTGACACGCAACAGCTAGCGTGTGTGCCGACCTCTTTCCCAGATTGTGCCTGGATATTGGAGGGGAGGAGAGGGTCAGGTGCCCAAGGAGCCTGGAGGAATGATACCATAAGTCCTGTGCACCATTGGAGGCAGACATACAGTAAGCAGCCAGAAACAGCCTAACTTTTATCATTCTGGAAAGCCCTGCATTAAACTAAGTGCTGTACAGAAAATATGAGGGGGCTGCAAAATTTCATGGAAAAACTGTCATTATCTTTTCATTTCATTTTTCCACTGACTTTCTCAAGCCCCTCACTAAGCCCAACTTAGCCAGGCTGCTCTCTCAATAGGACATGTAAGAGGTGGATGGATCAGACTCACCATCAGAACTCAACCTTCCATTCAGCATCTCACTTGACTGAACATTTACGTATGTTCCAGGCACTCAGTGAAACAGAGAGGTTAAGGGACTATCTTTAAGCCTCCTTTTATGTGTTATTGTTAATTACCATCAAGTCAGCGCCAACTCATGGCAACTCTCTGTAACAGAGTGAAGCACCCCCTGGCGTTGCACCCCCTTCATGACTGTGACCATTGTGTCAATACATCTTAAGAAGAGTTTTCACCTTTGCTTGTCCTCCACTTTACCCAACATGATGTCCTGCTTTAAGGATGGTCCCTCCGACCGATGCATCCAAAGTCTTGGGCAGTATTCTGTGATCCACAGGGTTATCACTGACTGATTTCCAAGTATTTGAAATACTGCTGGCCTATTTTCCAGCACAGCATCATAGCAGCACAAAGCCTCCACAGCCTGACTAACTGATTGCTGGTGGTAGTGGTAAATGGAAATTCATTTTCCAACAACTTTTATAGAAACGTGACTACATAGTGGCAGGCACTTGGAATCTAGTCAGTGGACATATAAACAAATGAGTGCCATGATAGAGGATTGATGGAGAACAATGAAGAAGGTAGATGGTTCTGGAAGGGAGCGGAAAGAGTATCTCAGTGGAGGTTTCTGAGCGGAGATGGCCTTTGGTCCCCATCTGAGCCTGGTTGTCAAGTGGATGGGCAGCATGTGGGAGTTAGGTTACTGTAGATGAAGAATGAGACCGTGGGGATGTGAGATCCCAAGCAGAAGAGAGGATTGAGGAGCAAAAGCCAAGAGCAATTGGGGTGGTTTCATCTGAGGATAAAACCTGGCACTAGAGAAGAAGGCAGAGGCCAAGTCAGCAAGGGTCTGTGTGTTCTGCTCAAGAGCATGGATTTTCTCCTTTGAGTCCTGCTGCTCACAGTGTGGGCCTTAGCCAACCTGCCTCACCTGGGAGCCCTACCCAAAATCTGAATGGTAGCCAGATACCCAGGGGGTTCATTTGTGCATCCATGTGTGAGCATCACTCCCGTAGACCAGTTTTCCAATCTTTTGGAAGTCTGAGGATACCATCTGAGCATCAAAACATTTGTCAGACATCACCATGCATGAAAACTATCCTGCTTTTTAGAGTCACTGACTAAGAAAATATTCAATAATGGAAATCTACAATGAATTCAGTTACAATTTGAACGACTTTGAATTCTATAATCACATCACAATTTATATACATGATCCGTTCAGCAATCTGGTTGTGCCTAACTTCCGCCGTCAATGTGTGTAAACAGAGTTTTTTATAAATAGAATCTTAATCATCCTCCAACTCCCCTTATAATTTCGGAAACACGGCACTTCCTGATGTCTTTTCCGGGGTACTGTCTCCTGCACACAGGTCGCCCACACAGAAGCCTCAGTCTTCTTATCAAGTAATTTATAATCTCTGAGCCTGGATGCACTAGGAGAAACTCATTATTGAAAGAACCATTGGGGTAAATCTCTTTGTAACAAGACAAGACCCATCTCTACACACAGTGCCTCCACTAATGCAAATTTTATAAATATGCTGTTTAGCAGGAAGGTGTTAAATGCAGCTGCATTTCCCTGTTGTGTGAGTAAGACTCCTTGACTCACTCAAGCACAGCACTCTACACCATATAAAGCAGTTTCACCCATTCTAGCCAAGGCTGCTGGTGCAGTTCTGTGATGTGGAAGAAACAGTTCTAACGACTTCCATTCCGTAGATGCCGTAAGCAAGTCTCTGAGAAGTCAAGAGACTTTCCTACCATCTTTACAAGCAAGGATGGGAACTAGACCTTGAATCCAAGTCTTCTGATTTGGTTCTGGGCTCTTTCCAACAAGAACTCGAGCTCCTGAAGAATGAAAACAAGTTGGTTAAACGAAGTCTAACATGTTTTACTATACTTCTTAACCAGTAACCAGTAACCAGCTGGTTAAGAAGTCAAGTTGACTCCAACCCAAGGTGCCCACATGTGTCAGAGTACAACTGCTCCAGAGGGTCTTCAGTGCCTGATTTTTCAGAAATGCATGTCCAAGATGGACTTGAACCCCCAACCTTTCAGTTAGCAGCCAAGCATGTTAACCATGTTCACCAACCATCCTGCTATACTTCTCCGCTAGCCAAACCAGACTTATTGCCGTGGTATGTGATTCCAACCCATAGCGACTCTCTAAGGCACTGTAGAACTGCCCAATCAGGTTTCCAAGGGTGTAAATCTTTACAAAAGGATACTGCCTCATCATTGTACCATGGAGCGATTGGTAGATTCGAACTGCCAACCTTTCTGTTAACAGCCCAATGCTTAACCCACTGTGCCACCAGAGCCCCTGCTGTACTCCTCAGGGCTTGTAAAATGTTAATATGTTCAGTGGCTCTGTAGGAAGGTGCTGGAGTTTGCAGCCTTCACTAAACATCTATGGCCATTGTTGCTGCCCTCCCCACCCCCTTGGTAGTACACTTAGGAACCTCTCCTGATGCATGAACTGTTTCTAAGAGCTCCGTGCTATACCACACTGCCACCCTGAACAGACATAATTGCAGCCCATCTAGTATGAGGACACAGTGTTGATTTTCCCTCATCTAGGAGCTCGTTTAGCCTCAAAATGTCACCTGTGAGCAATCAAGCACGAACGTACCATCTCTCCCATACTGAGTTCTAATTGTCTTTCCTAGGGATGTGGTTTTACTGGGTTTATCAGGCGATGGGGCAGAGAAGGAGGACACTGTCCAATTCATTCAGCTAGGTTGCAACTTAACGATTCCTTAGAAAAAAAAAACAGCCTCTGCCAACTTGGAGGGACTGGCTAAGCAGCCACTTCTATATTTTAAAAGGAAAGTCATTCCTCTGAAGACTGAAATGAAGCGCAGTGAGGTTCAGAACTCTGGGCGTAGTCCTCCAATCATAGAATTTTATAGTCATCGTGCCCGTTTCGTTTGACCAAAGAGGAAACCAAGGCTCAGAAAAGCTATATAACTTACCCTGGGTCACACACTAGGAAATGGCAGGGCTGGGACTCAGAGCCTTTGATTTCTTTGATATATTTCCTGGCCTCTCTTCCAGGGCCTGCCTTGGGCCTCCTTGTGACATAGAATTCCTGATACCAGCCAGAAGAGTGTGAAGGGCCAAGATGGCACCTCTAGTTCACCCAACATCCTCTAGGCCCTTGCCACCAGACTTCTTAAGATAGAGACTGGGCCCCTTGCCCCAGTCCTTGTCACACGTGCTGTGAGCTGTCCCCTGAACTTGGAGATGAGAGACTGGAGGCTGCTGAGCCCATTGTAAACTAAACCATTGTCCCTCTGCTTTCCTGTCCAACTCATCATCGGCCTTAACTGGGGCCTCTAGCAGATGGGCAAAGGACAGAAGGGGATAGGTGTCCGGAGAACCAGGTGCTGGGGTCTGCTTTGGTTTCTGTATCTGATCTATAAAAGGGGTGCATTGGAAAAGAAATCTAGTAGAATAAACTGGGTGTATTGACCCCTGACAGCTGGGGTGGTATGGGGGATCCAGAAAGATGAAGTCTGTAAAAACCCCAAGGTTTGTCATATGCACTGAGTCCTGACCTGCAAGGTGCTTGTGGGCTGTTGAAAGGGATGAGGCAAGAACCCAAAGGACAACAACACAATGCAGAATGTGACCCATGATACTACAAAACAGTGAGAAGTCAGTGAAATGATCATCTGGCCTCTGCTCCCCAGCCTGATGCTGTTGAAAGAGACCAAGGGATTCCCTATCTCAGGGCCTTTGCACTTGCTGTCCCTCTGTCTAGAATGTGTTTCCCTCAGTCATTCCATGGCTCACCCGCTCCTACTCCATTCCCTGGGAGAGCCTTCCCTGGCTCCTGTCTGAGAGTCCACAGCCACCCTACTCTGTCCTGTCACTCAATCCCCTTCCCTACTTCACTGTCTCTCCTAGTACTCATCATGCTGCTGATTGAGTGTCCACCCACCAGAACGTGAGCTCTGTGATGGCAGAGACTGGGATCACCACCAAACAGCTGGCCCTTGCCCAGTGCCATGTGCCCACAGTGGACATTCAGTACGCAGTGGTCCAGTGACTGTGAAAATTAGTGCAGAAAGGTATGAAACACCAAGTACCTTGCCTGGCCCTCAGGAAGCATCAGCTCTTTTTCTCTGGTGATCAAGTATCCAACTTCAGCTGCTTAGAGCACTGTCAAGTAAAAGATGCCAGGAAGAAAGAATCCAAAACTAAAATCAATAAGCAAGCTGTTTTCAACCCAATGTAAGGCTCTACTTTGAAAGCCGGGCTAGCCCTGAGAGTCCTCCATCTGTGAGAGTACTCAAGTAAAGAGGCTGTGCTTCATGACTGGTGCTGTAGAACACATTCCTGCTTACCTCTCAGAGATCATCAGGGTCCCATGGGGGGCTCTACCCAGCAGGATCCCAGCAGGAAGTCAACGGTTCACCCAGATTGGGTAACATTCCTATGAGAAATTAATAAAGAACTATTTACAAAGGCATCCGCGGTTTAGCTGTTAACTGATCATAGGTTAAAGGTTCGAGTTCACTTACAGATAACTTGGAAGAAAGATCTGGCTATCTATTTTTGAAAATTCAGCCACTGAAAATGCTATGGAATTGTTTATTCTTACACACATGGAGTTGCGGAGTCAAAGGAGATGCAACAGCAACTGGTTGATGGATTAATTGGAGCAGGAGTTCAGATAACAAGGGATGGTGCAGAGTCCTGGAGCTGGTGACCAGGAGCGTCATTCCCATCCCTAGTGGTATCAGAAGTGGAGACAGTAGTCTGAAGAACATTCCTCCACAATCCAACCCAGGAGACATGGCCTCCCAAAGTGACACCCAACAACCCCCAGTGACCCAGCCTGACTCTCCTGTCACACCATGCCAGTGTCCTGTGCCACCACTAACTGGACCCAACCAGAAGCCAGAGGTCAAAGGAACCCATCCATACAGCTGATATTAGTCAAACTCTCAGGGCAGCGAACACAGTGGAGAAAGATGGGGGAGAGGGGGTATACAGCAGTTACTCTTTGTACAGGGCCTGTGATGCATTAAACTGTGTCTCCTGAAAATGTATGCTTAAGTCCTGACCCCTGGGATCTGCAAACATGACCTTGTTTGGAAATAGGTATTTGAAGATGTCAACAGTTAATATGAGCTCATACCCAAGTAGGGTTGGTCCCCATCCTGTATGAGTTGTCGTGTGCCATCGAGTTGGTTCCCACTCATAGTGCCCCTCTATAGAGTTTCCAAGAGCAACTGGTGTGTTTGAACTACCAACCTTGTGGTTAGCAGTTCACTGCTTATCCTACAACGTCACACCAGGGCCCAGTTCCATTTGAGTGGTATTCCATAAAAGTGAAGAAGAGACACAGAAAAACAGAAGACAAGGCCCATCTGAAGACAGATTAAGTTAACTGCAGCTGTCTGGGGCTACTAGAAGCCAGGAGACACATGAGACTTAAGAAAGAACATGGTTCTACAGACACTCTGGAGTTGGATCTCTAACCTCCCAAAACAATAAATATCTCTTCTTAGAAGCTACCCAGTTTGTGGTACTTTGTACGGCAGCCGTTGGAAACTCAGATGCCTACTGGGTCCTTCCCACACTGTGAGACATTCCTCCTATGACTAGTGTATCTCCCACCGTCTTCTCTCAAGCTATCTGTGGACACAGTTAACATACTTGGCTGCTAACCAAAAAGTTGGAAGTTAGCATCCACCCAGAAGTTCCTCCGAAGAAAGGCCTGGTGATCTACTTAGAAAAAAAAAAATCAGCCACTGAGAAGACTCTGGAGCACAGCTCCCTTCTGACACATGAGGTCACCATGAGTCAGAGTAGACTTGACAACAATTGGTTAATATAGTCACTGTTATAAAGTCTATTTTCTTTAATACAAGACGGTTTTATATCAATACACATTCCGCCTTAGCCTAGACATTTCAGGGAATTCCTCCGACATTTCAGGGAAGCTTCCTTTCTGACTTCTCTCTGGTGTTTATTTCCTCGGCATGTTTCCTATAATTTGCAAAGATTAAAGATTTAAGCTCCTTTTGTTGCAATGTTCTTCCCCTGCCCCATTATGCATTCTGCCCACCGCTCCCTGTCTCCTCCTTCTCAACTCCCAAATCCTTTCTGCACATACAGAAAATGCCCCACAGGTAGGCCTCAACTGTGCTGTGGCAGGTGCTTCTGCAAAGGGCTCTGGGCTTTGGCGTCTGCAGATTGAACTCTGCTTTATGATTCACTTCCTGATTCAACATTCTCGTTTCATGGTAAGTTGTCTGTCCAATTAACACTGGCTCCCAACACCATGTGTAGCAGCATCCCATTTCTCTGTGTTCCATCTCTCTCCGGAACTTTGAATCCTGGTGTTCACAATGTGTGAACAAATCCTTCACTGTGCTGGGAACTGGGTGTTGAGTCATTTGGTGCTGAAAGGAATATGAGGCTGGTTATAATTCTGTCCAGCACCATCAGGGTGATTGTCAGGGCCAGCTCCTTTGCTCAGAAGGGTCACAATGCTTGGTTTCTTCTCTGTTGTCTCTCTATCTAGACATTTTTAAATAAGGGTCTTGCCTTTTGATTTTGCACTGTTGTTGTTCATAGTGGCTGTCAAGTTGATGCTGACTTGTGGAGACCCGATGTGTGTAGAGAAGCATTGCTCCCGCGGGTTGCCAAGGCTGTGACCTTTCAGAAGTAGATCAGGCCTGTCTGCCACCAACCTTTCAGCTCGTAGTTGAGCGCTTCACTGTTTCTGCCACGCATTCTGCCCTGGGACTGCACTTTAGGTCAGCCACCTCAGTTGTTGTTACTGCTCTAGTTTCATGTTCTGATTCATTCCCTGTGTCTCAGGGGATGAGAGCCCAGCCTACCTGAGAGTGGGGAGAAAGCCCGGGACTGGTGTTTGTCAGCGCTAGCCAGAATCCTTTGGCCAGTCAGATGTCAGGGACAGCAGTCACGGCAAAGGATATTTCTAGCACTCAACAAACATTTCTTGCACTTGGCTCTGTTTCAGGCACTGGAAATGGCATTTCCTTTCTTTACTGTCCATTCAGAATCCCAGAACTCACACTAACAAACCACAACTCTAGTGGGTCCCAAATTAGAAGTCGGTGAACCTGGCTTTTAGCCCCTGTCCTGTTCTGATTTGCTGTATGACGTGGGGCAAATCATTTTACCCACCTGAATGATTGCAGTTCCCCGAATGTGCTTGGTCTCAGATAACCGGTATCAGAATCCCTGGAAATGCAAATTCCATGTCTCCATTCCAGAGGCACCAAATCAGAATTTCTGGGGTGGATCCCAGGAATCGTCATTTTATAAAGCTCTGTGTTAATTGCTGTTGTTGGTGTCATCAAGTCTATTCCAGCTCTTAGTAACTCATGTGACAGAAAAGAACTGCCCCATAGGGTTTCCTAGGCTGTAAATTTACCAAAGCGACTAGCCAGATCCTTCTCCCAAGGAACCACTGGGTGTGTTCAAACCACCAACCTTTATGTTAGCAACCAATTGCTTAAATGTTGCATCAGTAGGGCCCCTTATAAAATGTTGTTATTGTAGTTCTGACTCATAGCGACCCTGTATAAGTTTCCAAAGAGCGACCAACTTTCCGGTTAGGTGTCCTGTGCTTATTCTACAGCGCCCACACCAGGACTCCATAAAGCTCGGTAGGTGGTTTTAATACACATTCTACTTTGGGGCCTGTAAGGTAGGTGGTTTGAGGCCTACTTTGATCTGACAGTCTGTGTTTGATCATTTCAGTCCTAAATTGGGTCTGCATACTTGCGTGGACAATGTGCCATACGAAGAAAGCGTAGGAGAACCAAGAGGGCCATGAGGATGGAGACAGCAGGGGGGCTGTGGTTCATGAGCAACTCAGAGAATAATCCACAGAGGGAAGATAACAAGGATAGTTTCAGTAAGAAATAAAATGAACTTCTTCCTGGAGACGTGGGAAATGATGCTGTATGGGAAACACCTCTGGATGGAGCTGGGAACAGCGTCCATGGCTGGATGTGGATGTGGATGTGGATGTGCGTGGGGCTGCTGCCCGGGAGACCACAGGAGGACCGGCTTAGGCACATGAGAAGGTGGAGCCATCGTTCTATGAGGTCTGGGCTCTGCTCACAGCTGCTGTCTGTTCTAGAGCTGCACTGTCCAGAACGGTCACCAACTAGCCACATTTAAACTTAAATCTTAAAATGGACCTTTCAATTTCAATTTAATTCATTATGTTGTTGTTGTTGTTAAGTGCCGTCGAGTAGGTTCTAACCCATAGCGACCCTGTATAGGGTTTCCGAGGAGCAGCTGGTGAGCTTGAACCACCGACCTTGTAGTTCAAACAGCTTTGCAGTCTGGTGCATTAACCCATAATGCCACAATAGTTACATAAAATTAAAATGTCAGCTTCTCAAGTTGTGGTGGTCACGCTTCACGTGCTCAATAGCCACCAGTGGACAACATGAGTTACAGAAGCTCTCCTTCATCATAGAATGTTCCAGGAGTCCCTAGGTGGAACAGGTGGTTAAGCGCTCTGCTGAAAGGTTGGATGGAGGTTCAAGTCCACTCAGAGACTCCTCAGAAGAAAGGCTTGGAGGTAATGCTTCTGAAAAATCAGCCTTTGAAAATGCTATGGAGTACCATTCTACTCTGCATACCTTGGGCGGTCCTGAGTCGGAAGGGACTTGGTGGTAACTGGTAGAATGTTCCATTAAGCAGTACTGTTCTAAAGAGAGCAGATACCTTCTCCTGGTGCCATCCATTTGTAAAGCGATGAGGTGACTGCAGGGTTGTAATCTGCCACAGTTACCTCTGCCCCAGGAGTGAAGTTCTAGTCTCCTTCTGAGTCCTAGTCCCATCTGATTAGCCTAGCCTTAGGAAGCTTTTGAGGACTGCTGGTGGCACAGTGGGCTAGGTATTGGGCTGCTAACCCCAAGGTCAGTGGTTCAAACCCACCAGCCACTTCATAGGAGAAAGATGAGCTGTTGGCTCCTGTGAAGACTTACTGTCTCAGAAACCCTATGGAGCAGTTCTGCTCTGTCCTATCGGGTCCCTAGAAGTTGGAATCCATTTAATGGTGGTGGGTTGGGTTTTGTTTTGTTTGGGACAGTTCTCATACATTTAGGCATGCTGACCCATCTGCTTTCCCTGTTACTGGCAAAGTTTCAGCAGAAAAGTTTCCTTTTTCACTTCTCCCCATTAAGCCACAGGTCACCTTCCTTAGAGCCTGTCTTACTGGCTATAAGGTTCCTTAAGCTGGGTTATATAGTAGGTGCACAGCTTCAATGAGCTCTGGGAAACAAGTCTTGGCATCTCTCCCAACCCCTCCCATGGCTCACTGAGCATGCTTTCAGTTCATCCAAGCACAGGCAACTCTGTAATCCCCACATCACTTCCTCCGAGTCTGCTCTCCCGGCTCCTCGCCCTCTCCTCAACCCTCTCTGGCTGAAAGCCTTCCCTCCCTAGCTCTGTATTCCTGCCGAGGGCTCCCTCTCCTGCCACCCTCCTCCCTGATCTAAAATCCTTCTTTAGGACCTACCTGTGGGCCAGGCTCTGGGTTAAGCAGCAGGGAGCGGGGGAGGAGTAGTTGTTTAGGAAGCACTGATTTCTGCTGGTGGTGATGGGAAATTTGGAAGCGGGTACCCGTCACGGTTGCACATCATCATCAGTGTAACTGATGTTACTAAATTGTGCACGTGAAAAGTGTTAAATTGTCAAATGTGTTACCAGGGGTTTCAAAAAGCCCTTGGGAAATGGAGTTAAAAGATAAGGGGATTTTTCCCACAAACTTTTTGAAGTCCCTTCATATATGTCTTTTTACAACAATGCAAAAGAGATGATATCAATGATGTCACTGAGTGGCACACCTAAAAAACTGTGGAATTGACAAAAGCTGTATTCTACGTATTTTTTACAACAATAAAAAGAATGAGGAAATGGTCTTTTTCTCAAGGAACTCACCATCTACAGGAGAAAGAGACAGGTCCCAACCATAAACATACAGAGAAGTGTGTATTGGATTTGAGCAGGGTACTCTGGGTACATAGATGGTAGAACAATTGATCCTGCTGGAGGAAAGAGGGATGTGTGGGAAACTCCCTACCCAGGATTCCTGTTTGAAGCAAAAGGTCTCTTTTGGTTGAAACCCTGTGTCAGCCACTGGTTTCTTTGTCTACTTTAGAAATAATCCTCACCGGTTTATTCCCATATACCCTCTGGCCTTGGCACTCTCACCCAGCTCCTGCCCACTGAGCCAATAGCCACCAAGCCCTCCCTGAGTCCTGCCCACCTTCATGCTTGTCCCAGCCCCTCCTTCCCAGCTCAGTGCTGACACATCTCTCCTCCTCCCTGAACAGCTGACCCCTTTCTTCCCATCCCCACCCCAGAGCCCTCCGCACTCCTCCTCTACCCATGTTCTCTCCGACCACATTCCTTTAGAACATTCCTTAATGTGGACTTCAGATTGGCTTGCCCATTACTAAGTGAATGAGATTTGATTCCAAATCCCTCACTAATTCATTCATTAGGCATTTCCTGAGCACCTGCTATAAGTCTGGTCCTGTGCAGGCCTTAAAGGTCAAAAGGAAAGTTCTTGGGCTCAATATTCTCCAGCCTAGTGTAAGGGACAATTCAATAAAGAATGACCAGACAGAGCAGGGCGGCAGAACACCATCAGGCATCTAGAGAGGATATAACAGAGCAAGAGAAGGTGTTGCTTTGGGTGGGACTAGGAACTGAGTCTTTCTTAATGAGTAAAGAGACAGTCAGATGGACAAGGCGAAAAGGCATTGCAGGCAGAAAAAGATGCAGGGGCAGGTTAAGGGGCCAGGGAGGGAATCACACAGATCTGCATATTGGAAAGTATTCTGTAGGCTGTTTGGTGGGTGGGGTGGCGTTGGACAGGATGAGACAGGGAGGGAGACCCAGGAAAGGCTGATGCAATTCTAAAGGTGCATTCTCTACCAAAGTAAGGCACTAATGTATAAAAGAACCAAGCTCTCCCATCCTGTCACCCTCCGCCAGCCCTGCCACCTCCCAGTACTAAGGCTCCATCTTCCAGCCAAAGACAAAGAAGATGTGTCTCTGCTTGTCACTCCACTCCTGCACCTCCAAGAGGCGAGCATCCTGGTGGTCAGGCAGACCTCTGTTTTGATTCTTTGTCCCACATTATCACATAGTCTTCCTCCTGATGGTACTCTGGGTACACAGATGGTAGGACAATTGATTCTGCTGGAGAAAAGACAAAGTAATAAAGTAATAAAGACAACGGAGTAGATAACAGATAAGATTACTGTCCACGGAGCAGGGCCTGGACTTTCAAGAGGATGGAGAGAACTAAACAAAGGCCCAGGGCTGGAAGAGGACAAGGAACTTTAGTAAATGGTGGGATGGAAAGAAAGAGCAAGCAGAAAAGACAAGACAGAACTTGGAAAGCCTTCCCTTTCACCCTAAGGACAGTGTGTGCAAATTTCCATTTTTCCATGAACTTTTTGAGCTCCCTCATATATTCCAGAAAAATAAGAGCTGAATAGTATCCAAATAGACATAGAAGAGTGCTCCACAAAGTTCATGGAAAAATGGAAATTTCCACACACTTATTAAAGTCCCTGTGTATGCACATCCAGCATAATTCATAATAGCAGAAAGATGGAAACAACCTAAGTGCCTATCAACATATGAATGGCTAAACAAACTGCGGTATATACATACAATGGAATACTGGGACTCCTGATGGGACCCTGTTGGATAAGCACCAAACTGCTAACTGCAAGTACTCAATGTTAAAGATCAATGATGAATCAGTGAAATAATCTCACAACATGGATGAATCTGGAGGACATTGTGCTGAATAAAATAAGTCAATCACAAAAAGACAAATATAGTATGAAACCACTATTATAAAATGTCAAAAATAGGAAGCAACATTCTTTAATGGTTACCAGAGGTAGGATGTGGAGGAAGGAGAATCACTTACATGTTTATTCTGTGAAGGGTAAAAACACTATACAATATGAGGAAAGTCAGCACAGTGTAGCCAAGGCAAAGGAAGACACTGAGAGGTATGCAAGAACCACAGTAATTCTCTAACAGACACAATTCTTCAATAGTAATACATATATTGTTGTTATGTACCATGGAGTCAGTTCCAACTCACAGCAACCCTGTATAGGGTATCTGAGGAGCAGATGGTGGGTTTGAACTGCCACCTTGTGGTCCAGTACTTATCCTTCACCAGGATTCCATATATATGTCACATGGGGGACACAGTTATCAAAACGATTTAGACATCAGGACTGTACCACTGGACTAGAAGGATAAGAACCAGAGTCTCAGGAGGCATCTAGGTCAGTTGACAAAACACAATTCATAAAGGTAATTTTCTATATGCTAGTCTATGAGTGGTATCTAGGGTCTTAAAAGCTTAAGAGTGGTCATCTAAGAAGCAGGTATTGGTCTCTTCCCTCCTGGAGCAAAGGATGATGAAGACATTTAAAATGAAATTTCAAGGAAGCAATTAGTTTAAAGTACTAATGGCTCACATGAATTGTAAACTGTAATCCTGTAATCTGAGACCTGAAGAACTAGATGGTGCCCAGCTACCACAATCTACCACTGTGCCCAAGAGCACAATAAAAGGTCCTGGTTAGAATGAGAACAAAATTCACAGTGAAAAGGGATTGGAATGGACAGACTTACTGGTCTGAAAGACACTAGAAGAACCCCTTAGACTATTGCCCTAAGACAACCCTCTAACTTGACCCTGAAAACACTCCTGGAGGCCACCTTTCAGCCAAATAACAGACAAACAACATGAAGCATGTGCCTCTCAGAATAGTCCAATAAGGCAATATTTGTCCAAAACCAATGATGTCCAAAACCAGGGAGGGAGACAAGAAAGCTAACATGAAGCATGCGCTCTTCAGAACAACACCAAAAGGGCAACATTTGTCCAAAACCAAAGATGATATATCAGGGAGGGGGACAAGAAACCAGAAGAAGGGGAATGGAGAAGCTAGTGAGGAAAGAGGGAGAGTGCTGACACACATTTCAGGGATTGCAACAACTCAACAGCACTTAACATCAACAAACCAACGTCGTGGAACAATTTGTGTATGAATTATTGAGTGGAAAGGAGTTTACCATGTAAACTTTCACCTAAAGCACAATAAAATGGCTATTTAAAAAAAAAAAAAAAAAAAAGTCATAGTCTTGTAAACCCTCTGAGCACAGTTCTGCCATGTGTGCCTTGTGGAGCCAACTCAGCAGTCATTAATGTCTTGTCTACCACATGACATTTCTAGGGTCCTTTTGAGCTTTGTCAATCCCAGGACTCCTGAGCATCTCTACCACTGACCCAAACTCTGTCCGACTTTGTTCTTTCAGAGGAGACGACGTTCGAAGCAGGAGTGAAAGTTCAGATTCACAGTCAGTCTGAGCCGCCTTTCATCCAAGAGCTGGGCTTCGGCGTGGCTCCAGGGTTTCAGACCTTCGTGGCCACACAGGAGCAGAGGGTAAGTTCTTCCTATATCTGTGGGCCTCAGCCTACTCTGGCTCCTACAAAGGCTAGAGGAGGAGACCTAGCGGTCCCAGCTCTGGTAGGCTCTGAATCCACCCAGGAGTTTGGGAGCAGGGCTGGCCTTGGTAAAGGACTTATGCTGAAAGCCCTGGCTTGGGTACTTATTTATGTTGACATCTCTCCATGTATGTGTTGCTATTAGCATGTAGATGAAATGAACAGCATTCTTTGAAACGGAGAGTGTAATTTCTTCCCATTGCCCTCAAAGGTTGGAGAGGAGACATGTGTCAATCACCCTGTACCACCTAGTTCTTCTCCTATTCTACTTCTCAGTTCCTCAAATCAAGTGTGAAGGGAAACCCAGCTTTTTTATTATTGTCTCGCTGAGGTTCCAACTTGCCCACAATATTCTGTTACAGTAGCCTTTCTGTATAAGTTCATTTTTTTTTTTTCAATATTGGGGTATAGAGCATTAAAGGAAACTGCTAGTCAGGGTTTGTTATGTTTTGTCACAATCCAAAGTAACCTGTAAAGAGGAACAGGGTGTCGCTCTCCAATAGTGGAGGTTACAGGTGACTTTCTGTCGGTCCCAGATCTAGCACGTACCAAAGAAAGGATGCATCTCAGCCAGTCATGACAGCTGCATCAACTCGGCCAGTCCGTGGAGTGTGGTTGGTACAGCTTCACATCTGACACGGGTTTTACATATCAAAAGGGAGATTCTCCCAAATTAGGGAGAAAGTCTCCATGCATGACTGTGGGAGACATGCAGATGCTGTTTTGTTCTCTTTCCTGGATATTTGTTTTCTGGTGTGCCTAGAATAGAAACTGAAGAGGCTATAACTTTGAGCAAGGTTACTGAAGACTGCTCTCAGAGTGTTCCAGCAAAGAGTTAAGTCAATGAGAAGAGGCACTACTCCAAGGTGTAAGAAAGAGAGAATCCATGAGAAGGGTGGAGGAGTTAGGAAAGATACAAACATGAAACTTGTGAGCTCAACTTCTTTTTAAAATCTTACTGAATGGCGTTGCTCATCTACCACAAACCACAGGTATTTAACCATGGGGCTATAGGATAAGCACTGGACCTCAAGGTCATTTTGAATCTCAAGGTCGGTGGTTCAAACCCACCAGCCATTTCAATGACACTTAACAACAACAACAATAAAAGTGATATTCTGTATAAAGTCTGATAAGAAACCTGTAAGAACTGCATTCTTTACTCTCTCTCCGGGAAAGCATTGATGGTTTATTGTAATGCCTAGGCAATGGCTAAAAGGCACAGATTAACTTTCATAACGGCAAGACAGGAATGGAGCAGTGGCTTTGAGTCAAGGTCAGCAGATACTGGGAGGTTGGTCTGGCTGCTATGAGACCCCCAGAGACTGAGGCAGGCGTGAAGCAGAAGTGTAGTGTCCCAGGGAGACTAAGGTTGGAACCAAGTGTTGCAAACAGAGAAACCCTCCTTGATGCAGACATATGAGCCAACTGTGACTCGTCGTGACCTTTGAGCGGAACGGATGTTGCCCCATACTGCAGCATCCCCACCCTCTCCGGCACTAACCCATCTCACTGAGGGTCTCCCACTCCCTCATAGGTCCTCTACCTCACCTCCAGTGACCGATCCCATCTGACAAAGTGGCCAAGCAAGCGAGTCAGACCATGTTCTCTTGTGATACGTAAGGTTTTCACTAGCTAAATTTTGGAAGTCGGTAGCCAGGCCTTTCTTTCTGGTCTGCCTTAGTGGAAGCTTCCCTGAAACCTGCATGGGTCACTCTGCTGGTATTTGAAATATCAGTGGCATAGCTCCCACTAGCATAGCAACACCCAAGCCATCACAGGATGGCAAACTGACAGACAGACAGTGGGATGCAGACAGTAGAAAGAGGCAAAGTGCAGAGCTAAAGATATGAGTCAGGAAGAGTGAGAGATGGACAAGCAGGTCAGGGAATGGAAATGGATGGGTGGTATGGAGGAGTTCAGAGCCTAAGCGATCACCAATAAAAAACAAATAAACCCACTGCCATCGAGTCTGTTCTGATTGTGGATTCCTAAGGCTAAGAAGGAGCTCTGGTAGCATAGTGGTTACGAATCAGGCTGCAAACCTTAAGGTCAGCAGTTCAAAACTACCAGCTGTTCTGCGGGAGAAAGAGGAGGCTTTCTGCTCCCGTAAAGATTTAAAGCCTCGGAAACCCTGTACAGGGTCACTATGAGTCGGTTCCGACTCCACGGCACATCACTACCACCACCAAGGCTATAAGTCGATATGATAGCAGATGGTCACAACTTCCTCCAGTGAAATATCTGGTGGGTTTGAACTGCCAGTGTTTTAGTTAGCAGTCAAGCACCTTAACCATGGTGCCACCAGGGCTCCTTCTAAGCTGTTGTTGTGTTGTTAAGTCAGTTCCAACTCATAGTGACTCTGTATAGGGTTTCCAAGGAGCAACTGGAGGGTTTGAACCACTGACCTTGTGGTTAGCAGTTCGGTGCTTATCCTACAGCGCCACACCTAAGATATTAGCCTTGGTCAGTATTTGTGTACTCACTTCTGTGTGCTGGGCAGGTAAACCAACCTCCCTTCCCAGGGCCATACGCTGGTCAGGTGCAAAATAAGTATGCAGTGAATTCATTGACTCTTTTGCTATTTGTCTAAGACCAATCTGACTTTGTGGTTTGTTGAAGGTTGAAGGTACCCTACCACCACTATCAAGAATTACTTATTTGTGTTGACATCTCTTTGTATCTACAGTGCAATTAGCAAGATAGAAAGTGCACAATGTTCTTTGAAATCCAAAATGAAACTTCTTCTCACAGATAGGGAAGGTTGGAGAGGAGGAAGATCTGTGTAGGTCACTGCTTTTCATCAGCCTCAGATGTGTTTATTCCTCCTTCACACCCTGGCTCCTCCCTCCTCCCCTTCCCTTCCCCCCGCCCCCATCAAAGATTCTCTGAATAAATTTCTAGGCTGGTTTGGAAGTTGGAGCTGATGACTTCTAAGAACTCTTAAGTCTCAAGGCTCCCCGTTGTGAGCAAGATGTGAAAAGAGAACCTATTCCCAGCTTCAGAGGATACATTTCTTGTTTGCTTTGAAGTATATTCTCAGAAAATCAACCTCATTCATCTCAGTATTACTATGATTATTATAACTAATAATATGATATTTTGTTAAGCATTTTACAGTCTTCAAAGCATTTCCACATCATCTCATTTCATCATTTCATTCATATTAATAGAAAAATACAAAACACATCCCAGAGCTAAATGTAATAATACATTATGTTTACATGTATATAAAAGAGCATATTCATAAGAAATAATAGTTGAAGGAAAATAAGCCAAAATACCCACAGTGGGAAAATTATAAATGATTTATTTTCTTTTCTGGGTTTGTCACATATTTTATAAGTTGGCTTTGCTCTGATTATTCATTCTGCAAATATTTATTGAACACCTATTATGCCAGTGATGGGGGTACAGTGATAAAAGAGACCAAAGTTTTACCAGCTCTGCCCTCACAGAATCCTGGGTTAGATGTTTCATTAATAAAGAAAAAAAAAAAAAAAAAATATATATATATATATATATATATATATATATATATATATATGCCAAGTCAAGTGTGGAGTTCCTGGGTGGTACAAAAGGTTAAGGTGGTCAGCTGTTAACCAGAAGGTAGGAAGTGCAAGTCTACTTAGAGATGCCTCAGAAGGTCTACTCTCATGCACATGGGGTCGCTATGAGTTAGAGTCCACTCAGTGACAAGTGGTTTTGTTAATTGGGAGTGTCCTCCCACACCACGTAGAAGCTCTCATCCTGCCATTAGTTCCAACTTCTCCAGCTGATCCTGATCGTTGACTCTAAGATGCTTTTTTCCCCCCACATTTTATCATTTCTGAGATTGGCATTTCTTTTCCAATCAGTGGTATCTTACAGTTACACTTGGTGCACATAAAACCATGGTGCATCGTATGCTCAATGGGACATCAATGAAACATGGTGGCTCCATTGTTCTCACTCAGGATTCTGCTACTCCAGCTCAAAGTTTAGGGAAACCTTGCAAAACTGTCAGGAGCAGAAGGTCTTCTCCTGGAAAGTTGGTGTGAATCACGCTAAGAAAAGTACCTAAAAGTCCTAAGGAGGACTGGTGGCTAAAAGGAATCGTGCCTCGGATCTCTTTGTAAATATGAAAGTCCTTTTGCATGGGAAAAGTCAAGCTGTTGTTGTTAAGTACTGTGGAGTCAGTTCCGACTCATAGTGACCCTGCACAGGGTTTCCGAGGCTGTAAATCTTTACGGGAGCAGAACGCCTCATCTTTCTCCTGCAGAACAGCGGTAGTTTCAAACTGCCTGCCTTGAGGTTAGAGGCCCGATTTGTAACCACTACACTACCAGAGCTCCTTAAAGTCAACCTACCCATGCATAATTACACACACTTATGTATATTTTATTTTATTTTGTAATCCAAAAGAATGTGCTATTAGGCAATAATTCAAATCAAGAATTGTTTTTGCTTGTTTATTTTTAATCTGCATCTTCCCTAAATCCAATTAACCAAGGTATGTCCCTGCTCATGGGCCAACTTGAGACAAACACAAATGGATAACCTGAGAAATGCCTTACCATCTGACTCTGTGGCTGTAGTAGCCCCTGCCCAGTCCCACGGCCACCCTCAGAGACAGGCAGAAACAGAACCCTGGAGTGGCAGAACAATAATAAATTACTATAAATCAAGCGTGTACTACCTGTCAGGCATTGATCTACAAAGATGCCTGGTGTGCATTACCTCATTTAAACCCCAGGACAACCCCGCAAGGGAGGTATTGTTATCTCCACTTTCCAGATGACGAAACTGCACAGTCAAGTAACTTGCTCAAGGTCACAGAGCTCGGGGACCAGCAGGACTCAGCTTTGAGCCCAAATCTGTCAGGTTCGTAAGCACGCATGGCTATCTCTGAAGAGAATGCATACAAGAAGTCCAGGGAAGGATTTGCTGGTGGATATTTCCCATCTGAATCCCCAGTAGCTGTGTGGTGCAAACCATTAAGTGCTTGGCTACTAGCAGAAAGGTTGGCAATTCAAACCCACCCAAAGACACCTGCTGTTGTTGAGTGCCGTCGAGTCAGTTCTGACCCATAGCAACCCTCTATAGGGTTTCTGAGGAGCAGCTGGTAAGCTTGAATTGCCAACCTTGCAGTTCAAACAGCTTTGCAGTCTGGTGCATTAACCCACAGCACCACACCAGGACTCCCAAAGGCACCTAGGAAGATAGATTTGGCAACATGCTTCTGAAAGATCACTGCCGTGAAAGCCCTGGGGAGCAGTTCTACTCTGCACACGTGGAAGTGCCATGAGCTGGGATCTGCTCAACAGGAATAACAGGAACCATAAGCCCAAAGACACAAGGCCACCTGACACTGTAGAGAGAGGACCAGCCTAGAGCCTGGAAGCCTGCATTCTAGTCCTGAGTATGCCATGGGTCTTTGGACAGGTTGCTGCCCTGCCTGGGTCTGTTTCTCCATCTGTTGAATGAGAGGATTAGATTTGATGGTCTCAAAGGACCTCTAGCATTACCAGCCTAGGAGTATTCACTCAAGGACACAGGTATCACCTGCTCCATTCTATCAGCTGCTAGCTCCCTCCTTCATGCCAACTGACTTGGGATGCTGTTAAGGTCAAATAAAACAAAGGTATGTGAGTCAACTTCCCTTCTCCAAGCTCTGGTTGGCTTGGATATTGGACATCCAAGCTGCTCGTAAGAAACAGAGCTGGGTGGATACAAATCCTAAAATGTTAGAAGCAAGAGAGGCTCTTGGACACCCTTCTTTGGTGGTTGCTCTTTCTCACCCCATGCATGGAGTGGTCATATTTCTACCTGACTCCAAGTGCTTACATCTCAGGGCTTTCTAGATTTGCAAAAAAGAAAATCCAAACCCCTTCGAATGGTCTTCAAGGCGCTCTTCAGCCTGACCCCTGCCCACCTCTCCAGCCTTATCATCTACCTGTGATTGACCAGCATGTACCTGACATTCCAGTGATGGGAACCCACACACTAAACACCCTCTGCTCTTTGATACCTACCAGCCGCCATCCATTTACACCCATGGATCCCTCTGCCTAGAATCCCTTCCTTGACTTTGTTATTGGGAAAGAGTCTATTCATCAAGACAGTGCTCAAAGGTCATAGTCTTGAAGGCCTCCCTGACCTATCTGGCCACTCCTCAGGGAGGAGTTAGCAGTCTTCTGTTTGCTCAGACAATGCTTTACACATTTATACATTCCTTTCTTCCTTCAGCAAATAGCCATTAAGCACCTACTGAGCTGGAGAAATTAAGATAAGCATGTCCTCTGCTTTGGAATGCTTGCAGAACGATTTTTTTCCCCCTTAGCATTTTTTGGTCTAAGAAATACAAAACTCTCATTGTGAGATGGCTTGCTTCCCCTTATAAATCATTACACCTACTCTATGACGTGCCTCCACTAGTCCTCATTGCTTCACTGTAGACTGGAAGCTCTCTGAGGGTAAGGATAGTGTCTTTCTGATTCTATATCACTACTGCTTTGCATAATGCCTAGTACAGATATGGACTCAATAAATGTGAAATGTTGAAAGAATGAAGGAATGCCAATGCTACATTCTTCTACTTTCCTTACCTTCTCCCACCTACCCCTGCCAAAATTCCCATTAAAATCTGCCCCAAGTGACCTCTTTCTCCCTGAGGCTGCTAGGCCAGGCTGTAATTAATATATGATGATATTTCAGGCCCCTGATCAAATCTAATTAAATTAAAAATTCATGGAAAGGGTCAAGGCTAGATACAGATTGGAAGCTATCTGAGTAGATGAGCGTGAATGGGAAGATCAGGACAGAACTCTGAAACTGGGAGAGAATCGAATGAATGAGTGAATATTTGTTAAAGTGCAAAGCCTGAGCATTTATGTGGTAGGATGACAACACCAAGCTATCTTCAACATCGATGTCACTAGTCAGACTCTCTCCCTGATGTAAGGTGACCACTAATCTTCAGGAACTCCATCATGATTGGATATCAGAGGCCTCGTCATCTCCCACCCTTACCTCAAAGAGCCTAGTAACCATTCTTGTTTTCTAAGTGTTTCTCCATATATTTATCAAATATTTATTCCATCACCTTGCCTGTAATTCTTGGAAGGATTGAGACTGAATCAGGAGTTGCTGAGTAGCTGGTAGGTCACCAGCCCCATTGTTCAGGCAATGTCTTGGAAAACATAGCCTTTGGTTTAAAGTAAAGGATCTCAGAAATGCCTTGGGAACCAGGATGGGAACTCAATGCCCAGAGATACCTCGTTCTTATCACGAACCCCTTCCACTACCAGTTTGCAACCATTAGGAATGAGAAGGGTTTTCATTCCATAATTTAGATTCTACATTGGTTCCTCACTACCCCACATAGGCTATTTCCAAATTGTAATGAGGATACTGATAGTCACACCACACCCTGCATCGAGGACCTGCCCACTGGCCAACTGGAGGTTATAAATTAAACACAAATGCCCAGGCACTGCTGTCCTCAACTAGGTCATTATCAGGATGTCTGAGCCCAGTCAGAACCTACAGAAGCCTAAACCTTTGCCTTTGGCATAGATTGACCGTATGTCCAGTACTTGAAGGGAATCCCACCACAGCCCACAATGAAAAACAGTATCCCCGACCTTCTACCCCCAATTCAAAGACCCTACTTGAAAGTACTAACCTACTTTCGACAGCTGTTTTCAAGTTTCCAAATACATACAACTTCCTAAGTCTTTCAGAAGAGAAGACTCATTTGTCAATCTGACAGCCAAATCCATAGTCCTTAATATCTGTGTTTCATGGGCTCCGTTAGAAAGGGAGATTTGCCCAGTTGTTGTTTTTTCGAGACAGGGAGAGAATTTATTATACATGCCTTCAGTGACTTCCAAACGGCCAGAACTCGAGCCACATAAATATGGCAGCATCCAGTTCCACTCCAATGGAGCACGAGGAAGGTACCAGGATGCCAAACAGACTGCTGTGTGGCCATTCCATCCAATAAACAGGGTACATTGTTTCCTATAAATAAACTAAAAATGATAATCGATTCCACATCTACTAGCTTAGCTACTTAATCACTTGTCACTACTTAGCCCCTAAAGTAGAAATCTCTTCAGATGGCCAGATGGTTTTGCCAATAGTCAGATTTTCATTTTTTTTTTTTTTCTTCTTCCCTACACAGCAAGAACTGTTTTTCTCAAGGTGGAAGCAATGGCAAGGGAAAGAGAAAGGAATGAGAAAGATTTTGAAAGGAACTTTGATTGGCCAGCATGAACTTTGATTGACCAGCATAAGGTAGTGGTCCATCAGGTGATGCCTGCCGAACTCTTCCCCTGGAAGTCCCATGGGCTTCTCGTATTAGCTGTCTAAACAGCTAAAATCTCTTCCCCTAGAGTCCCCACCTCTATAAGTGGCTTGAATACAAATCACCATTCACCAAATGTGTGACCTTGTGCCTTGCTTTCTTCATCTATAATCTGGGCGTGATGATGGCCCAGGCGTCAGAGGGTAATCGGAATGCTAAGTGTGTGAATGCATGTACCGCTTTACACAACAGTTCTCAGTAAATGAACACTAAATGGTAACTGTTATTGAATCCTGGTTTGGCTCTGAAGAATCAGCATTGGACTGCTAACCACAAGGTTGGCAGTTCAAACACACCAGCTGTTCCTTGGGAACCCTATACAGGGTCACTATGAGTCAGAACTGACTCAATGGCACACAGCAACAGTTTTCTCCTACCCCAGTCACTCCTTCGTAATCCTTCACCTGAAAAAGACCAATCGTTGCTTCCTGCTGCCAATCTTGTCCCTCTCCAATGCATTGTCTTTGTGAACAGAATCTTTCTAAAAGACAAAGGTGAGCATCTCCATCCCTCAATACCCACAGGATGAAGTCCAGGGATTTATCTCCTCATGTTCCTTTGTGCTCTGGCCCCTGCCTATCTTTTCATCAGCATCATTTTCTACAGCCCTGGCCGCCCATGAAAGGCCTGGTCAGTTACACAAACTGAGCATCATGTGTTTCCGTCTTGTTCCTTCTCTCTCCCTCTGCCAGCATCATTCTCATTTTGACTAACTTGCATTTGTGTTTTGAGATTCAGCTCACAGATTACTTCCTGCAGTAGGCCATCCTTGGCAACCCTAGGATATTTCTGTGTGACTCTCTAGTACAAAATGTATACATTATATCCACCACCATCACTACCGCCACCCGATTGGGAACTCTTTGATAGCACTCTATTTTATTTGTGGTCTTCACATCTCAGTATTTTCATAGTGCTTGACTTAGAGAAGGGACTTGATACATTTCATTGAATAGAACAAATGAATGAATGAGAGAGCAAGGCTACTTTATCATGCCATGCCCCACTTGATACCCATTCATGTTTTCTCAATCCCATATCCTGGCTTCAGCTGTCACCTTTCCCAGTGGTTAGATCCCACCATTCTCCAGAAACATCTTGAGCCTTCCAGCCCAACTCCTTGATGGTTTCATACCGACTCAGTCATTATTTGAACATCTACTATGTGCCAAACACTGTGTTAAGCATGAGGAATACAACGATGAACAAGGTCAGCCTGGTTCTGCTGAGCATTTAGTCTAGTAGGAGAGACAATCAATCAATTATAGATCAAGAGCTGTATTTACCTGTGTAGTATGCCCACCAGCATACTGGAAATTTCTTATGGAAAAAGATTTCGTCATACAACTCTTGAATGGAAGGATGGACGGATGGGATTTTATAGGATGATTTCTGAGGGCTAATGTCAATAATTTACAGCCCATTTAAGTTCTGCTTAGCATTCAGACATGATGTAACTGCCTCAAAGACTCTTTAACACTCAGCTCTGGAAAAAAAGAACAAGTCCCTTTATTGAGTGCATGGGGACAGGGAGGGGAGAATGTGCCTGAAATGGCACATTCTCTAACCACCAGGGCAGGCCCATTCTGGGCCAAAAGTCTAGACTTTCTGGGATACCTGCCCTCACTAGCTTTCATCAGGGCAGAACCAAATCCTCATGGACTCCTTTCCACTGTGTGTTACAAAGTCAATCCCAAAAGGACAACTATTGTATGAGATTACTGTTGTAAAAAGTTAAGAAAAAGTTTTCTTGCTGAAAGTGACATTCTATAATGGCTACCTGGGGTAAGAGGGAAGGGAAAGTTACTCACTAGATAGACATTAACTTAGGAGATGAGGATGATCATATATAACAAAAGGGAGGTTGGTACAGGAAAGATGAAGGTGGCGGGAGACACAGGAAGGAGTGCAAGAGGGAAATGCTGACAAGTTGGTACATGGAGGGGATTGCAATCATTGTAATGAAATGAAATGTGTGATTTGTTGGATGTAGGACTGATAATCTGCTCTGTAAACCTTCACACAATTCACACTAAAAAGTTATTTTAAAAAAGGACCCCAAGAGTGATTAACTTTTCAGCCTAAGAGTGTAGGTCCCTGAGACCATCAAGGGAGAAGAGCAGAGTGCAGGACCCTACCCAGAGAAGCAGTGATGCCTGAGATAGAGGCAGAGACGATGACATGGAGAGATGGAGCAGCTGGGGCCTTTAGACCCAGAGAGGGAGAGGGGCTGTGTGCTGACGACCATGGGGCAGGCTTGCAGGGTATACCCTTTGGTTGGTTGAGGATGCATGGAAGGGATTGTAACCATAGCAATGAAACGATATACGATAGGATGAATGTAAAACTAATGTTCTCCCATGTAAACTATCACATAATTCACAATAAAACATTAAAAAAAAAAGAACCCCAAACCAAACCAGTGGCCACTGAGTTGATTCCAACTCATGGAGATCCCACATGCTTCAGAGCGGAACAGAAAGCTTCCCAGGGCTTTCATGACTGACTTTTTGGAAGCAGATCACCAGGACTTTATTCTGATGCACCTCTGGGTGGGTTTGACCACTTCCATTTGAGTGTTTTCAATAGCCTCATATGGATGTGAAAGCTGGACAGTCAATAAAGAGGATCGTAGAAGAATTGATGCCTTTGAGTTGTGGTGTTGGAGGAGAATACTGAGGGTGCCATGGACTGCCAAAAGAACCAATAGATCTGT
>NW_006408525.1:1450070-1454057 GCF_000296735.1 Chrysochloris asiatica | reverse complement strand
TGGCCCAGGATCGAACATTGTTTCGTTCTGCTGTGCATGGGGTCGCTATGAGTCGGTTCCGACTCGATGGCACCTGACAACAACAACAACAATTTAGTAGTCCAGCACTTGGCTGCTTATCTCCCAGTGATTTAAGTCCAGTTGGAGGAGAGATCACCAAATGTCTATTGACTCACCTATTACATCTGACTCCGAGACAAATTAATAAAGCAGAACACTCATTGATCGGCTTTTGCTGCCCTGGGCCACAGTATCTTTTGAATCATGAGCATCTAGCTATCTGAACTCTGAACCATGTGGCCTTGGTTTCTATTTTTACAAGGGACAAAAAAAAAAAAAAACCTTTAAAGGGCACTTCCATGCACAGGATGAAAACTGATTCATCTTTGTTTCGCCAACTGAGGTTAAATAATCACAAACCTTTTAGAAAAATCTACCATATGAATGAATGAATCTACCATATGAATGAATGAGTATGAGCAGTCCTGCTGATTGTTACCCTCCCCTGTCAGAGTAGGGAGGTTGGAGTGCTCTGAAAAAGACCTCTTTCCTGTTCCCCTCTGCTTCGGGCTTGATAACAGCCATCGCTAAACTGTCCAGGGCTGAAGACATCGTGCTTTTGTTTACTCATGGCAGGCAGGCTGGATGGACCCCAGTAATCATTCGCTGTGGGCTAACAAATTGTGTGCTTACCTATTAGACTGGGCTATCTCCAAAGGGAGAGAGTAGTGGTAGTTCTTGGTAGAATTCTCGCCTGCTATGCCAGAGACCTCAATGTAAAGAAAACAAAAATCTTCACCACTGGTCCAGTAAATAACGTCATGATAAATGGAGAAAACATTGAAGTTGTGAAAGACTTCATTTTGCTTGAATCCACCATCAATGCTCACGGAAGCAGCGGTCAAGAAATCAAACGACATATTAGGCAGATCTGCTGCACAAGGCCTACTTAAAGTGTTCAAAAGCAAAAATGTATCCATTTGAGGACTAAGGTGTGCCTGACCCAAGCCATGGACTTTTCAGTGGCCTCATACGCGTAGGAAAGTTGGACAATGAATAAGGAAGATCATAGAAGAATGGGTACATTCGAGTTATGGTGTTAGCGAAGAATATTAAAGATACCATGGACTTCTAGAAGAACAAACATATCTATTGCAAGAAGTACAACCAGAATGTTCCTTCTAAGCCAATATAGCCAGACTTTGTCTCTCATACTTTGGACATATTATCAGGTAGGACCAATCCCTGGAGGGCATTGTGCTTTGTAAAGTGGAGGAAGAGCAAAAAAGACCCCCAACAAGATGGATTGGCACAGGGGCAGCAACATTGGGCTCAAGCGTAGCAGTAATTGTGAAGATGGCGCATGACCGGAAGGTGTTTTGTTCTATTGTATGTAGCGTCGCTATGAGTCAGAACCAACTCGATGGCACCTACGATCAACAACAGGAGTCCTTAACATGGAGCCTTTGATGCAACTGAGTGACAAAGGGTGGAAGATGGCAATGGGCCCAGGTCTGTAGAAAAGCCAAAAACATGTAGAACTGACAAACTGAAGAAGATCCACGGCTGCTGTTGGTAAGTGTCATTGACTCATAGCGACCCTGAATCGGATTTCCGAGGAGTGGCTGGAAAGTTTGAAGCTTTGACCTTGCTTATCCTACAGCATACCACATCAGGACTCCGGAAGAAGATCTAGACCCCAACAAAGAAGTCAGCCAACCTCTGGAAAGGGCAGAGGACGTTTATTTGACTCTGAATATAGAGTGTAAACTGGGAGAAAGTTTGGGCTGGTAGTAGTGGCTAGGGGTGGAGAGAACTTGTCAGGATCCATTAAAATTAAAACTAATCCAATCTCTTCCATCTAGTAACATTACTTCTTGGACTCTGCCCTAAAGAAACACATGCACATATACAACAAGAAGGTGGATAAAGATCTTTCCTGTAACGCTGTTTGTATTGCAAAAATTGAGAAACAACTTAGAATCACTCTTACCCCCTGCAACAGTTAAACCTAATAAGGGAGATCGGGAGGCCCCTTGAGGGAAATTTCCAAAACATATTAGTTAGTAAAAACAGCCAAGTTACAGAACAATTCATACTGTATGCTCTCATTTGTATTAAAAAATACCCACACACTAAGCTAAACTATTTATTTATAAATGCACAAGCATGCATATTAGGGCCCAGAAAAATTCTGGAAAGATGTCTACTGTCTTGATAGAATGGAATGTGCGCAAAGATTTTTCACTTTTTCTGGATTTCTGGGATATTTATTACAAGAATGATTTTATGTATTCATGTATTAATTGTACAATTTTTTATAGACGTGCATAATGCAGCTATTTACAAATATGTTTTGTGGTTTGGCCCCAACGGCTAACACACAGATTCACACTAAGAAGAGGGAAGGACTGGGCATCTCCCCCTACCAGAGACAGACTTCTCACTGCAAGATTTTCCCCAGGCACACTCTTCACCCTCCTCCATTCCAATCCCAACACGTGAGACCAGAACCCACAGTTCTAGAAAATAACAGTGAGTGCAGAGGTTCTAACACGGAGCCCAGTACCAAGTCTGCCCTCCATCGATGGCTGACTTGGATGGATGAGACTGAGTTAGAATGGATGAGATTAGATTAGGTTGGTAGCTATCTTCATTCATTCCATTGTTGTTGGTGTTGTTAAGGGCCTTGACGTCAGTTCCAACTCGCTATGAGCTGGATAAGCACTGGACTCCAAGTTGGCGGCTCGAGTTCATGAGCTTCTCTACAGAAGAAAGTTGAAGCTTTCTGCCCTAGCAACAATTTACAGCCTCAGATTGGAAATGTAAAGGTAGACGTTTTATAGCAAAAGGAGGTAGTGATTGACTTTGCAGTCCAGGAGTGGAGGTCCCTGGGACCATCAAGGGAGAAGAGTAGAGTGCAAGATCCTACCCAGAGAAACAGTGACCCCAGAGATGGCGGCAGAGACGATGACGTGGAGAGATGGAGTGGCTGGGGACTCTAGACCCAGAGAGGGAGAGGGGCTATGTGCTGACGACAGACGGGCAAGCTTGTGGGGTATACCCTTTGGTTGTTTTATGGTGCATGGAGGGGATGGTAACCATGGCAATGAAACGATATACGATAGAATGAATGTAAAACTGATGTTCTCCCATGTAAACTATCACATAATTCACAATAAAACATTTTTTAAAAAACAAAAAATTTACAGCCTCGGGAACCCTATTGAGGGTCACAATGAGTTGGAAGTGACTCAACTGACACATAACAACAGCAACAATAACAAAGTCTTTACAGGAATAGAATGCCTCTTTTTTCTCCTGGAGAGAGGCTGGTGGACTTGAACCGACAAAGCCATTCCATGGTTCCTAAAATTTTGCTCTCCTCTTCCCTAGCCCAATGCTCCCAATTTCTGAACTGCATCATGAATATCCCTCCATTCTCTATTGTAGAAAGCTACATCTACCTGCCTCCACTTTAAAAACAATGGGTACCACTTTTCCAGATATCCCGACAGTTAAGTAGTCAGTTGCTTAAAAAAAAGACTGGTGCTTTGAACCTTTCTGGCAGCTCCATTGGAGAAAGAGTTGGTACTCTTCTGTAAAGATTATAGCCTAGCCAATGTATGGGGCAGTTCAACTGTGTCACACAGGTCTCTATGAGTCAACATGAGCTCAGCAACACCTAACAACAATACTTCCAAGCCATTTACTCATTCCATGTCTATATCTGTGTGATGAGACTTACTCCTATCCACACACATCCCAGCCCCTTGTTTAAGAACCAAAAACCCAAACCAGTTGCCTCTGGAGTCAGTTCCAGCTCATGGTGATCCCACATGTGTCTTATAGCTTTCAGTGCCCGGAGTTTTTTTTTGGAAGTTGATTTCCAGGCTTTTCTTCTGAGGCACTTCTGGGTGTACTCAAACCACCAGCTTTTAAGTTAATAATGTTGTTAAGTGCCGTTGAGTCAGTTTCAACCCATAG
>NW_006408525.1:1443535-1449215 GCF_000296735.1 Chrysochloris asiatica | reverse complement strand
TAAACTATCATATAATTCACAATAAAACATTAAAATATCTATTTATTATGGAGTACCAATTTGGCACTCCATAAATGTATATTGCTTTGAATTGAGCTGGACTGAGCCCCTGAATCGCCACACAAAAAACCCCTGATGGGAGCCAGCTGCAGCCCCAGACCCAGCAGAGAGGAGTGTTCCACTCAGAGACATCAGGCTGCCTCTGAGGCTGCAGGGAAGGTTCAAACCACCAAGCTTTTGTTTAACAGCTGACCACCCCCATCACAGGGACCAGCCCCATCACAGGGGCAGCTGCTTCTGTGGCCTGAGGAATCATAACTGTCATTCATGACGTCTGTTCTAAATAAGTCATGCCTGTTATCTCATGTGAGCGTCTCAAATCTAGTAAGGTTGAAATGACTGGAAGTCCTTCTACAAAAGATAAAACGGAAGCACAGAGAGGTTATGAAACTTGCTCAAGTACACACAGCAAGGAAGTGGTATAGCCCAAAATTGGATTCAGAGCTGCTTGAGACCAAAGCCTTTTCTCTAACCACTGAAAAATATCACTTTCAACTGCCCCGGGGTTTGCTGTGCTATTCTAGTCACAAGGACAAGGCAGACTCGGGAACTTGGGGAGCGGGGAGTCCTCATAGGAGCAAGGCCTTCTTCTGTGCTAGGGCTGGTGCTGTGAGGAACGCCAGATGCAGGGGAAGGAGACCAGCTTAGCAAGTGCAAGTGGAAACTACCAGAAGGCTGGGGAAAATGGGAGGAGGACCATGCAGATATGTGGTCAGCAAAAGCACTGTGCAAGCCAGTACCTCCAAAAACGATAGACTGAAAGCATGATGCCCTAGGCAATGCCACAGGGGACAGGAGAAAGAGCCAGCCTCCTACAGTAAATGTTAGGTGACAATTCCTTACAATGATCTTTAATAAAAGTGGAGTGTCCAATAATAAAACAATCAAACAAAATATGAGCCAGCAGCCACCGCATGGATGCTGTGGGCCAGGCTTTTGTTTTTTTCCATAAAGAAAGTAATATGTGCCTACTGTAGAAAATATGAGGGGGAAAAAAACAAAACAAAAAAATGAGACAAAATTACCCACAGCATCATCTCTGAGAGAAAAGAAAAAGGAAAAGAAATGGTTAGGATTTTGCTACCTTTCCTTGCAATTTTCTCTTTGCCAGTTTTGCTGTTTGTTTCTGCCTCAGTTGGGGCTCTTAGGTTTCCAAGGAGCAGATAGGCTTATTCTGACAAAGGGCCATGGGTACCCAGGCTGCAGAAGCTTTTAGAAGAAAGCAAAGACAGCCCTTGTGCTCTCTGAAACTGAGAACCAAGGACTGCTCACTCCTGTGTGTATGTTCTTACTTCCTGTGTGTATGTCTCTCTCTTGCTTCGCCTTTGCCCTCCCTCACTCTCTGTCTGTCTGTCTCTGTCTCAGTCTCTCTCTCTCTCTCTCTTTTGTTCCCCGTCAGAACTTTCCATTTGGAGGTCACAGTGGGGTCTCTGTTTCTCCCTGCCCTTCTCTTACTCTGTCTGACAGCAAATTTCCTAAACCTGTGTACACATGGCTCCTGCCTCCTCATAATCTCCATTTGCCTGAAGTCCATAGTGGCTGGGCTCTCCCCTTAGGGATCTGGGTGGAGCAAGCTCTGAGGAGCATCCATTTTGTTCCTTAATGTCTACATTGTTTATTTTTGTCTCAACAGCATTCCCCATAGCATTTTCTCCTGTGGCATCAGTTGTCGTGTCCCATTACAGTTCATTAGGTAGAGTTACCAAAGGCAGCCCCATCAGCTCTTGGGGACAGTGGAATGGTGATGGCTATGAGCCATTGCCATGTACCAACTACTTTATCCAGGCTGCCTCAGTGAACATTCACAGCAAAATTGTAAGATAAGTCTCACTGTTCCCATTTTACAGATGAGGAAACTAAGGCTTGATAATGCAGAGATGCAATTCAAACCTACACTTTTCAGCTTCTCAAACCTGTGCTCTTTCCACCACACTGTGGCACTGTGTGTTAATGCACTGGACTGCGAGGTCAGTTTTAGCTGCAAGATCTGAGGTTCAAGCTTAACAGCTGCTCCTCGGAAACTCTGTACAAGGTTGCTATGAGTAGAAATGGCACATGACAACAGCAACAACATTCTGACTCTTAACAGAGTCCTGGTGTAGCACCGCAGGTTAATGTGCTGGAACTGAAAGGTCTGTTTGAACCACAAAGTCAGTGGTTCAAGCTCACCAGCAGCTCCTTGGAAACTGTATACAGGGTCACTATGAGTTGGAACCTACTAGAAAGCACTTAAAAACAACAACAACATTCTGACCTTAAGCATCCTAGTAACGTAGTGGATTATGAGCTGGGTTGCTAATTGAAAGGTCAGCAGTTGGAATCTACCCATCGCTCCTCCAGGAGAAGGATGAGGCTTTCTGCTCTCGTAAAGATTTACAGCCTCAGAAACCCTATACAGGATCACTATGAGTTGGAACTGACTCCACAGCACACAACCACCACCACCACCATTCTGGCTCTAAGCATGCAGATCAACAATAGGGCCTTGTCCTGCTGACCGTGCCATGCAGGTAGAACTCCTGCTAACCAAGAGGAAATGATGCCCTGATTAAAAATAATTCATTTCAGAGCAATATATCTCTTTCTAGCGCCAACTGTTCTTCTAATGTGATCACTGTTGCTTTGTTTGAGAAGCTTTCTGAGAAAACCACTTCCTGAAAGGTAGCAATGTTGGCTACCAACGTCACTGTTATCTCTACTTTTATTTTACTCCTAGCTGTTCCTCTCTGGCTTACCCATTTCTTCAACTGACCCAGGTAGAAATGAGAGTGAGTCACAGTAGAACTGTTCTAAGGAAACTCACTCCCATTTTGTCCACACACAGGGCAGTTGAAAAATAAAGGCTCTGTAGGACTGCTAACCACCAGGTCAGCTGTTCAAACCCACCAGCTGCTCCTCTGAAACCCTGTACAGGGTCACTACGAGTCGGAACTAACTTGACGACACTTAACAACAAGAGCATACCATACATGCAGGCAACTCAAGGGCCGCTGGTCTGCATTCATTGTTGGATCATTTTCTGGGCCTTTCTATCTGGGACCAGAGATCAAGTTGCAGATCAGGTAAGAAAGCTGAGATCCCTGCCTGCTGTCCACTACATAAACACAGCCAAGGGCCAGGGACAGAGCCCCTGGGGATACTGTCCTGACTCTGCCGTTCACTCTCTCTGTAACCATTGGTAGATCCCTACACTTCTTTGGACCTGGAATTCTTTAGCATTCTAATAGATTAGTAGTGTCTATTTATTTCACTTAGCAGTTCAGAGAATCAGATTTGGTCAAAGCTGTCATCTACCAGTTGTTCCACGGTAAAAAGATGAGGCTTTCTGCTCCCGCAAAGATCTACAGCCTCAGAAACCCCTATATAGGCTCACTATGAGTTGGAACTGACTTCAAGACACACAACCACCACCACCACCGTCATTCTTAGAATAAATACAACCAGAATGTTCCTTAGAAGTAAGGATGGTGACGCTTCATCTTGCTCACTTTGGACAATGTCACCAAGAATTTCTAGACATCATTGTAGCTAGTTGTTGTTGTTAAGTGCTGTAGAGTCCGTTCCTATTCACAGCCACACTGTATAGGGTTTCCAAGGAGCAGCTAGAGAGCTTGAACTGCCGACCTTGTGGTTCAAACTGCCTTTGCAGTCCAGTGCATTAACCCACAGCACCACACCAGTTGGTAGAGGGTCAGTGAAAACAATGAGATGATGGACACAATGACCTCAACAGTAGACTCGAACATAGTAACAACCATGAAGATGGCACAGGACTGGCAACATTTCACTCGGTTATCCTCAAGGTTGCCATGAATCAGAGCCAACTGGACAATAACTAACATCAGCATGCTAGTGTACAATGTGAAGTAGCCATACCAGTCTCTTCTGGATGGAGAGGTTAAGACATAAGGTAGAGTCAGGCATACCTGATTCAAGTCGATTCTTTATTAGGCACTTAACCCCTGGTATCAAGGGTAGCCAGGTATTGTGTTGGCTTGGACCATTGGTGGTAGTAAAGACTCCGACTTCTGCTTCCAACTAAGATGCAGTACAGAGAATGGATTCACCTCAGCCACTACTACCCCAGCCCTGCCCACACACACAAAGACAAAATATTTGAAAAAACAGTTTTCAAGATACTAACATTAAATAGCAATGCACAGTGATCCCAGAGAGATGGGAAACAAAAAACAAGACGAATTTTATGATTACTCCAGCTTACTTCCTTGAGAAGTAAGAGCAGCTGGGAGAGGGGGCACCCAGGCAGGCTCATATAGTCTTCCTAGCAGACTTTCTGAGCTGAGGATACAGAACTGAAGGTTCAGGAAGACCAAAAGAGCTCGTGTGAGCAGGACAGACTATGAAAGAGAAGCGAACTTCATAGAGAGCTCCACAGATCTATAGAGGATCTCATGAGAGTTCAGCAGATTCCTGATTTGGGGTGTATAAGGCTAACTCCAAAAGTACAGCTACAAAATCATAGAAACCTTTATTAAATAAAAAATATCAAAATGTGAAACTATGGTTTCTTGACACCTCCTCCATCTGGGTCTATGCATTTCTAAAGGCAGTGTTTTCATTTCTCCTTCCCCAAAGAGCGCTCTTTGATTTAAACCTCATCAGAACAGCAATTTTGGCATCCTCAAGGGACTCAAATTGTGTTCCTTTTAAGTGTTCTTTGAGTTTGGGGAACAAAAAGAAATCTGAAGGACCAAGATCAGGGGTGTAGGATGGTTGGAGTAAGGTTTCCCAGTGAAATTCTCACAGGGCAGCCTCTAATGGGAACAAAATGCCTCAGTGTTAACATTCCTGGCCTTTTTCTCACCATTGCAGTTTTCGGTTTTGTTAAAACCTCTTTATAATAAGCCCCCGTGACAGTCTTGTATCCTTCAAGGAAATCTATCAAGATCATCCCCTTTAGAATGACAAAACACAGTCATCATAACCTTCTGAACTGATCTCTCTGCCTTGAATCTAACTCAGATCCTCCCAGAAGCCGCTGTGTTTTTTGTTTTGTTTTTCAATGCTTTATTGTGAGTTATGTGATAGTTTACATGGGAGAGCATTAGCTTCATATTGATCCCATCGTATATCATTTCCTTGCCATGGTTACAATCTCCTCCATGCATCATCCACCAACCACAGGTATACCCTGCAGGCCTGCCCCCCGGTTGTCAGCCCACAGGCCCTCTCCCTCTCCGGGTCCAAAGTCCCCAGCTGCTCCATCTCCCCACATGGTCCTCTCTTCCTCCATCTCTGGGGTCACTGCTTCTCTGAGTAGGGTTCCGTTCTTTGCTTTTCTCCCTTTATGGTTCCAGAGGTCTCCACTTCTAGACTGTAAAGTTAATCCCTTCCCTCCCTTTACTACGTCTACCTTTACATTTCCTACCCTCACATCAGTCCTGATAACAATTATTCACCGTAGTATCACGAGAGACCTATCCACGTCTCCTTTCCTCCGCCCCTGCCTAGACAGATTGGATACTACTCAGTGGAGAGTCTACCTTCCTCCAGGCCCTCTGGATCTAGGTTCCCTCTTGGAAGCTTGGAAGCCAGTCACTTCTTGCCTCTGTGGCCCTCCCATCTGGGTAGCCAATGTCCAAGTTGCCCATCCCTGTCT
>NW_006408525.1:1437334-1443204 GCF_000296735.1 Chrysochloris asiatica | reverse complement strand
TTGTAGGGCTTAGCTCACAGCTTCATTGCTGCTTTTCCCTCACTTCCCCTTATAGGTGATGAACATGGTCACCAATCAGAGTATATATTCCCTTTGAGTCTTAGTCTTAGAAGGAGGTTTGCCCTGAGGGGACCCAACCACTTGCCTTGATGTCTCTTGGACGAGCCACTTGTTTGTTCTTATAGTAATCAATCAATCTCCATGTATTACTTTGTATTTTTCCTGTCAGACTTTCTTTCGAGAAGTATCTTCTGTTCTTCTGACTGCTCCAGGCAGGTCTGCCAGAAGCCACTGTTTTAATTGGACCTTGTTCTCTGGATTGTTGTTGTTAAGTGCTATTGAGTTGATTCCAATCCATGGTGACCTTTATAGGGTTTCCGAGGAGTAGCTGGTGAGCATGAACCTTGTGGTTCAAACCAATCTTGCAGTCCAGTGCATTAACCCATAACACCACACCAGGATTCCTGTTCTCTGGATGGTATTGGTAAATCCAAAACTCATCCTTAGGGATGCTTTGTTGCATAAAATCACCTTCATTAGCTTCAACCTTGCTAAAAAGAGTGATGGAAAGATCAGCTCTTTGAACTAATTGATCTTCATACTGTGTTTTTCAGCACCCATTGAGCCTGAAACTGAGGCCAAGATGTTTGCATAAAATTGAAATTACTGAACTATGTGAGATGCCAAGTTCAGTAGCGATCACATCAATGTAATTCTGTGGTCTTCTGTCAGTTTCTGGACCTCAGCTACAGTTTCTTTATTCCTGGAGGCTGGGGGTCTTAACTCTTTTGACTTATCTTTGAGGTCTTCCCAACCTTCCTTAAAACACTTGATCCATCTGAAAACTGTAGTTTTAAGGGGCATCAGCATCATTGTAAACTTGTTGTAAGGCTTCAGTGATTTGTGTAGATGTCCACTTGAGTTTTTAAAAAGTTGATATTATCCCTGACTTCATTTTTGTCTCATGGCACAAGTAAATATCCTTTTTGTGAAGGCACCCTAAAAAAGACTAAGCTGGGTATATTAGTGAGAGAACTTGTCTACAGCCATCACTGATCGCAGAGATCTGTTTAAACACATTTTGTTTGGAATAAACGTCTACATGTATGGACTGGAATCCTAGTAGCAATACTTGCCCTCATACAAGGGAATAAACGGCCCTCATACAATACAATACTTGCCCTCATATAAGGGAATAAACGTCCCTCATATAATACAATACTTGCCCTCATACAAGGGAATAAAGCGTTTGAACAGATTAAAGGCAGCAGTGCCTAACACTCACACAGAGCAGGGAACAGAGCCTGTTCCACCAGCCAAACTGGAAGTCTCTGTCACTCAGGAGATGCTGGGTAGAGAAGCCAGAAGGGTCTTGCATCAGTAAATATGGTGGGAGAGCCCTACCGCTACTAGTTGTCATCAAGCTGGCCCTGAGTCACGGCAACCTTATGTTCAACAACAGAAATGGTGCCCGAGACTAAAAGCTATTCTAGTCCTGCCTAACACATCTTAAAGGAAGACCCAAATAAGTTAAATATTTCCAACTAAATTCCATGTATCCCAGAACACAACTCGAGAATATTCAGAGGAAAACACCCCACAACTAGCTTCATTATCAAACCAAAATCTCTTTCTTGGGCCTTGACTTTGAGAGAATAAGATTCTCAACCCCTGAATGGCCTGGGGCCCAGGAAAGCCATGGTGGACTGTGGACAGTACTTAATCCTTGGGACTCCAAATGTCCTGATCCAGGGAAGCTTACCAAGCTGGAAACCAAGACTTGGGACCTTCAGCACTTAGCCAATCACAGAGCTGCCAATCCAGCTTCCTTCATCCAACTTGAGTTCCTGGGGCAGAGAGGAAAGAGGACAGATTCTCACACCACACAATCTGGTGGCTTGTCCTCTCTGAGCCTTGGCTTCCTTATCTGTAATGTGAAGGCAGCACTGACTTCCTAGGGTTGTGAAGATAAGTGAGTGAAGCAGAGCCTGCAAAGAGCTCAGCAAAGGACCTGGGCCTGGACTGCGATTTCTCAAATTCACCATCACTTTCTGTAGCCTCTGAGGGTCAGGGACGGAGGGGGGTTCTCAGGACACAGGACTTGTGGAGATAAAACTAGAATGACCTGCATCTGTCTTATAATTCCACCCTCTCATCCTACAGAAACACAGTCACCCACAGAAGCCTTGCCCCTGCTCTTGTGCTCTCTGGGCTGTTTGAGGGGCCAGGAGTCTTGGTTTGATGCAGCTCAGGGTTAGCTCAGACACATCTTGTACAGGGCCCTCTGACTCCCGGGCTTAGCCAGGCTGGGCAGCAGATGCACCTAGTTAAGTATCCCCCCTTCTCTGCAGCGGTTTCTGGGTTCTCAGAAACAACTGCTTGATGAGGTTTTAGAGAAGTGTCTCCCAACTGCCAAGGCTAGTAGCGGCTTTGAAGGTTTAATTGGCTTCATCCTGGCTTCCCTCCATCCTCTCATTAAGACTAAGAGTTCACTTTTCTTCTCTTTAAGCTTTTTATTTAGAGTTCCTATCTCTCCCTGCCCCCAATGGGAGTTTCAGGGCTATTTGGGTCAACTGAGGCATTCAGAAAAATCAGAGTTCACAACCATCCCTGAGCCTGTCCCAGCCTCTCTCGGTAGCTCCTTAATGTCTAAAGAATACAGTGTGGTCTCATGACTGAAGTTCAAGGCTTCCTATGATCCTGGTTTGAACATATTTCCCTTCCTAGTTCACACTTCATGCCAAGCCCTTGCCCAATAGAACTAACTACTGTGTAAGAGCAAGGAAACCCTGCAGTTTCCTGCCTCTGGAGCTTTGCCTGCTCTGTTTCCATTTCTCAGAATTTCATCTCCTCCAACTCCTTGTGTACACATCTGATAACTTCTTCCCAAACTCAGCAAAAATGCCACCTCCTCCAAGAAGCCTTCTCAGATGCCCACAGCTGAAAGTGAGATCTTAGTTTCTGAACTCCTGTGTGTGTTAGTTATCCATACCCAGAGCTTCTCTTGACTCCTGACGCCAATCCTCATCTTTCTCAGCCTTGCTCTCTCATCCTCTCAGCCCGTCACTCACTCCTAGGGCTTCACGCTTGAGTCATTATGAATGGTTTGCAGAGCTCTCAAAGAGCCAGGCTTACTTAAGAATCTGTGCTTTTGCAATGCTGCTTCCACTGCCTGCCAAGCTCTTCCTCCAGGCCTACTGGACAATGTGTCCATTACATTATAAACCCAGATTTGCCTCCCAGACTTCCCTGGATGCTACCTATTGCCAAGACGAAGCTTATCTTCCTGGACTCTCCCCATCTCTGCATCTCTCTCCACTTCCACTATACTGGAGCTACCTTGAGCTCACCTCTGTGTTCCTCACCTTTATATCCCTGGTGTCCAGAAGGAGATCAAACCCCCTGGAAGTACTCAGCAACATTTGTTGAATAAATTAATGTGTTTCAGAACTTTAAGTCATGGTTTCCTGATCTTGCAGGCAGCTCACTACTTCCAAAAGCCTGTCCTGATTAATCTCATCCTGAGCATAGTTGTGGGACTTTGGGAACATCACTTTCCTTAACAAGGATGTTGGAATGTGGTAAGGAAGGAGAGCTCTTACAGGTTCCCCTTTTCTGATCTTGGGTCCATGGCACTGAGTTACAATTTATCCTACAATCTGCAATATATTTGTGTCCTTAAAGGGACCACAAGGGTATCCTTCACCCTCCAGCTGAAGCCCAGCACCAGGCTGGGTACCCCCACAGCCCTAAAAAGCACCTGCTGAATGAGAGTTGGGAGTCTCTTGGTGGTGCAAACAGTTAATACACTCAGATGCCAACTGACAGGTTAAAGGTTCAAATCCACACAGAAGAACCTCTGAAGAAAGGTCTATAATTGACTTCTGGAAAATTAGCCACTGAAAACCGTGGAGCTCAGTTCCTCTTTCACACACGTGGGGTCACACATGAGTTAGAATTACCTCGATGACAACTGGTTTGGTTTTTGGCACCTTTACTTAAAGTTATGTTGAAAGCATTTTTCCTTGTCCTTATATGTTGTTGTTGTTGTCAGGTGCCATCGAGTCGGAACCGACTCATAGCGACCCCATGCACAGCAGAACGAAACAATGTCCGATCCTGGGCCAACCTCACTACCGTTGCCACACTTGAGTCCATCAATGATGCCACCTGGCCAATCCATCTCGTTGGGGGTCTTCCTCTTTTTCTCTGATCCTCCACCTTACCCAGCATTACATCCTTCTCCAGCGACTGTTTCCTCCGGACAATATGTCCAAAGTATGAGAGACAAAGCTTAGCCATCCTGGCCTCCAAAGAGCACTGTGGCTGCACTTCTTCCAAAACAGATCTATTGGTTCTTTTGGCAGTCCATGGCACTTTCAGTATTCTCCTCCAACACCACAATTCAAAGGCATCAATTCTTCTACGATCTTCCTTATTCACTGTCCAGCTTTCGCATCCATATGAGGCTATTGAAAACACCATGGCCTGGATCAGGCGCACCTTAGTCCTCAAGCTGACATCTTTGTTCTTCAATACTTTAAAAAGTTCCTGTGCAGCAGATTTGCCCAATGCAATACGTCGTCTGATCTCTTGACTGCTGCTTCCGCGAGTGTTGATAGTTGATCCAAGAAGAATGAAGTCCTTGACAACTTCAATCTTTTCTCCATTGATAAGAATATTGTTTATTGGTCCAGTGGTGAGGATTTTTGTTTTCTTGACATTGAGATGTAACCCATATCGAAGGCTGCGCTCTTTGATCTTCATAAGTAAATGTTTCAAGTCCTCTTCACTTGAAGTGAAGGACTTGTCCTTATATACTATCATATAAATCAGTTTAATGGCTGTAAAATATCCCTATCACTGTACATATCGTAATGTACTAACCATCCCTCATTATTGAACATCTGTATTCCTTGATCTGGTTTTGCAGGTAATCTTCTGCTGAACATCTTTATGCACCAAGCTATAAGATTATTTTCCTAAATGCTTTTAAATAATTTCCTTAGGTTACTTTATAGATTGGGCTTCTGGTGTGGCACTGTAGGATCAGCACTGGACTGTGAACCACAGGGTCGGCAGTTCAAACCCACCAGCCACTCCTTGGAAATCCTATACAGGGTCACTATGAGTCAGATCCAACTCCATGGTACTTTACAACAATAACAGTTTATAGATTGCTAGGTCAAGAGAAATGGACATTTTTAAAGGTCTTGAAATACATAATGCCAGATATATTGTCCTAAAGATTTTCATATAGAAAGTGAAAGAGAGAACGGAAGGCAAAAGGAAGGTAGATAGTTACTGGACAGCTGATAGCCAAAGACAAGGTTAATCCGGGTCTGCCAGCAAGAACGCTTTATCAGCAAGAAGCAAAGGATGTTTTCTTACTTCCCAGAAAGGAAAAGCAGATCTAAATACTACATGGTGGATTAATGAGATTAAGGTATTTTTAATCCCTCTAAGAACACAACAGTTACGCTTGCTAAAAGTTAACTCCACATATGAAATCTACTCCTACCAAACAAATCTCCCAGCCTTTTCCAGTCTGAAGTCCCCCATTGGACCTGTTATTCAGCAGCCGTCTGTTTGTCTGTAACTTGGTTTGCCAGCCTGCCTCACAACGTCCATGCTAAATGAGTTCATGTATATGAAAATCCTCTCTCTGTAAAAGTTCCAGCACTTGTGTGACTTAGTGCTCAAAAATGAACTGCCTATTAATTATCATCCATGGTACAGGAGTCTTCATGGCTACACACAGGCCCTACACACATAAAGCACAGAAACTTTATATAATTATATACCTCATCTAAAATAAACTAGCACTGATTTGTAAAACTGATGCATGCTTACCGTTTTTTTTTTTTTTT
>NW_006408525.1:1435676-1436303 GCF_000296735.1 Chrysochloris asiatica | reverse complement strand
GGGTTCACAAGTGTCTATTGAACATTGTAGGGCTTAGCTTGCAGCTTCATTGCTGTTTTTCCCTCACCTCCCCTTATCAGTGATGAACATGGTCACCAATCAGGCATGCTTACCTTTTACTGGAAAACTCAGGTTATGTCAAATGAGGCACTCCCAATTTCTCCATTCTGAATCTGGGCCTCTACCAGCTGTGCCCTTTCAGGTGCCCACATCTCCAGTGCCAGGTAAGTCTGTGCCCACTCAGATGCTCCTGTAAGTTGGGCTGCCCTGTTTTTATATGTATAAGCTGACCTGGTAGTGTAGTGGGTTACGAATTGGGCTGCTAACTGAAAAGTCAGCAGTTCGAGTTGACCAGCTGCTCTTTGGGAGAAAGATGAGGATTTCTACTCCCATAAAGATTCACAGCCTTGGAAATCCTATGTAGGGTCTCTATGAGTCGGAACCAACTTCATAGCATACAACCAAGCTGATCTCAACCCTAACCCTGAGCTCACCCGGGAGACCAGACCATAGCCACTAGCCAGGGCCTATAGTTCACTGCAACAAGAGCCACTGGGCCCCTGCTTGGGAAGTAGCTTGCTGCCATTCTCCTTAGAATCATTCCAGAAAAATGATTGGATCCCCAGC
>NW_006408525.1:1404565-1434447 GCF_000296735.1 Chrysochloris asiatica | reverse complement strand
ATCTTGGCCTTAAAGGAGCACTCTGGCTGCACTTCTTCCAAAATGTATCTATTGGTTCTTTTACATGGATATTATCCTATCACAGACAGCGTTGTACCTCATGACTGATCTGGATATGTTCCTTTGGACAATGAATGCAACACCATTCCTCTTCAATTTGTCATTCCTGGCATAGTGGTTGTCAGAGTCAAAATGGCTAATCCCAGTCCATTTCAGCTCACTAATACATAAGAGATTGAAGTTTATGTGTTCCATTTCATTTTTGAGAATTTCCAATTTACCTAGATTCATACTTCATACATTACATGTTCCAATTATTAATGGATGTATACAGCTGTTTCTCTTCATTTTGAGTAGTGCCCCATCAGCAAATGAAGGTCCCACGGGCTTTACTCCAGTCACATCATCACGGTCAATTCTACTTTGAGGAGGCAGCTCTTCCCCAGTCGCATTTTGAGTGCCTTCCACCTGAGGGGCTCATTTCCCGACACTATATCTGACAGTGTTTCTCTGCTATTCATAAGGTTTGCAAATATTCGGAAGTAGTTCGTCACTCCCTCTTCCTAGTCTGATTTCATCTGGAAGCTCATCTGAAACCTGTCCACCATGGGTGACCCTGCTGGTATTTAAAATACCTGTGGCTTAGCTTCCAGAATCACAGCAACTCACAAGCCACCACAGTATGACAAACTGACAGACGTGTGGTGGTACATCCCTCCATCCACCCAATATTTAATACAAAGTTTTCCTAAGCTGCTTGTTCCCTAATGTCAGCATGTGTCAGAAGGAGCTAGGATGCATAAAAAATGCATGATCTTGGGCCTCACCCCTCATCTACTGAATCTGAATCTGAAGGTAGAGTCCCAGGAATCTGCCTTTCTAACAAGTCTCCCAGAAAAGCAAATGTATTCCAGTACTGGAAAACGAATGTTAAGTGGGACTGTTCAAGTGCCATATGGTCAGTTCCAACTCATAGCGACCATGTATAGGGTTTCTAAGCTGTACATCTTTGTGGGAGCAGAAAGCTTCATCTTTCTCCCTCAGATCAGTTAGTGGACTGGAACCATCAAATTTGTGATTCATAGTCCAGTGCTTACTCCACAGAGCCAACATGCTCCTCTAAGTGGGACTGGAAGACCCAATTACCATTTGATGCCCACTACCCTACACTATGCGATTGTCAGCCCTAATTTGGCACCCCTTTGGTCCTGCTTCCATTCCCTTCTTCCCTTAAGCACTACACACCACACACGTGTTCACTCAGGACCTATCGATGTTGTTTGATTAAGTGAACAAGCAAGTTCAAAATCCAAAGAGACCAAAATCCATAGAGCCCTGGCCTCTTGACAGATGGCCAGGAGCTTTGGGAGATGGTGAAGATGACAGCACATGTGAGCTCCTCTCTGGCTTCAGAAGGAACTCCACCAAGGCTGGAGAAGGGTTGAAACCCACTCAGCTCCTTATGATGATAGCAGCTTCACCTTCTAGCAGACACCAACCCAACAGGGTATTTCATTCCTACATAATTTAATAGCCTCTCTTCCCCAGGACACTTCCAGAAGGGAATCATGTTGATTCCTGATGAGTAGTCATTCACTGGCCAGTAAACTCTATAGAGCAGCCGAGGCCATCCAGCCCAGACCACCAGCATTTGACAGTCAGGCTCTGTAATATAGGGACACAGGATAGTCCCAAACATAGCTTGAGGAAGTAAGACCTGTGAGCTCTGGCATTGTACCCATTCCATAAAGGTGGCTGAATGCCATTTGGGGGACTTGGAATTGACTAGGCACTCCCAGAGGTGAAGATTGGCTAAACACCATCAAGTATGTCTGTTTTTCCATTGTTAAGTACAACACCATTTGTCAATTTGACACTTTTTTCACATGTAGAACTTAGTGACATCAATAACATTAACCATCTTGAGCAGCCAACACCAATAATCATTGACAGATTTCCATTATCATTAACAGCAATTCAATGATTCCCCAACACCAATAATCATTGACAGATTTTCCATTATCATTAACAGCAATTCAATGATTCCCCAACACCAATAATCATTGACAAATTTTCCATTATCATTAACAGCAATTCAATGATTCCTAAACAATTAAGCACACCCATTTTTAACTTGGAGTCCTGGTGTGGTGCTGTGAGTTAATGTGCCAGACTGCAAAGCCGTTTGAACTGCAAGGTCGGCGGTTCAAATTCACCAGCAGCTCCTCAGAAACCCTATACAGGGTCACTATGGGTCAGAACCGACTCGATGGCACTTCCAACAACAACCAACAATTTTGAACGTGGGGGTAAACCTCTGCCTTCCACTGCATTCCAAGCCCTTCATTTCTGTCTAAAAATCTCCAATATAAAGTGATCTTTCTTTGTCTCTCTCTCAAACACACATACCTAGGTCTGTGGGGTCTGTTGGTATGTCTACCTGAGTTCACAATAAAAGCTCATTGTAGAAGCTTGTTAGAGCTTTGGATGAGGAATTTAAGACTCATCTAGAGAACTAAAATTTTGACCCACCTCTGCACCAACAGTGTAACTACATAAAAATCACTTGATGTTTCTGGTCCTTAGTTTCTTCAATTGTCAAACAGATTAAAACAGAGTGGCATCCTCTAAGGAGGTCTAGAATATAGAGCAGCTAAAGAGCTAGTGAACAGAAAAAAATGATGAAATGAAAGAAACAGTGAACAACAACAACAACAACAACAACAAAAAACGATGACATGATCTCACAACTGGACCAACCACAAGACTTCAAAAGGTGACTCAAGAAGACAAAGTCAGGTATTATAATGGAGTCTGCAAAGACCTGGAGTTAGAAAACCAAAAGAGAAAAATACACTTGATATTTCTCAAGCTGAAATAATTGAAGAAAAAATTCAAGCTTCTAGTTTCAATATTTCAGGATCCTATGGACAAAATATTGAGTGATGCAAGAAATATCAAAAGAAGATGGAAGGAACACAGAGTCGCTGTACCAGAAAGAATTAGTAGACTTTCAACCATTTCAGGACATAGTATATGATCAACCATTTCAGGACATCGTATATGATCATCGTATATGCTGAAGGAAGACGTTCAAGCGGCAATTAAGGCATTGGTGAAAAACAAAGCTGCAGAAATTGATGGAATACCAATTGAGATGTTTCAACAAATGTATGCAACAATGCTTCATCTATGCCAATAAATTTGGAAAACCACTACCTGAATAACCTACTAGAAAAGATACATAATTGTGCCCATTACAAAGAAAGGTAATCCATCAGAATGCAGAACTCATCAATCATTAATATCACATGCAAGTGAACTTTTGCTGAAGATAATTCAAAAACAGTTGCAGTTGTACATCAACAGGAAACTGCCAGAAATTCAAGCCAAATTCAGAATAGGACATAGAACTAGGGATGTCTGATGACTCTTGGCTGAAAGTAGAGAATACCAGAAATACGTTTACTTGTGTTTTATTGACTATGCAAAAGCATTCAGTTGTGTGGATCATAACAAATTATGGACAACATTGTAAAGAAGGGGAGCTCCAGAACACTTCATTGTGCTCATGCACAGCCTGTGTAAAGACCAGGAGGTAGTCATTAAAACAGTGTAAGGGAATACTGCATGATTTAAGATTCAGGAAAGTTGTGTGCCAGGGTTGTATCCTTTCACCGTACTTATTCAATGTGTATGTTGAGCAAATAATCTCAACTGTATAAAGAAGACTATGACATCAGGATTGGAGGAAGAATTATTAGCAACCTGAGACAAGCAGATGACACAACCTGGCTTGTTAAAAGGAAAGAGGACTTGAAGAACTTATTGATGAAGATCAAAAACTACAGCCTACCATATAGATCACAGTTCAACATAGAGACAACAGAAATTCTCACAACTGGACCAATGAGTAGCATCATGACAAACACAGAAAATATTGAAGTTGTTAAGAATTTCATTTTACTTGGATCCATAATCAACACCCATGGAAGCAGCAGTCAAGAAATCAAATGATGCCCTGTATTGGGTAAATCTTCTGCAGATGCCTCTTTAAAGTTCATTAGAGAAGATGCCACCTTGGGTGCTAAAGTGTCTCTGAGCCGGATCATAATATTTTCAGTTACTCCAACATGCGTGTGAAAGATAGACAATGAGCAAGAAAAACCATAGAAGAATTGATGCATTTGAATTATGGTGTTGGTGAAGAATATTGGATATACCATGAACTGTCAAAAAATGCAAATCTGTGTTGGAAGAAGCACAGTGAGAATGTTCCTTAGAAGCCAGGGTGACGAGACTTCTCACATACTTTGTACATGTGATCAGAAGAGATCCATCCCTGAAGAAGGCCATCATGCTCGGTAAAGTAGAGGCTCAGCGATAAAGAGGAAGATGCTCAATGAGATGGGCTGCACTGTGCTAAAACAATGGGCTCAAACCTAGCAATGGCTGTGAACATGGACCAGGACCAGGCAGTGTTTCATTCTGATATATGTTGTTGTTGTTGTTAAGTGCCATCAAGTCAGTTCCAACCCATAGTGACCCTGTACAGGGTTTCCGAAGCTGTAAATCTTTACAGGAGCAGAAAGCTTTAAAAACTGCATGGAGAGATGCCATTGTCTTTTAATTACACTTTTCCATGAACTTGTTGAAGCCCCCTCATATAGAGGGTCTCTACAACACCTAACAACAACAATGAGGAGCTTTTTTAAAAAAACTGCTGATACCTGGACCCATGTCCGGATAATGGCATCCTAATATCTGGGTAAGCCCAGGTTGTCTGTGGTTTATAAAAGTGCTCCTGGTGATTCTGATGCACAGTGTGGTTTGAGATGCACTGCCCTAGATGAGCCCAGTCTGCTGTTCAATTAATTCCACCATTTGTCATGGAGGAGACAAGACCGGGAGAAGATGGAATAACTGCTTTTCCCTGATTCCCGTGAAGAGAGGCCAAGGGCAGAAAGGCTCAAACTGTGCCATCTGGGATTCAATTTAACTTCCGAATTTCCTGAATAGAAAGAAAACGATGTCCTGAATATGAAATCAGAGGACTAAAGAGCCCAGACCTTGTGATTCACAGTCCAGTGCTGATCCTACAGTGCCACACCAGGAGAGATCAGATTGAACCAAAGATCTTATTACAAAAATTCTATGTGAACATCTCTGAAATTGAGATGTCTTGTAATCAATGACATCTTATAATTAATTGGGAAGTCCTGGTGAGGCACTGTAGGATAAGCACTACACTGCTAACTGAAAGGTCACTGGTTCAGACTTACCAGCCCCTCCTTGGAAACCCTATGTAGGGTTGCTATGATCAGAACTGACTCAACAGTACTTAACAATAATTAATTAGAATCCATGGCATAAACCATGGCTCTAAAGGTTAAGCAGCCTGCTACTAACCATAAAAATTGGTGGTTCAAACCCATTCAAAGGTACCTCAGAGGAAAGGCTTAGCAATCTGCTTCCAAAAAGTCACAGTCATGAAAACCTGACAGAATGTCATTCTGTTCTTTCCATATAGGACCAGCATGAGTTGCAATCAGCTCAACAGCAACTGGGTTGAGTTTGTTGTTGTTGTTTATAATTAATTGATGTTGCTTTTGTTAAGTGCTGTTGAGTTGGTTTCAACCCATAACGACCCTGTATAGGGTTTCTAAGGAGTGGCCGGTGAGCTTAAACCACTGACCTTGTGGTTCAAACCAACTTTGCAAGCCAGCGCATGACTCCTCAGCACCATATTTTGTAATGATATGCAACATAGCAGTATGTCTTACAATAGTTGGCATCTTAGATTCAATGAAATATGGTAATGTCTTTGGTTCCTTTCAACTCAAATGTTCTAAACATTCCCAGATTCTGTGGTCTTCAGTCTTGACCATCTTCACATTCACCCAGTGACATCCACGGACCAGCAACATCAGCATCACTTGGGAATTTGTTAGAAATGCAGAATCTCAGGCCCTACCCCAGGCCTATGGAATCAGTGTCTGCATGTTAACAAGACCCACACCCCCCCCATGATTCTAGGACATTCAGGTTTGAAGAGTGCCATAATATTTCATTCCCACCCCCAAACACAGAGCTTCACTATCAATAAGAATTTCCATGGGGCTCATTTCATGCTATACCTGCATACATGACGGGGAACAGAAGAAAGACCCGGTGAGAATAGAGGCACAAACTGTTCCTTTAAGAGCCAGAATGGGCTGATAGATAATGGCAGCTGCAGCCACAACCTCTTAACTGGCAGAACTGGGGCTGGGCTTGGACAAGCACCTCCTACATCTCCCCAACCTGCCCTTCCTGGCCATGTGACACCTCCCTCCATCTACCCCTCCTCTTTGGACCATGGTCATCCTTGACTCTCATCTTGAAAATCTACCATTTCCTTTTCATGTTTTGCTGCTCATCTCTGTCCCTAGACCTCAACTTGATCTCTGCATTTCCTACCTTCCTGTGTCTTCTTTATAGCACTGGCAGGACTCCTCAAGCTTACCATCCATTCATCCATCCATGCATCCATCCATCCACCCATCCACCCATCCACCCATCCATCCATCCACCCATCCATCCATCCATCCACCCATCCACCCATCCATCCATGCATCCATCCATCCACCCATCCACCCACCCATCCACACACCCATCCACACACCCATCCACCCATCCATCCATCCATCCATCCACCCATCCATCCACTTACTAACTCAACAACTATTTATCATGTACCTGCATGCCCTGGGAATACATAGATGCTTAGCATGTATGTAAGGAGGTCACAGTCTGATGGAGGAGGCAGATGTATGAATCACAGTATCACTGTTTATAAGTACATGTTAGGAGAGGAGAGGATCCTGGTGTGGTGCTGTAGGATAAGTACTGGATCACAAGGTTGGTTTGAACCACAAGATTGGCAGTTCAAACTCACTAGCACTCCTTGGGCACGCTATACAGGGTTACTATGAGTCAGAACTGACTTGATTACACTTAACAACAAAACAAGGAGAGAAGAAGCATAGGAGATTCTATGGCGATCCGGAGAAGTCCTCACTCACGCTTTGTTGTTGTTGTTGTTGTTGTTGTTAAATTCCGTTGAGTCAGTTCTGACCTATAGCCACCTGGACAAGGTCTTCAGGGATTGGAAGCCATCAACTGGGTAAATAATGAAGCCTTGGTCACACAATGGTTAAGTGCTTGTCTGCTACCTGAAAGGTCAGTGATCGAAACCCACCAGCTGTTCAGTAGACAAAAAGACCTGGTGATCAGCCTAGGAAACCCTAGGCGTCGCTGTGAGTCTTTATGGGCTGGAAAGCTCACAATAGCTGAATGAAAAGCGGGTGGAATGGCATTCCAGGCATTGTGAACAACCTAAGAAAAGGTACAGAGGCAAACCCCAGCTTGTGAATAATTTGTATTATGGAATGCAAAGGCTGGGTCAGAGAGTAGAGAGATAGGAGGCTGAGAGGTAGGCAAGGTCATACCAAGCAGATCTTGGCAGGCTAGATTAAGGATTTGGACTTTAACCTTAGAAAAATGGAGCTGACTCTTCCCCTTTGTTAGGTTGTCCTTCAACAAACACTTACTGAAGATCTTCAGTGTGACCTGCCCAGATGATGCTGGGCTCATAAAGAACCATCATTCAGGCTGTGTCTCAAAAACTCTGTGCCAGTTGGAGATACAAAAAGTGTTCACAGAAACATAAATAGTGATGCAGGATACACGTGCTGGGATACAGTCAGTCTGCAAGACTCAAGAAGAAGGAGAATGGAGTGACAAGCCAGGAGACCACTCTGGAGGAGGCAGGGGTTGAGCTGCAAATTAGCAAACTGCACCAAACTACAATGATGTGCAGTAAACAGGGGAGTGGGGAAATTCTCACAAGACTGGCTGGCCTGAGAGGCCCTTGGAAACCAGGAGTGACTCTTGGGGACTGAGTGGTCCTAGGACAGAAGAGGGAAGTGTGGCAACTGAGCTAATAGGTGAGGAGATTCCCTGGCATCGGGTGAGGCAGAGTTGGGCCTCACAGAAGCCCTCGGCAACCAACTCCCCTTACTTACCCAAGGGCAGGCAACTGGCAGGGAGGGGGTTGCCAGCTTCCTAGAGCCACCACTGAATTCTCAATGTTTTGAGTTTGTTCAACCTATGAAAGTAACTCCATTGGATACAACGGACTCTCTTGCCTTGTATTCCTGGAGTGTTGGGAGTGGGGTTAATCTCCCCAGCACTATCCCTATGAAACCGCTTCCTAGGAAATGCATATGGGAGACGCCATGCCAGGGCTAACTTGGAGTAGATGGAAGAGAAGGAATTTGCCCAAGGCCATGATACCAGTGATGATGGCGCTTCAGCTAAGGGCTTGGGTGAGATGTGCTGAGGACCCCTCCTGCCTCCACCCCATCTCAGCCTGAGTAACAAGTGGCAGCCTGCAAATGGCCTTTCTTCCCTTGCCAAGGCATAATTGATCATGCCCATTTCTCTTTGGGTCAATGAAAGGGGACATCTTACCTCCGTTTTTATACCTGAGTGATAGTTTATGAGCCAAGTGACTGAAGTCTGAATAACGAAGGTGTATTTACTTGATAAATGAAGTGCCGGAACGCCTGAGACGCCACATTTGCTAAACCTGCACCATAAGCTATAATGATAAATTCTCTCTTGTGTCAGGCAAAGCTAAAAGCCACATCACCCCGGCGGACAGGCTTCTGAAGAATCGTGGCTTTCATCAACATAGCTCAGGAAACACTCTGAGTATTGATTTCCCTCACAGCACTGGGCCATGTTAGTGTTAAAATCATAGAATCCTGGAATGCTGAACCTAAAAATGCCCTGAGATACCATCATGGACTAGCACTTGCTAAGCCATGTCCCAATTTCATGTAAGGGGAAACTGAGGCTCAGAGAGGGAAAGTTGCCATGGTAACTGACTGGCTTGGCAGCAACTGAGTCCAGAGTTTAATCAGTTGAACCTTGCCTTTGTGTCATCCGTGAGGAGGAGAAATCAGACATAGACCCCGATGCCCCCAAAAGCTAGAAGACTAAAAGGAGTGTTAGCCAATAAGTATATACAACAAAGCTGTTGTTGTCATTTGCCATCAAGTCTTCTCCAATGTATGGCATCCCTGTGTACAACACAGCATGCAGACACTCAGGGATCCAGGTTTCTCCCATCTTACAGCTCTGTCTCCCTTTAGGTCTTCAGACTTGTATCTCTTTAAATATGAGCTGGGGAAAGAGAGAGCACATCTGCTTCTAACCACCTTGGGCAAGGAGTCCCACAGTGCCTCCACTAACATCTTATTGATGAAAACCAACCATATGTACCAGCTAGATGCACATTGTTGTTGTTATATATTGTCTGGTCCACTTTGACTCATAGCCACTCCATAGGTTTTCTTGACTGTAATCTTTACAGAAGCAAATCTCCAGGTCTTTCTCCCACAGAGCTGCCGGGTGGGTTCAGTTAACAGCCATTGCTTATCTGTTTGCACCACCAGACTCCTTCTAGATGCAAAGGAGGCTGGGGAAGGAATCAGTCCAGGAAGAAGATAAGAAACCAGATAATGGAGCACTCACAGTCTCTGCCATGATGCCCTCATTTATCTCTGCAGTGGAATCACAATTTAGCAGATGGCATTTTTTTTTTTATTGAAGATGCTCTAGACATGCCCTGGATTTCAGTGGGCAGGATTCTCCCAGCCATCCCTGACCCAAATAAGCCAAGCTGGCAGGAAAGCCTCATAGTCTGTAGGTGTTCTGGCTTCTCTATCCTCTACCTGCCAACCTCCACAATGCCAGGGGCTTTCTGCTCTCCATGTCTCCCTCCTAATAGATGGCTCTTCCCTCCCACATCCACGGGGGACAGAGGCTCTAAGGCAGTTGTCAAGAATTACCGCAGCTAAGACAAAGGAATGAGGGAATGGGAGTGATTCATCAACAAGACTTATAAGCCAATTGGGCAACCCGTGATCTGGCTGTTTAGCTACCCAAAGGGATAGCAGGATAAATTACAACGAGAAGAATTAACAATTACAACCTTGGCATCTTACATTGTGGATGTTTTTTTCAGTCACCTGTTTTGGGGAACCATTCGGGGATTCCTGACTCTGGAATGACGGGTTCCTGGAAAAGAGGGTGATTCAATATTTATAAATGAAATCGTTGCCATGGGTTAGTCTTTCAGACCTTTGTCCCCCTCTCATCCCATTTGATTCCTAGCAGACAATGGCTCCTAACAATGGCTTTCAGTAACATAAGCTCAGCTCACTCTCTCCCCGCAAACGTCACTTTCAGGTAGCTAATGATTCGTAAACAGGCATGGTAGCATAAATATGTAGCTGCTATTGAAAGGGCCTGGCTCAGCCCTTTGTGAAATCACCGATCCTTGGATAATTAAAATCACCCCTGCCCTGACCCAGAATTGGGTATGTTTTGCACACTGAATTTTCTTAAGACCAAAAACATTATTCTGGTCTTTTTGTCGATGAGAAAAGCAGGCTATCTGCTCTATGGAGCATCTGCTATCTGTCCTATAGACAATGTGGTAGATTCTGTTCACATTTTATCTCAGAAATCGCCAACGTGGAGGATGATATCCCTATTTCACACAGAGGTACTGATACTCAAAGAGATTCAGTAACTCGCCCAAGGCCACATAACTAGCAGGTGATGACGCTCAGTTTCAAGCTTACAATGTCTGACTCCAAACCTGTGACTCCTTTTACTCACAACGTAATCTCCAAATTGACTACATCTGGGAAAGAGAAAATGGCGCTGTGTCTATGGATTTTATGGAAGGCATCAGAGAGAAGCCAGAGATAGAAAAATAGATGATAGATTGGTAGATAATAGCTAGATACATCATTTATTTTAATTTTTTATGTTTAGATGAAAGTTGACAGAGTAAATTAGTTTCCCATTTGATAGTTTATACATAAAGCATTCCATGGCATTGGTTGCATTCTCCATTTGTGCCTTGTTGTTGATGTTGTTGTTAAGTGCCGTCGAATCAATTCTGACCCATAGCGACCCTGTATAGGGTTTCCAAGGAACAGCTGGTGAGCTTGAACCACCCACCTTGCAGTTCAAATGACTTTGCAGTCAGACACATTAGCTCACAGCGTCACACCAGGACTCCATTTGTGCCCTAAGTTCCCTGTTTTCTTTCATCCAAATGTTTAACCCCTTCCTGCCTTCTCATTGCTTTGGGGCAAATGTTGTCCTTTTAATCTCAATTTTTATTCCATCAATTCCTGGTTCTTTGCCAATTCCTTCAATGCACCTTGGACTTCCTCCCTGAGTATCATTGGCTCTTGATCATATGCTACCTCTTGAAATGGTTGAACATTAACCATTTCCTTTCGGTACAGTGACTTTGTGTATTCCTTCCATCTTCTTTGGATGCTTTCTGCATCATTCAATAATGCTGAGTGTGTTCTTCCTTTTTGGTTTTTTGATTCCAGATCTTTGCACATTTTATTATAATATTTGGCTTTATCTTCTATTGGTTCTTTTGGCAGCCCATGGCACTTTTAGTATTCTCCTCCAACACCATAATTCGAAGGCATCAATTCTTCTACGGTCTTCCTTATTCACTGTCCAGCTTTCGCATGCATATGAGGTTATTGAAAATACCATGGCTTGGGTATGATGTCCTCCCACAACTCTTCTGGTCTTTGGTCTGTAGTGTTTAATGTCTCAAATCTGTTCTTCAGATGATCTCTAAATTCAGGTGGGATATATTCAAGGTCATATTTTGGCTCTCGTGGACTTGTTTTCATTTTCTTCAGCTTCAGTTTGAATTTGCATATGAGTAACTGATGATCGGTTCCACAGTCTGCCCCTGGCCTTGTTTTCACTGGTGATATGGATATTTTCCATTTTCTCTTTCCCAGATGTAGTCAATTTGATTTCTATGTATTCCATCTGGCACGGTCCATGTATATAGTCGTCTCTTATGCTGTCTAACAAAGGTATTTGAAATGAACAAATCATTGGTTTTGCAGAATTCTATCATGCATTCTCCAGTATCATTTCTATCACCAAGGCCATATTTTCCAACTACTGATCCTTCCTCTTTGCTCCCAACCTTTGCATTCCAATCACCAGTAATGATCAATACATCTTGATTGCATGTTTGATCAATTTCAGATTGAAGAAATTGGTAGAATTCTTCTATTTCATCCTCAACAGTAGTGAGGTTGGCTCAGGACTGGACATTGTTTCGTTCTGCTGTGCATAAGGTCGCTATGAGTTAGTACCTACTCAATGGCACCTAACAACAACAACAATGGTGTTATTGTTTATTTTATGAGCCTGTCGATTGTTTATTCGAGAGTTGGTCTCTGGGAATTATTTCAGTTCCAGATCAGAAGGGTGTTTTAGGGCCATAGTCTTAGGCAGCCTTCCCATCTCTGTCAGACCAGTTATTCTGGTCTTTTTTGGTGAATTTTATTTTTTATTCTACATATTTCTCCCACTCTGTCCAGGATCTTCTGTTGTCTTCCATTCAAAGCAGTCTGTAGTGATGGCTGAACACCATCTACTTCTAGTCTTGGGTCATGTAGGCTGTGGTTCGTGCAGTCCATTAGTTCTTTGGACTAATTGCTCTTTTGAGTCATAGGTATTCTTCACTCTCCTTTGCTCCAGATAGGAAGAGACCAGTACTTGTTTCTTTGATGGGCACTCACAAGCTTTTAAAACCTCAGACAGTACTCATCAAAGTAGAAAACAGAACATTTTCTTTACAAACTATGTTGGGCCAATTACCATTGATGTCCACCAAGTCTATGGTCCTTCACTTTGAGCCTAAGAACTTTGTCTGACCGTGTTTGGTTCTGTCTGATAAGTTTCCATGATTGTGCCCCTTGTTTGCTCTATTGTCTATAGTCACATGTATGCAGAACCTACAATTATGTATGTAGAATTATCCACAACTAAACCTATAACCGCAGGTGGATGTTCTCCCTTATACCCTCCACACCTCTTTAACATACTTATCTACAAATGAATCTATCTATCTATCTATTCCTAGTGTATTGTTTGTTAATACTATTGTTGGGGAGGGGATTGTCTGTGTTATAGTAATTACCATGTTATTGTTGTTGTTAAGCGCTGTTGAGTCATAACCATCCTATACAAAGTCACTATGAGTTGGACTTGACTCAAGGGCACACAACAAAAACATATTAATTAGGGATATAGGCCTGTAATGTTTGTGTGTGTGTGTGTGTGTGTGTGTGTGATGTGTTTCCCTGGCTTTAGAATCAGGGTATAGTAGCTTCATAGAATGAATTCAGGAATAATTCTTCAGTAATGCTTTATTTATTTGGTACCTCTTTCCTTTCCATTTAAAATTGGTGATCAGTTTTCCATCTTGTTAAAGAACGCTGTTTGACAACAGTGTCTGCAGATAGATACATGGACAAAGAAAGACACAGGCTGAATGGGTATGGGAGGAAGAATGGGAGTATACCCACAAATATGTGAATTTGAAAGAGGATATTTGTACATGGGTATTTGCCTTTCCTGCAATCAGAATTATGATCGTGGTGGAGCATACAGTAGGCAAAATGATGGAAACTTCTTAGATATTATCAACATGTGAAGGCAATGAGTTGCTGGGCATGGGGGCTCAGGACCATAGTTTCAGGGGATACCATGGCCAATTGGTATAGTCCACAAACTCAGTGTTCTACATCCTACTCTGGTGAGTAGCGTCAGGGACCTTAAAAACTCATGAGCGGCCATCTAAGCTGCAGCTATTGGTCTCTCCATGTGCAGACGAAAGAAGAGTGATGAGAACTGAAGATGGTTGGAATCAATTAGTCCAGTGAACTAATGGAACATGTGAATATCAGTCTCCACGACTGTGAGACCAGAAGAACTAGATGGTGCCCGCTACCACTACCAACTGCTCTGGAAGGGATCATAAAAGGTCATGGATAGAGTGAGGGAAAATGTGAAACAAAGCACAATCATTCAAAACAAAACAAAACAGCCATACTGGTCAGATAGGGTCTGGTGGAACCTGAAACGATGGCTGTCCACCACCCTTCAGGTCTAGAAAGGAACTCGTCCTCTTAGTCACCAACTCAGCAGCATCAACAACAAGTCTTCATGAGCTCTGGTGTGGTGCTGTATGATATGCACTAAACTGCCAACTGCAAGGTGGCAGTTCAAACCAACTGGCCATTCTCAGAACCAACTCAATGGCATACAACAAAAATATATTCATTAGGGATATAGGACTGTAATTGTGTGTGTGTGTGTGTGTGTGTGAGATATGTGTTTACCTGGCTTTGGTATCAGTATTTTAGTGGCTTCATTGAATGAATTTAGGAGTCTTCCTTGCTTTCCTATGCTCTGAACTAGTTTGAGTGGTGTGGTGTGAGATCTCTGAATGTTTGTGGAAATTCTCCAGTGGAATCATCTGAGCCAGGGCTTTAGTTGTTGTGAGATTTATTATTATCAATATTATTACTTGTTCAATCTCTTTCTTTTTATGGGTCAATTCAGTTTTTTTAACTCTGTGTAAGTTTAGGTAGGTAGTGTATTCCTAGAAATTTGACTGTTTCCTCTGAGTTTCCAAATTTGTTGGGGTACAACTTTTCATCGTATTTTGTTATGGTCCTTTTTATTGCAGTTGATTCTGTTGGAATGTCCTCCGTCTCATTTCTTATTAAAGTTATTTTCTTCTGCTGCTTCTCTTTCCTCAACTTGGCCAGTGGTTTTATTGATCCTTTCAAATCAACTTCAGGTCTTGCTGAGTCTTTCTATTGTGTTTGTATTTTCGGTTTCCTTCCTCTCTGCTTTCTGGTTGTTAGGTAAGTCAGTTCTGACCTACAGTAACCCTGCATGCATTAGAAAACACTGCCTGATCCTGCACCATCCTTGCAGTCCTTGCTTGTTTGAACCCATTCTTGCAACCCGTTCGTCAATCCATCTCTCTGGTGTATGTCTCCTTCTTACTGGTGCTCTAATTTGCCAAGCATGATGTCCATCTCCAGAGAATGCTTCCTCTTGATACCATATTTAAGGTAATGAGACAAAGTCTTGCCATTCTCATTTCTAAGGAGCATTCTGGCTATATTTGTTTTAAGACAGATTTGTTTATTCTTCTGATGTTTTTGGTGTTGTTAGGTGCCATGGAGTTGGCTCTGACCTACAGTGACTCTATACACAGCAGAAGGAAACACTGCACAGTCCTGCAACAACCTCACAATTACTGTTAAGCTTAAGCCCATTGCTGCTGCCATACTGTCACTCCATCTCATTGGGGGTCTTCTTCTTTTTCAATGATTCTCCACTTTATCAAGCATCATGTCTTTCTCTAGGGACTGGTCCCTCCCGACAATACGTCTGAAGTATGAGAGACAAAGTCTGGCCATTCTTATCTCCAAGGAGCATTCTAGCTGTATATCTTCCAACACAGACCTGTTTGTTCTTCTGGCAGTCTGTGGTACTTTCAATATTCTTCTCCAACACCATAACTCAAATGCAGCTATTCTTCTAAGGTCTTCCTTATTCATTGTCCATATGGGGCAGTTGAAAATACCATGACTTGGGTCAGGCACACTTTAGTGCTCAAACTGATACCTTTGCTCTTGAACACTTTAAAGAGGTCTTATGCAGCAGATTTGCCTAGAACAATTCGCCATTTGATTTTTTGACTGCTGCTTCCATAAGTGTTGATTTTGGATTCCAGTGAAATGAAGTCTTTTACAACTTCAATATTTTCTCCATTTATCATGATGTCATTTACTGGTCCAGCTGTGAGGATTTTTGTTTTCTTTACATTGAGGTGCAACCCATACTGAAGGCTGTGGTCTTTGATCTTCATCAGTAAGTATTTCAAGTCCTCTTCACTTTCAGTAAGCCACATTGCATCATCTACATATCTCAGGTGGTTAATGAGTTTTCCTCCAAACCTGATACCCCATTCTTCTTCATATAATCTAGCTTCTTGGATTATTTGCTAAGCATACAGATTGAGTAAGCATGGTGAAAAAACACAGACCTAGGACACACCTTTCCTTATTCTAAATCTTTCAGTTTCCTCTTGTTCTGTCTGAAATACTGCCTCTTGGTCTGTGTACCAGTTCCTCATAAATATAATCAAGTATTTCGAAACACCCATTCTTCACAATGTTATCCATAGCATGTCATGATCTACACAGTCAAAAGCCTTTGAAGAGTCAATAAAGCACAAGTGAACATCTTTCTGGTATTCTCTGCTTTCAGCCAAGATCCATCTGATGTCAGCAATGATGCCCCTAGTTCCACAACCTCTTCTGAATTAGCTTGAACTTCTGGCAGTTCCCTATGTACTATTGCAAACATTTTTAATTATCTTCAGCAAAATTATACTTGCATTTAATATGAATGATATTGTTCTATGATTTCCACATTCCATTGAGTCACCTCTCTTAGGAATGGGCACAAATAGGGATATTTTCCAATCAGTTGGTCTGGTAGCTGTCTTCCAAATTTCTTAGCATACAGTGGTTGATTTTTGCATTTAGATCTTCTGTGTCTTTGTTGTGTGTGTGTGTGTGTGTGTGTTTTTCTAGTTTTCTGTCCTTCACCAAAGTGGTGTATTGAAGTTTTCTACTATTATTGTGAAACTGTCTAGTTCCTTTTTCAATATTGTTAAGTTTGTTTCATGTCATTTGGAGGCCTGTCTTTGAGTGTGTATGTATTTATTGTGGTTATATCCTCTTGGTAGATTGACCCTTTAATCAATATATAATGTACTTCCTTATCTTTTATGGTGGATTTTGCCTTAAAGTCTATTTTATCAGAGATCGATATTGCCACTCCTGCTCTATTTTTATTGTTGTTTGCTTGATGTATTTTTTCCATTCTATGAGTTTTAGTTTATTTATGTTTTTATGTCTAAGATATGTCTCTTTTAGACAGCATATTTATGGGTCATGTTTTTTATCCTTTCTACCACTCCCTGTTTACTGGTGCATTTACATTCGTGTAATGTAATTATTGGTAAGTGTGAGTTTACTGTTGTCTGTGTGTGTGTGTGTGTGTGTGTGTGTGTGTGTGTGTGGTATTGACAGTTTCTTTAGTGTGTGTGTGTGGTATTGACAGTTTCTTTACTCCCCTTAATTTTCCGGATTGAGTTCGTCTTGTTTATGGATGATCATTTCCTTTCTTTCATTGTTGTGTATTTTGTGTTTCCTGAGTGATTGTGTTCATTAATGTTTTTCTTTTTTTTAATGAGTACGTTTATTAACTTTCTTTTTCCTTGAAATTTACTTTCATCTTCCTAAGTTTAAAGCAGTCTTTTATTTGTTGATATCACTTTCACTTCCTCTCCAAAGCACCATAACAACACCACTTAGTCCTCCTTTTTGGTTTCATCCTTGCTGTCGTCATTTACAGATTGACATCACTGGTTCCGTTTTCAGTTTTTTTCACTTTGTTGTATTTTTGAGAATTTTTAAAATTTGAATTGATGTCTGCTGATGTTGTCCTGTGTCTTAGTCTCAGGTTTTTGTCTGGTATTGTTGGTTCTCTGTCCAAAGGGCTCCTTTTAGTATTTTTTGTACGTTTCAGATTAATTTCGATTTATCTGATAATATTCTCATTTCACCATTGTATTTAAAAGACTATTTTGCTGGATATGTAATTCTTGGCTGACAATGATTATCTTCCATAGTTCTATATATGTCATCCCACTGCCCTCTTGCCTGCATGGTTTCTTCCAAGTCATCAGAGATTAGTCTTAAGGACTCCCCTTTGTAGGTGACTTTTGGTTTTTCCCAACATGCCTTGAGGATTCCTTCTTTGTCTTTGGTTTTGGTAAGTTGGATTACTATATATCTAGGTAACTTTCTTTGGGGATCTATCCTATGTGAGGTTCACTGAGCTTCCTGAGTGGATATAGTCTTGTCTTTCATAATATTAGGGAAGTTTTCTGACAGTAAATCTTGGCTAATTCTCTGTGTGGTTTTTTGTTTTGTTGTTATTTTTTTTGGTTGTTGTTGTTGTTGTCTCCTCCTGTTCTGGAACTCCAAACACATGTAAAAAATTGCCTTTTGACAGTGTCCCACATATTCTTAGGCTTTCTTTATTTTTCCTCATTCTTTTTCCTGATTTTTCCTCAAATAAATTGGTGGCAAGAGATTTGTCTTCTGTTTCATTAATTCTGTCTCTCACTGACTCAATTCCTAGGTCCTACTGAGTTGTCTGTTTCTGAAATTTTATTTTTAATGTTTTGGATTTCCAGTTCCTATTTTGGTCTGGTTTCTTTCTTATTGTCTTGTACTTATTGTTTTGTTCTTGTACTATTTTCCTGAATTCTCCTGTTGCTTTGTCTGTGTTTCCCTTGGTTTTGTCTGTTGTTCTGATCTCTTTGAGAGCCCTCCATGTCAGTCTTTTTGGTTCTTTATCAGGTAGTTTCATTACCATTTGTTTCATTCTTCATTTTGGTCACTTTCTGGAGTCCTCTTGCTCTGCTTCTTTAGCTGATTTGCTAATGTCTATTATCTGGAGCTCTGGTAGCGTAGTAGTTACGAATCGGGCTGCGAACCACAAGGTCAGCAGTTCAAAACTACCAGCCACTCTGCGGGAGAAAGATGAGGCATTCTGCTCCCATAAAACATTTACAGCCTCAGAAACCCTGTACAGCATCGCTATGATTCGGAACCGACTCGACGGCACATAATAACAACATTATCTGGTATGGCGATGTAGGATAAGCACTGGGCTGCTAACCAAATACTCAGCGGTTCAAACCCACTAGTGGCTCCTTGCAAACCCTATACAGTGTTGCTATGAATCGGAATCAACTCGACGGCACTTAGAAACAACAACATTGTCTCTGAGCTCTGAAGGCTCTCTGGTTTAGGTGTTGAACTGCTAACCACAAGAACAGTGGTTCAAACCCAACAGCAGCGCCATAGGAGGAAGACAAGGCTGTCTGCTCCCATAAAGATTTATAGTCTTGGAAACCCTATATAAAGTCACTATAAGACAGAATCTGACTTCTATTATTATTTTATTTTATTTTAGTCCTATGAAGTAAAGATAAGTATTCCCATTATTCAAATGAGAAAACCAGGTCTCAAACACATTTTAAAACTTGCCCATAGGACTAAGGATGTCTACTTTCAATGTATGAAAAGTGGATTTAGCAAATATATTCAGGGGTGCCTCACCTTAATTATAAAACCTAATAAGCAAACATGCCACCCTGGACCCAGCTTCCATTTCAATTAATACTCTTGGAACACCCAAGATAATAAAATGCCCCCATTCCAAAAGACAATGTAAGCTGAGGCCAATCTGGCCATCACAAACGTGCTCTCAGCCCTACCCCCACCCCCACCCCCCTCTGCCCTGCCCACTGGCACATTAGCGTCTCTGTTGCAAAGTAACATCATGTATTTTAGAGAGACAGAGAGGGATCATAAGGACTGAGCAGGAATAACTAACCAAGGAGCCAAGTGAAACCCCAGTGGGACTGCAGTAGAGAGAAGCAGACTGCTCAGGACGCTCTGGCTGCCCCATCGCACTCTCTAGGGACGCCATCCATACCTTATTAATGGAGAGTGGAACCTCCCGGATCTGTGCGGTCCATGTCCTGCACGGCTGTCTGCAACTGCTCTGAGCTACGTCAATTTGGCTTACAGAGAGGTCATTCCGGCTGACCTCTTCTAGTCTCTTCAGTCAGTGATTCTGGAGGGTGAAAGTTGGGCTGAGAGATTTTCTTTCAAAAGTGGAAATGTAAACAGTTAAATAGAAAAGAAGGGAGGAATGGAGGATTCAGGGCAAAGAGAGGCTATCTGGAAACCCAAATTACAACTTTTCCGCTCACAAAGGCTAAGATTAGGGGTCAGGATCCCAGGTCGTGTGTCAGGAGAATCCCAGAATCACTGGACAGTCAGGTGGTCAGCCTGGGCTCTGGGCAGAAAAGGACAAAGGACACTAGAAGCAACAGCCTGGCCCTAGCTGGAGGGGCTTAAGGAAATCTAAGGCTCTGAGAGGTGACATGCCTGCATCAAGGTTAGTCTTTGTGACTTTAGGACTGAGTGACTCCAAAGCCCATGCTCATTCCCTTGGGTAACGCCACCTCCTGCCTGCATCACTAGCCTACTTCCCCTCTCTTACTTCAACCAACAAATAACACATTGAGGCAATTTGCTGAGAACCCGCTTCCAATGCTGACAGCACTTGCCCAAGAAAGTGTGTCGAGATGAAAATGTGAGTATAATGGTGCATTGGGCATGCACAGACACACTGAACGCGCTCATCTGCCAAGGAAGCTCTTACTTTGGGGAAAGGAGTTGAAGGCATGGATTTAGCAGGCTCTTGTGTCTCCTGATGTATCCACACTGCATGTGCAGAATTCACAGTAAGAATTACAGAGAATGTCTCAGTCACTCTGTGGATGCACTGGACAATGAGTGCTGTCCCCAATCTGACATCTGCCTCATTTGCTGCATCGCCTAAGGGTCCCTGCCAGGCCAGGCTTCTTTATGCCTCCGTGCCTCTGCCCATGCCGTTCCCTCTGTCTACGACACCCTTCCCACTCCTGCCCTGCAGAAGGAACCACTTGTTCTTTCTAGACTCAGGTCAAAAGTGGTTATTCCCTCCATAAAGGACCTCCTCCATGATGTGACCATGCCCTCCTTGGTGTTACTACTACTCCTACACATGATTAGCATGATTAGCTCACCTTAGCGCTTCTTGGCACTTGTTTTGTTATGTATATGTCTGCTCCTTATAGACTGTAAATCCCATGGGCACAGGAACTACATGTTAATTCATTTTCAAAGCCTCAGTGCCTAGCAATGTGCCTGGAGCAAAGTACATTAAGTAATGTTTATTTAATGGAGCTCTGGTAGCATAATGGTTACGAATCAAGCTGCAAACCTTAAGGTCAGCAGTTCGAAACTACCAGCCACTCCGTGAGAGAAAGATGAGGTTTCCCACTCCCATAAAGATTTATAGCTTCAGAAACCCTATACAGGGTCGCTATGAGTCGGAACCCACTCGACAGCACTTAACAACAACAACAACAACTTAATGGACATGCAAGTGGATGGATGGAAGTGTGGGTAGATGGATGGATGGATGGGGAAATGGATGAACGGATTGGTGACTGAATGGGTAGATGGATAGATGGACAGATTGATGTAAATAAAACTGCAGAGGTGTCTCTACTCCATGACACTGAAGCTGGAAAATTCTTGTAGGCCTTCAGAAGCATATCTGGAACCAGCAAAGCCCAAGGTGAAAGTCAGTTTGTTATGAAACAAGTTACAGTCTTTCAAAAACGCATCCTCTTGCTTTTTTGCATAACCAATTCACATTTTCTGCTCTTGTCATGTTCTCTCCCACTCATAGACATCATTTTTGCAATGGATATAGTCATATTATTTTATTATTAGTCACAAACCATAGGTAATTCACTTTTAAAATTGATTTTTGTTGCTTGTTAAAGTGCTACATCAGCTTCTACTATTACTTAGTTTTCAGGGACTGGTAGCTAGCACAGCAGTTGACTCTATGTGGGACACTCAGTATACCCTGTGTTTGCCATCACTGAGGTAGGTCAGCTTGGGTGAATCCGCCTGTGATCTCATTGGCTCACTGCCAGTCTATGAGAAATTCTCCTTCACAAGAGTACAGCCTGTAGTTACTGTTTCTGTGGGGAAATCACATTGAGCACAGTCTGTATTGTATACTGTATGTAAGTTTTAGCTGGTCTATTGTGTGGCACTGTAGGATCAGCACTGGACTGTGAGCCACAAGGTCAGGAGTTCAAACCCCACCAACTGCTCCTCGGATACCCTGTAGTTGCTATGAGTCAGAAACGACTCCATGGCACTTAACAGCCACAACAACATGTGAATATTTAACAGTGATTTCTAAAGGCATAGCCTCCTTCTTAGTTCCATGTTTATATATAAATAAATAAATTCTAACGCCATATCTGTGATTGATGGGTGATGTCTGCCATATGTCCTGATGGGGGAGGAGGAGGAGTCACCAGATGCTGCAGATGAGAAAACTGAGTCTCCTGGACAGGACAGCATGTTAACAGCAGAGTCAAGAGCAGGATGATTCCAGTCAGGATCCTTGCAGTCAGACAGACCTGGGTTTGAATCCTGCTTCTGCCACTTATTCTGCCACTTAGGTGTGTGGCATTGAGCCAGTTACCAAATTGTGCTCTTGTGTAAAATGTGTATGATAGTACTTGGCTGATAATGTTGCTGTGAGGACTAAACTAAAAACTGAATCTATAAGCATTTCAACTCTTAAGAGTGTGAAAAACACACATTCCCATCTCTCAAACTCTGCCACAAGGAGCTCTGGTAGCATAGTGGTTACGAATCGGCCTGCGAACCTTAAGGTCAGCGGTTCGAAACTACCAGCCGCTCCGCGGGAGAAAGATGAGGCTTTCTACTCCCGTAAAGATTTACACCCTCGAAAACCCTGTACAGGGTCGCTATGGGTCGGAACCGACTCGATGGCACTTAACAACAACAAACTCTGCCACAGTCTCCATCCACCTACCCAGTATTTCCCTCCGTTTCCAGTGGCCCCTATCCCGCTCTGCCACAGTCTTACTTTAGACAAGGCAATAAAAGGTACTGGTCAAAAATGTAAACTGCTGTGTTCCAAGCCCAGCTCTATACCTGTTACTCATGTGGTCAGAGTCACTTAACACTGACACTCTCTCTCTGTGTTCCAGTCTCCTCAGACATGCCACAGAGATAATCAAAGTATCAACCCTTCAGGTTGCTAAGAGGATTCAATGAGACAAAGTGTGGAGAACAGTGCCTGACTTCTAAGTAAGGGTTCAATAAATAGCAACTATACCCTGGTGGTGCTGTAGGATAGGCACTGAGCTGTTAACTGCAAGGTTGGCAGTTCAAACCTACCCACAGCTCCTGTAAAGAATTACAGCCTTCGAAACCCTAGACAGAGTCATTATGAGTCAGAATCGACTCAGTGTTAGTGGGTTTGGCTTTTGGTGTTTCATATCTTTATCAATTAGGGAGTCTTGATGTGGCGCTGTAGGATAAGCACTCTACCACAAGGTCGGTTTGAACTGCAAGGTCAGCGGTTCAAACTCAGCAGCTGCTCCTCAGAAACACTATACAGGGTTGCTAGGAGTCGGAACCAATTCAAGGGTGCTTAACAACAACAACATCATCCATCAGTTGGTCTTTGGGGTTAGTAGTGTCTAATCACACAGGCTCTTTGTGATGATTAAGAGAGATGATGTTCTTAAAAGTGGCCAGCACGGGGTGCCTTGTAGTAGCTGCTCAGCAATTGGCAGGTGTGATTACTGCTCAGACTATTCAAGAAGACTTTGGCTAATTCCTGACCTAATCCCTTCTGCTTTGACCTTGTGGGTTGAATTCTTCGTGAAGCCTGGCAGGGCTGGGGTAAGGAGATGTTCTCATTGCCTCTGTCCTGCCTGCAAGGACATTCCCCCATTGCTGCCTCTGCTACCAGCTGATTGGTGCATTTGATATTAGTATTTTATCTTATTTCAGAATTGTTTAAAAGGAACGCAATATAATCATTTGTGAGCATCCTTAAATCACTCAGCAGGATGCAATAAAAACATCACATTGAAAATTATGGCTCAAAAAGCAAGCTCTGATTTCCCTTCCATCTAGGTGGGCAAGACAGAAGTTTGCACTTACATTGGATGGTAGGAAAAGGGGAAGGGAAGCTCACAGGGTGGTTAGAAGCATGAGGACCTCACTGGAAAGCCTTGTCCTAGAACCTGGAACCTCTCAGTGCATAGTACTCTTAGGACCCTGCCTCTTCCAGGTGGGACAGAAGGACCCAGAGGGGTTGAATGGCATGCCCAGGGTCACACAGGAAACCCAAGTCATCAGCTATCCCAGGACCCAGATGTAATTTTAGTGCCAAGCCTACCTCAGTGCAAAGCCCAGGGGAACGAACATAGTAACCTGGGTCACAAATACACTGTCTGAGTTGGAGGAGGCACCCCTTGTACTCATCCTCTTGACCTGAGCTGGAAGAAAGCACAATGGGGCAATTCACTCATTCATTCAACAAACAAGTATGAAGCATCTACTATGCATCTGGTCCTGTGCTGGACCAGAGGAAATATGATACAACCCAAGAGGAAGATGCCAATTAAGATGGGCAAGTGGGACCAGCCACAAGACTGACACCCTTGAATGAAGGGGATACACACTCCTCAAACCTAAAAGCTCAGATTCAACCAACATAGTTCCAGTATGCATAGAAGCACTGTGCGAGGTGCTTCCATGCACACTGTCTCATTGAATCCTCATGGATTAAAGTGCATGCTATGATTGCATATCATGATCTCTGTTTTACAGATGAAGGAAATTGAGGCCCAAAGAGGTTGGGTAACTTGGCCAAGGCCATTCGGCCTGCCAATAGTGGCACTGAGTCTTCCAGTCCAAAACCAGTGTTCTTTCCGTTTCCCTTCAACCACACACGTTAGAGGAATTGAATAATAACAGGCCTCGAGGGTCTAGCAACATGCCCTAAAATGGTGACAGGAGGGGCCTCAGGCAAACAGGAGCTCCTCAAGAGCAGGAACCCAGTGCCCAGCCCCAGAGCCTGACACATCCGAGGAGTTCATTAAGTGCTTAACCTGGTGTGGACGGTAGGATAAGCTCTAGACCACAAGATCAGTTTGAATTGCAAGGTTGGTGGTTCAAAGTCACCTGCTGCTCCTTGGAAACCCTCTATAGGGTCACTATGAATCAGAACCAACAGCACTTACCAACAACAATAAACTGGGTTACACCACTGACTGGCCAGGGCAACAAAAACCCTTCTGAGTCTCTGACATAACATCAGCCCAGATGGTACCCCAACTCCTATTACTGTACCCCGAAGGGCTCTTTCCGCAGACTGAGGACTTCCCTGTCAGTGAGGCCTGTTAGGCATCCCAAGCCTCTTTTGTGACCTTGTTGACTAACACATACTTGATCAAAGAAGGTTTTAATCTCCCTCCAGGCAGGTTTCCCAGCTTCCTGTTGTCTCTGAGGGGTGGTCACGTTGGCTTCATCTTGAGCAGATTGTCTAGACAGAGAAAGGAAAGAAAACACACTCTGAACTAAATGTTTTGACCAAACAAACCATCTGAAAGCTGTCCACCCACTTCTTACCTTTGTCCTGGATTGTAGTGAGACTCATAGACTCAGAGAATTGGAAGACTCTGGCATGGAGCTGTAGGATAAGCACTGGACTGCTAACCTCAAGGTCGGTGGTTCAAATCCACCAGCTGCTTCTTGGAAACCCTACACAGGGTCACTATGAATTGAAATCAACTTGACAGCCCTTAGCAACAACAACAAAGGAGCTTAGCAACTGTCTAGTCCCTTATTTTCGGAAGCAGTAGGCAGTGTTCCCAAAGTCCCTGTGCAAGGACTCTCAGCAAGCCACTGATATCTGGTATGTGTGTTCAAACCCTGGACTCCAAGCCTTAGGGGTTCCTGAGAGGTCACTGAGGCCACTTCGGGCATCACAACACTTTGGGCCTTGCTTCCCACCTGAAAGGGAAGACCAGAGAGCCTCATTCACTCTCCCAGCACCCCAGTTACATAAGTGACAGCCAGAAGTCAAACCCAGTTCAGTCTAACCACAAAGCATGTGCTCTTAACCTGGGCTTTCCCAGTAGAAATGGACCCATGATCTCAGCCTCCTGGCTTAGTGAGGAAGGGCCAGAAGCCAGGCCAAGCCAGCGCAGGACAGAAAAACTTGACCTAGCCCTGGGAAGGAGGCTGCAAGCGTATCCTGGGCATAAAGGGATTCTGTGCAGAGGAACATCGTATCCAGTCCCTGGAGCAGGAAAGCCAAGCAGCTGGCAGAGCTAAGAGCCAGGTGAGAATCAGCTCAGTATTTACTCACCAAGGGCTGCAGACACAACAAGGAAATAGCCAAGGAAGCTTAGCCAGGGTCTAGGGAGATGGGCAGTTCTTGAACTACAGGGGTAGGGTCGAGGGCAACAATGCTAACTACAGCACCACCTACTGGCAGGTCTGGGAAACTTTGGCCTGGGAGAGGTTCGGAAAGTCAGTGGCTCCCCAAGCAGGAAAGTCATCTCATCCAACTGAACACTCAATACTTGAACCTCTCTCTTCCTGCTCTAGCCAAGGGATTGTAGAGCCTCTGCCTGAACACCCCTGATGAGGAGGAACTCATTTCTAACCCAGTAACTCTGTTAGCAAATCATATTAGTGGGTTAGAAAGGTCTTCCTTATGTTAATCCAGAAATTATCTTTCCTTCAGATTAAACAAAGTGATGCATATACTATGTCTGACACAGTGCCTGCAACATCAATAAGTGTTATCATCATCCCTACTTGCCTTGTTACAGTCATTCCTGTATCTTTCTCTCCCCGGGGATGCCAGAAAACAAATGTAATTCCTCTTCCCTGAGACAGCCCTTCAGATATTTGAAGGCTATGCTTCAGGTCCCCCTGAGGCTTTGCTTGCCCAGGATAAACAAATACTCCAACCCACTCTCAGACACTCATTGGTAAGCAAGAAATAGTCAGTGCTGTGCCTGCTGTGATTCCCAGCTGCTGTTGTTTGTGAGGCCGCAGAGACGCTGATGGAACCAAAGTCACAGTGGAGTAGTCAGGATATCTGAATCACAAAAAGGAAAGTGGCTAGCCCTGAGCTTCACCAGTCTGTACGCATGGTCTACCCACTGTGGAGATCCTTTTTGGTAGAAGAAAAAGAACTTAGCTCCCTCTCATTAATTTACATCATTTTAGATCTTTCCCAAATCCAGTCTGTGTGGATCCACTATTAAGTTGATCCCCTAATAGTGTAACCACTGTTAGATTGAGGATCCACTCCATTCTAAATCATAGATTATCATCCCTTTTAGGGAGTCCTAAAGGAGCTCTGGTAGTGTAGTGGTTACGAGTCGGGCTGCCAACCTCAAGGTCAGCAGTTCGAAACTACCAGTGGTTCTGTGGAAGAAAGATGAGGCGTTCTGCTCCCGTAAAGATTTACAGCCTTGGAAACCCTGTGCAGGGTCACTATGAGTCAGAGCCAACTTCACAGTACTTAACAACACAACAACACGGAGTCCTAAGGAGCTCTGGTAGCGTAGTGATTACGAATCGGGCTGCGAACTGCAAGGTCAGCAGTTGGAAACTGCCAGCTGTTCCATGCTCTCTGCTCCTGTAAAGATTTACAGCCTCGGAAACCCTGTACAGGGTCGCTATGGGTCGGAATTGACAACGGCACTTAACAACAACAACAACAACAAGGGAGTCCTGGTATGGTGCTGTGGGATAAAACACTGGACCACAAGGTCAGTTTGAACCACAAAGTTCGCAGTTCAAACTCACCAGATGCCCCTCGGAAACTATACAGGGCCGCTGTGAGTCGAAACTGACTCGATAGCACTTAACAGTAACAACAATGAGCCTCGAAGGTAATCTTCCCTATCCTCCCTATTTACAGATGGGAAAAGAAAAGTCCAGAGAGTAACAATGACTTGTCCAAGGTCATACAGGAAAATATTTGAAAAAAAACCTAGTTAGCTCGTGCACACCATAGAAGAAAGATGAGGGAGTAAAACAAATCTTCCCTGGGAAAGGAAGAAGAAAGGAGCAATTAGGAAAAAACAAAAGAGAAAAGCTCTAAACAGCACCTCTTGGAGAGTCTCTTCCTTTCCACCCTCTAAGTTGACTTTGAATAGCCCCCATACCCACCCACCAATGGCCATATGGAGGCAGTGTAGTCAGTATGACAAGCACAAGCTTTGGAGTCAGAACCTCCTAGGCTCCGATGCCAGCTCTGTCGTTCACTAGCTGTGTGATCTGGGACCAGCCACCTACCTTTTTATTTAGTTATTTATTTTAATATGGAATGCTTCACAAATTTGTGTGTCGTTCTTGTGTAGGGGCCACGCTAATCATCTCTGTATCGTTCCAATTTTAATATACGTGTTGCCGAAGCAAGCACTACCTAACATTTTTGATACTCACCTTTCTCATGTGTAAAATGAGAACAGGACAACTACTTCAGAAGAGTTTTGTGACTATTAAATAAGGGTGGAGATTTGTGTTCGTGATAATAACGGAGTCCTTGACCTCAAATAAACACTCCTAGAAATAACAATTATAAAAACTCGGGACAAAATATTTTTTAAACTACTATTTGAAGGCACTGGAGAGAGACCAAAATTGGAGAGAATACAACGTTTAAAGGAATAATACCACACTGGAAAAAAGACAAGGGTAAGTCAAAAAGTACTGCTACTAGGATTCCGGTTCATACATGCATGAGTTCATTCCAAACAAAATGTATCTGAACATGTTTTTGTGGTCAACAGATGGCTGCAGACAAGTTCCCTCAGTGACACACTTGTCTTAGACTTGTTAGAATGGCTTTATTTAAAGGTCCAGTCATAACAGTGACTTTTCCCAGGTGATCTGCTGAGCCAGTTAAATTCAAAGCAGAGGTCAGTTCAGAAGGTTACAGTGACTGATTTGGGGGATTCCAAAGGGACAGTCTTGATTGTTCCTCAAAGTAAAATCATGCAGGTTTATTAGGAAGTTTTCAGAAAACTGTATTGGTGAGAAAAAGGTAAGAAAAGTTGATCTCAGGATTTTTTTTTTTTTTCAGCATGACAATGTACTTACTTGCTCATTCGTTCAGGGTGACAAGGACTGTCCTATGAGACTCTCATTGGGAAATCTAACCTATCCACCATACAGCCCTGTCCTTGCCCCTTAATACTTCTTTTTGTTCCCAAAACTCAATGAACATTTCCAAAGGATTCCCTGAATCCTTCAAGGATGTCCAAATTACTGTTTTGATGTAGTGTAAATCAAAGAGCGCAGACCTTTTTGGAGAAGGATTAGAGAGATGGAAACACCACCTTTGGAAATGTTGTGTTTGGAACAGTAGGTTTACATTTTGTTATTTTTAATAAAGGCTGCTATGATTTTATAGCAATACTTTCTGACTTAGTCTCTTTGCACATTTATATGCCTGACTGTTCCCATGGAACACTTCCTGCTTGGCTAGAAATCAAGCTTAAAGCAGCACTGATTTCATTAAAGACTAAAAGATCAGAGTTCTGGGTTGCCACAAAGACTGAAAATTGGGAAGGAACAGCCTAGAAAGGAAGAAGTCATAAAGGGGGAGTCCCAAAATTGGCATATAAATGTCCCTAAAATTCTAGGATGCCCCTTGAGCTGGATATAGATGGGGAGAGCCACCAGTGAGAAAACAACAGTTAAGAGATTGAAAGAGCTGCTGCCCTGTCAGGGAGGAGCTACACCTTGCAAGACAAATCCCACCAAGCTAGAGAGACTTTATCAACACCTCAGGCTTTCCATCGGAATCCCAGAAGTATCATCCCTTAGAATTTAAGACCACATCCCAAGACTCAGAGCTATAGATCTAGACTAAGGGCAAAACTAAAATAGACCTCAAAACCCACTGTCAGCCAGTCAATTCCTACTGATAGCAATGCTGTAGGACAGAGCCGAACTGCTCCCAAGGATTTCTAGTCAATTCCTACTCGTAGCAATGCTGTAGGACAGAGCTGAACTGCCCCCAAGGATTTCTAGTCAATTCCTACTGATAGCAATGCTGTAGGACAGAGCCGAACTGCTCCCAAGGATTTCTAGTCAATTCCTACTCGTAGCAATCCTATAGGACAGAGCTGAACTGCTCCCAAGGATTTCTAGTCAATTCCTACTCATTGCAATGCTATAGGACAGAGCCGAACTGCTCCCAAGGATTTCTAGTCAATTCCTACTCATTGCAATGCTATAGGACAGAGCAGAACTGCCCCCAAGGATTTCTAGTCAATTCCTACTCATTGCAATCCTATAGGACAGAGCAGAACTGCCCCC
>NW_006408525.1:1360023-1404465 GCF_000296735.1 Chrysochloris asiatica | reverse complement strand
CAATGCTATAGGACAGAGCCGAACTGCTCCCAAGGATTTCCAAGACTGTGAATCTTGGCAATTTGATGAACAGACAGCCTCACCTTTCTCTTGTGATTAGTGAGTGGGTTTGAACTGCTGGCCTTGGGGTTAGCAGCCCAACGCCTCCACAAGATCAGAATGAATCACTATTAATTAAATCAAATCCAGTACTATATAAAGAGGATAATAAATTATGACCATGAGGGGTTTATACCAGGAAAGCAAGGTGGTTTCAATATCTTCAAATCAATCAATATTGTTTACAATGATAACAGAATTAAGGAGGAAAATCAAATGATCATCTCAATATAAGTAGAAAACATATTTGCCCAAATTCAACACCCATCGATGATACGGTTTCTCAGCAAACAAGGGATGGAAGAAAACTCTCTCAATCGGACAAAGGACTCTAAGAAAAATCTACACTTACCACAGGTGATAGTGAAATAATGAATACTTTTACCCTAAGCTTGGAAACAAGGTATACCCTATCTCTTTTGGGGGGGGGGGTTGGAGGGGTCCAACACTGTATTGGAGTTTCTAGCCAATGCATTGAGGCAAGAAAAAGAAACAAAAAAAGTAAGACGAGGAAAGAAGACGTGAAAGTCAGCAATAGACATACATGAACTACTGATACATGCAACAACATGAAAGTACCAGAAGAACATGCCAAGAGAAGGAAGTCAGACATACAAGTACATTCTGTATGTTTCTATTTATAGGAATTCTAGCTCAGGTAAAACTAATTTGTAATGACAAAGCAGATCAGCAGTTACCTAGGAATAGGGAATATTTGAAGAGTCGGGGAAATGTACGAGGGGCTTCAAAAAGTTTGTGAAAAATTGGAATTCAAAGATAATGGAATTTGTCATGAGTTTTTTTTTTAATCCCACTGGATTAGGGTGATGGTTATGAGAATATATGCATTTCGAAAATGTGTATTAAATGGACGCCTTTTATTGTATGTAAATTCTACCTTAGTGAAATTGACTTCAAGGGAGAAGAGCATGAGCAGAATGTGGGACCTTAACCAGAGAAGCAACGACACCAGAGATAGAGGTAGAGATGAGAACATGGAGAGAGGGAGCAGCTGAGGACTCTAGACTCATGGAAAGAGAAAGGCTGTGTGCTGACAGCCAGGAGGCAGGCTTGCAGAATGTGCCCTTTGGTTGTTTAAATGATTATATATTTCTGAGTGTTTTGGTGTACATCCCCCCCCCCGCCTCAAAAAAAAAAAAAAAAGAAAAAAACAGAGGGACTAGAAGCAAATACTACGACTGATGATGTATGGAGGGGATTGTAATCATTGCAATGAAACAGTGGGTGAAAAACCAATGTTCTCCCATGTAAACTATCACTCAATTCACAATAAAAACTTTAAATAATAATAATAAAAAGAAGATGAAAAGGTAAGTCGCACACTAGGAGAGGATATTACCAATACATATATCTGACAGAGGAATAATGTCCAGAATATTATGGGAAACTCCTATAACTCAAAAATAAAAATTAAAAAGTACTTTAAATGGACAAAAGACTTAAACACTTCATGAAATATGATACACAAATGGCCAATCAGCACATAAAACTGTGTTCAAAATCATTCATCATCAGGAAAATGCAAAAAGAAACAATGATATGAAGCTACAATCTATCAGAATGGCTAAAATTAAAAAGATGGACAAAACCCAAATATGACAAGAGTGTGGAGCAACTAGAATGCTTATATATTACTGGTTGTTATTGTTAAGTACTGTGGAGCCTGCTCCTATAAGTGACCCTGTATAGGATTTATGAGGAGGTACTGGTGGATTTGAACCGCTGACTTTATAGCTAGCAGCCCAGTGATAATAATTTCTTATAAAGTTAAACCTAGTCTTGTTGTTGTTGTTAAGTGCTGTTGAGTTGATCCCGACCCATAGCAACCCTGTATAGGATTTCCAAGGAGCAGCTGGTGAGCTTGAACCACCAACCTTGCAGTTCAAATGACTTTGCAGTCTGACACATTACCCCATAGCGCCATACCAGGAGTCCATCTTATGAACCAGTTATTCCACTCCTAGCTATTTACCTCAGAGAAATTAAAATAGGGGTCCACAAAAAGACATATACATATATGCCTATAGGGACTTTTCATCATTACCCAAAACTGGGAAGCAACCCAAATGGGCACCATCAGATGGCTGGATAAACCAATGGCAGTGTGCTCATACACTGCAAAGCTATTTGTCAAACAAAGGGCATAAACTGAATGTTCTCAACGACACAAATGAGCCTCTAGCGCATGATGTTGAATAGAAGAAGCCAGACACAAAAGAGAACATAGTGGATGCTCTTGTTTATATCAAGTCTGAGAACCAACAAAGTCAAGCAAGGGTGACAGGAGTCACACCTGTGATTGCCTGAGCAGGTGGAAGGCGGGCTGGAGAGAGTCAGGAAGGAGCTTTCTAGGGGGATAATAATGCTCTGTATCTTGACTGATGTGAGCGTTACACATTTGAATGCTTTTGTCAGAACCCCTTGCACTGTACACTTCAAATGTGTGTGTTTTATTTTATGAAAATTATTCTTTAATTTAAAAAAAAGATAGGGATAAAGGTTCTAGTTTGGGACTTTGAACACAGTAAGTGTAACAACCATCAGTTCCCCCTCCTGTACCCTCTCCATCCCCATGAGGCAAGTCCCATAGTATTGTTGTTGTTAAGTGCCATTGACACAGATCCAACCCATAGCGACTCCTAGTTTCCGAGGAGCAGCTAGTGAGTTTGAACCGCTGACCTTGCAGTTCAAACTGACCTTGCAATCCAGGGCATTAGCCCGCAGTGCCACACCAGGACTCCACCATAAAAGAACATTTGGTGGACAGAGTGTCGTTTTCCCCAACCAAGAGATATCCGTAACATGACATCCTGAGAACTGTTTCAATCAGAACTAAAGATCATGGACAAAACTGACTATGCCTAATGTCATCTCACTCTGAGAGCTTTGCTCTCTGAGCCCATTGCTGAGTCTTGTCTTCCAAGTCTATGTCTGAGGTCCGTATGTCCCAAGTACAGCGTGGTAAGTCATTCAAGAGGTGTGAGCTGACAAGGTGTGACAAAGGAAAGACACATAGCATGACAAAGAAGCTCTGAGGAGATCAGCATTTATGGAGATGGAGTTGGATGTTCAAATCTATCCAGAGGTACCTCCAAAGAGAGGCCTAGTGATCTACTTCAGAAAAATCAGCCTTTGAAAACACTATGGCCCATAGTTCCACCCTGACACACATGGGCTTGCTGAGTTTTTACAAAAGATGAGGCAGTATATTCATTTATGAGGGCTATCATAACAAAGTGCCACAAGCTGAATGACTGAAAATGCCTGAAATGCATTCTCTCCCAGTTCTGGAGGCTACACGTCTGAAATCAAGCTGCCAGCAAGGTGCGTTTCTTGAGGAGAATCTGTCCCATGCCTCTCTCTTGGCTTTAGGTGATCTCTGACCACCCATGATCCTCTTTGACCTACATAGTCACATGTCGTTCTCCTTGTCTCTGTGTCCAAATTTCCCTCTTCTTATAAGGGCGCCATCAGACTGGATATAGGTCCCACCCTAATCCACAGTGACCTCATCTTAGCTTGATTGCATCTGCAAAGACCTTCTATCTAAACAGGGTTCCACTCACCAGTTCCAGGTGGGCATGAATTCTGCATGCGCATATTCACCTCCAGTAAGTACAGGCAAGAAAGCTAGCCCTGGAGCCAGGCAGCAAGCCAGGCGATGGAGTTGCATTCTCAGGTAGAAACGTCAATCATTGCTTGTCGACTGAATGAATGAATGAGGCACTGAGTCTGTTGGGGCAGAACAAGCAGCATTCCCCAGGGCTGACCACCACCCCTCCTTCCTGTCTTGCAGCTCACATATCTGCCCCCACCATGGGGCGAGTGCCGGTCCTCAGAGATGGGGCTGGACTTCTTTCCTGTTTACAGCATCACCGCCTGTCGGATTGACTGTGAGACCCGCTACATCGTGGAGAACTGCAACTGCCGAATGGTTCACATGCCAGGTCAGTGCCAGGGGAGCAGAACTCTGCCTGAGATAACTGGACCTTTCATTGCATTTCTTGAATTAAAAAAAAAAGCCATTGATTCCAATTCATTGTGACACGCCCCCCGTGTTAGAGTAGAACGGCTCCGTAGAGTTTTCTTGGCTATATTCTTAGGGACACATATTGTGAGCTTTTCTTCTAGGCCCCCACCACTGTTGGTGTTGTTGCTAACTGCCATCAAATCAGTTCTGACTCATAGCAACCCTATATAGTGTTTCTAAAGAGCAGCTGGTCAGTTTGAACTACTAACCTTTGGGCTGGTGGTTGGTTGGTAGTCGTGTGCTGTCTACTTTGTTCCAACTCATGGCCATCCTGTGTAAGGTTTCTGAGGCTGTAACTATTTACAGAGCAGAAAGTCTCATCTTTCTCCCACGGAATGCCAGTAGACTCGAACCGCTGACCTTGTGGTTAACAGTCCAAATCGTAATTCCCTACGCTACCAAGACTCCTTTCTGCTACCCACAGAGCTTTTGCATTTCTCAGCCTAACAGGAAGCACTTCTCTTACTTCACTAGACCCCAAAGAGCTATTGTTCTGGGAAGACCATTATTTGGTGCTTAAATATTTAGGAGTCCCTGGTGAATTAACACCCTTGTCTGCTCACCAGAAGGATTATGGTTAGAGTCTACCTAGATGTACCTTGGAAGAAAGGTCTGGCAATCTACTCCCCCAAATCAGCCATTGAAAACCTGGTGGAGCACACAGTTCTACTCTGACACTCATGGGGGTGCTATGAGTCACTGTGAGCTACACAGCAATTGGTTTTTTAAAAAAAATAGGGCAGATAGAAGCATCCAGATCAGCAAGCAAGGTAGCATCCTGGAGTCCAGGAGCATCCGTGTGCTTGGAAACTGTTCCACATGTTTGCTGTGCTACCTCCTGATGTTTGTGTCCAGATATCTGGATGTTTGCAATTCTTGAAGCCTTGTGTGGTGCATGCTTCCACATCCAGATGTTCGCTGCTTTTATTCAGATGTTTGCTGTTCTGTGCATCCAAATGTCTAATACTCTTTCAGATGAGGCAAAAGTTTATCATCAGTCAGCAAATAAATGTGCCTGGGCACACAGTTCTGTTGTTAAACTAATCATATATGGAGTCAGCATGTCAGAAGCAGAAGTGAAGAGCGGGGAGCTACTCAGGGTAGGAGGCGTTTCCTGCGGCAGCGTAGGAAGGTGAGTGAGATGAAAGGCAAAGGCCTTAGTTTCGAATTCAGGTTCCTCCACTCACTTACTATGTGACCTGGAACAAGTCACTAAACCTCTCTGTTCTCAGCTTCACTAACATTAATTTTTATGAGGATAAAATTCAGTTAAGATATAAAAATGCTCTGTAAATTGCTAAAGTCCAAAGTTGTATTAGCATATTTGGAAAGGTTACCAAAAATCATGTTGATTGAAGACCTATTATGTGCCCCCAAACTTTGCTATCATATGTAATGATTGCTAATATATTTCATGGTTATATCACAGTTTATTTAAGTGTATTAACTAGATCCTCATATTTGGCGTTTAGTTCATTACCAACGCTTTTGCTATTATAATCAATGCTGTAATTAACATCCTTATAACTAAATTCCATTTGTAGCCAGTGATTAGTAATCTAAAATTAGTGGTCCTGGTCTTTAAAATGGCCTCTGAGCTTTCCTGGAAGACAGAGGAAGGAGGGAAACATGTCAGTTTGTTATTATTATTAGAAAGGAGGAAACATACCAATTCTTCAGCTCTGTAAAAGCTTTTGGGGGGAATGGGTAGGAAATAACGCTGTGGTGGACTTTAATTTTAGCAATCAAAAACAGAGAAAAAAGATCCTAAATATCTACAAAGACAGCCCAGCAGTAGGATGTTACTCAGTTGGTACCCATCGAAGCCCAAGACGAACAGTCATTGTCCCTAAGGCACTGTTACTGGCATCTTAGCTACAAATGTAGAATTGTGGGTAAAACAATAAGGATACTTACAAAACAATCCTCATTCACCTACAGTAGAGGGATGTGCTGATGGAAATCAGATGGATGGGTCTAACCCCACCTCCATCACCTACTCGCTCTGCTGTCTGGACATGACAAAGTGTTCAAGACTCAAGTCACTTCCGAGTGAAACTGGGACACTATTTCCTACCCCAGAAGGTTAAAGGAGATGATACATACCCAGTAGGTCACCTCAAAGTTTGATTTGCCAAGACAGTCTCATCTATGTGAACTCAATGGATCCTAGTCACCTAGCAGATGTTAGCCAGGCAGGGCCTGTCAACCACAGAGCAAGCAAAGGGCAGGAGTGGATCAGAACCTAACCTTCTGACCCTAGGTCTAGTGTTCTCCTGTCATCCCCTGCCACCTGAACAATTCTGGTCAATGGCTCCCTTCTGATATGTCCACTAGCCCTCCCAAGTAATGGGATGCACCCCCTTCCTCAAGCCCAAGGAAGGTAACTGTTGCTGGCACACACAACAACTGTGCTTAGGTAACTTTCCCTTGTGCTTTTTCTTTGCAGGGGACGCCCCTTTTTGTACCCCTGAGCAGCACAAGGAATGTGCAGAGCCGGCCCTGGGTGAGTCCCAGCATGGAATCAAGGTGGAATGCTGGGGTGTGGCTGTCTGAGAGAGAGATGGTTGAGAGCATCTGGGTGTGGGGAAAGAGATCAGATGCTGAGAGGGGGTGAGGGGAAGGAGGTTCTGCAGGGAGATGGAGTGGAGGGAGGGAGGAAGGACGGATGTGGGCTGGTCAAGGGGGTCACAGGAGAGAATGGAGGTGGAGTTCAGGGGGAACAGAGTGTACTAAGGGACAGAGGGAGGTGGACAGAGAGAGAGAAGATGGACAGTGGGGAGTGGGGTGGCACCAGAGGGAGCTGGATGATACCTTCCTGCCTACGGAGAGGCCCTGCCTTTCCCGTGCTGTCCAGGGAGCCCAGGGAGATAGAAGCCTGTCTGTGCTCTCCTCTCCCCAGGTCTGCCTGCTGAGGGGTTGGGGGTTGGAATAATTCCATGTGGTCCCATCCCAAGGAAACTGTGGGGATGGGAGACCTCAAGAAAGAGCTGCTATCGCACATCCGCACCTCTCTCAGGACTAGGGAAATGGTCGATAAACAAGATAAGCAGGGAACATTTTAAAACAACATGGACTCACATTTAGCAGCCCTGAACTCCTGTCCTGATGCCGTCTAGAGACTGGAAAAGGGAGGGGCTGGCCCAGAAGAGGGGGTATCTTCTGATGTTGGCAAAGAGCCGGTTTCTCTTTGAAGTAAAGATTCAGTAAGACCCAGGGGAAGCCAGAAATGCTGAGATGGTTAGTAGAAAGAAGGGGGAGGAGGAAAATGATGTTTTTTAACTGCTCATCCTAATTAGAAGAAATGAGAGAGAAAGAGATTCCAGATGGGGACGGTGTCCCCACGGAAAAGCATTGGGCATCTTAGCCCACATCCTAACTGAAAAGGCAGTGTAGGTGGGCACTGCCTGGAAAGGATCCTCAGACGGAATGCCAGGGAGCTCTGGACTTCAGGCAAATGGTTTCACAAATTGTTTGCCCTAGAGTGGCCCACTTTGTGGATGAGAACACTGAGGCAAGGACCCGAGAAGGCAGCGGAAAGGCTCGTATGGAGCCCATTGTCTCAAAGTGGTGCCTTTTCAACAGTCTTTAAGGGGTTGTTTTTGTTGTTATGTGCCGTGGGGTCAGTTCCAACTCATAGCAACTCTGTACTGGGTTTCAGAGGTTGTAAATCTTTACGGGAGCAGAAAGTCTCATCTTTCTCCCGCCGAACAGCTGGTAGTTTCAAACTGCTGACCCTGAGCTTTAAGGGGTGGAAGACCCAAAGTAAGATAGAAAGAGTGGGCACTATTTTATGAGCCACATCCTCATCTGCCATCAAAAACCCAGCTCTCCACCTCTCCTAGATCTCCCAGACCTCAGGGATCCTGGACTAGCAACTCCCCCCAGCTCTTCTGGCCACAAGTCCCAGGTTCCACACCTGACCGACCCCTGCCTCCCTCTCCACTCCAGGTCTGCTAGCGGAAAAGGACAGTAATTACTGTCTCTGCAGGACCCCCTGCAACCTGACCCGCTACAACAAAGAGCTCTCCATGGTGAAGATCCCCAGCAAGACGTCAGCCAAGTATCTTGAGAAGAAATTCAACAAATCTGAAAAATATATCTCGTAAGTGGACATGGTGGGCAGGGGAGGCTGGGGGGAGGTGGGGATGAATTAGAGACCCACAGAATATGGCTGAGAGAAGTGGGGTGCGTGTGTACAATGAGCATGGCAATCGAAGAGGGAGGAGGTAAGCAGTTCATTCCATTTGTTGTTGTTGTTGTTTTGGGCTGCTATCCACTTGTCCCCTGACTCCTGGGGACTCTGCACAAAGATACGAAATGCTACCTGATCCTGATCAGCTGTGTGTCTGAACATTGGGATTCATGGGTTCTCACTTGCTGATTTTCAGACGTGAATCACTAGGCCTTTCTTCCTGGTCCATCTTTGTCTAGAAGCTCCACTGAAGCTGGTTCAGCATCTCAGAGCTGACAGATGAGTGGTGGCGGCACATGAGGCTCGCTGGGAGGAGACTGGACTTGGGTCTACCGCATGGAGGGGGACATGGCAACACCAATGCTCTCTTAGTTCGATTTAGCAGGCAGTCATGGAGCTCTCTGGTAGCGTAGTGATTATGAATCGGGCTGCTAACCTCAAGGTTGGCAGTTTGAAACTACCAGCGGTTCCACGGGAGAAAGATGAGGCTTTCTGCTCCCGTAAAGATTTACAGCCTCGGAAACCCTGTACAGGGTCACTATGAGTTGGAACCGACTCCACAGTACTTAACAACAACAACAACATGGAGCTCGCGCTCAGAATACAAAGACAAATGACTAAGCCATAGCTTACAGTCTTGCAGGGAGACAAGTATGCAACTGAATACTTATTGGCTAATACAAGTGATAGAAAAGTGTACATACAGTAAGAGAAAACAATAAGTGGGCTGGAGTTCACATGGGATGAGGTCAAGAAAAGTTTCAGGTATTTGCTTCAAATATTATTAAGTTTTTCCAAGCAAACCTTGCTTTTCCTCTGTCTAGAATGTTTCAACTGTCCACTCTTCCTCTCAGGAGTTAACTTAGGTCCCCTCCTGGTACTTTTTCTCAAAGTCCTCGGGAGTTTTCCTTTATAACACTAACCACAGTGTGTGCTTATACATTCATGCATATAATGACTTGTGCATTCTGTGCTAGATTGAAAGCTCCCTGAAGGCAGAAACATGTGTGTGCATGTGTTTGTGTGTGGTGTCTGCTGTCTACCAAAGTGTTAACAGAGTGCCTGACACAAAGCTGGAGCTCAAAAAAAAACTCTTCTGGAAGAATTAAATTAATGAGCGAAGGGAGAAGAGAATGTCCCAGACAGGAGATGAGCAGAGTGAACCAGAACAGGGCAGGCAAAAGAATTACAAAGGGGGTGCTGGGTGAAGTTGATGTAATTATGAGTAAGGGTGGTCTTAAAGACCAGGAAGCTGCTAAAGAGTTTAAACAAGGGACAGGCTCAAAGTTACTTCTGAGGCCAGCACTCTCCAATAAGAAATGTCCACATGATGAAGATGTTCTAAATCTGAACAATCCAATATGGTACCCATTGGTGGCTCAGTGGTAGAGTCTTGCCTTGCATGCAAGCCATCTGGGTTGTTTGATTCCCAGCCAGTGCTCCTCAAGCCCAGCTATCCATCCTTCAGGGAAGGCTGTGTGTCGCTATGGTGCTGAACAGAATTCAGCAGACCTTCCACACTAAGATGAACTAGAAATAAAGACCTACTGATAGACTTCTGAAAATCACTTAATGAAAACCCCATGGTTTCTAACGGTCCAATCCGCAAGGGGCCATGGGATGGGAATGGCTCAGGAATGGACAATGTTTCTTTCTGTCTTGTGTGGAAATGCCGTGATCTGGGGGCTGACTTTACAGCAGTTAACAACAAAGCCACCTGTGGCTAGTGAGCATTTAAACTGTAGCTAATGTGACCGAGAAGCTGACTTCTGAGTGTATTTCATTGGAATGCATGCAGCGGTTTTAAGGAGATCCTTCAGGCTGCAGCATAGAGGATGCTTGGGAAGCAGAATGGGAGGAGGGGACCCTGCTAGGGGGCAGCTGCCTTAAGCCAGGCAGGAGATGGTAGGAAGTTTAATGAGAGGGTCCTGTGTGGGGAAAGGGGGATTTGATCCCCTTCCCCAGCTAACACACTCTCCAAACTCCATCCTGGACAGCTGGTTAAGAATAAGGGGCGCTAAGGGTGATGTGAGGAGTGTGAAAGAAGACAGGGAATTGCAGGAGATGCCGGGTCTGCTGCATAGCAGGCCTTCTGCAGCTAGTTAGGACTTTACTGCCAGGACGTGTCTCATTAACACACCTGCCCAAGAGGCAAAACCAGATGCTTCTGCCAGAAACCCACCAGCAGAGGTGGGCTTGCTCCCTCCAAACCCTCTCTGACTCGGACAACTGGCCAGGGAACGGCCTCCTTCTAGGAGAAGCTGGTAAATCCCAGTTGGCAAAGGGCTTTCAGGAGTGGGCAGGGGCAGTGTGGAAGGTCAGCTAGAACAGGCACACTGGTCAAAGTAGTCCTTGTCAGGAGATTACTGAGCCCACCTTCATGCCCAGACAGACCCTTTGGGGCCCAAAGACTTGAAATCCAGGTGGGATTCCTGGGAAGGGTGAGAAGAGAGAGGCTAGAAATAAAGGCAAAGGGGGCCATTATCTTTCCTTCTATTTTCCCACAAACTTTCGGAAGCTCTCCCATACGTATCTGCAGTCCTAGAAGGAGCCCTGGGCTGGAGTCAGAATTCTTGGCTTCAATCCCCAGCTCTCCACGAACAAGCTCTCACTTTGGTCTGGTTGTTTTACTTCCCTGGGCCTCATTTTCTCCATCTGTCCCCGAGAACGCTGTGTTAGGCGGTCTGTATAGATCCTGAAGGTTCTAACCATTTATGGTACTGAATATTCCCTGCAGAGAGAACGTCCTTGTTCTGGATATATTTTTTGAAGCTCTCAATTATGAGACAATTGAACAGAAGAAGGCGTATGAAGTTGCTGCCTTACTTGGTAAGTCGGGGTGTCTATGGCAAACATTTCCACATCTCATGGGGGGTAGGAGGGAGGGAAGGTAGGTAGGTGGGCGGGTAGGCAGGCAGGCAGGCAGATAGCTATCTGAACCTCCTAGTGAATCTAGCCTTTTAATTTCCTAATTACTCCCTCTTTCATGGCACTGCGCCTGTCCTGGAATGGGGAGACCGCCAGCATGGTGGAACCAACTGAGAGCCTGGTGGGAAGCCAGGGAGCCTGGGTCCTGGTCTCAGTTCTGGCCTCAGGCCATACAATGAGGGTGTAAATGAAAGGTCTCTGGAGTCTTCCCAGCTCTGCCCTCTTGGACTCCATGATCTTGATCTTCTGCTCCCAGGGAGTCAGAGTCCTGGATTGATAGAAAAAGGACAGTGGTGAACTCACTCACCAAGCAGTGGGCACAGTGAAGACCCTAATGCAGCCCCCATCCAGCAAGGCCAAGTGTCATCCCCGGAACGAATAGTATTTGGTCAAACATAAAAGAAGAGCCACCATTTCCCAGATTTGCATGGACCTTAGGTGATGTTTGCAAAGTGCTCAGGTTCCTGGGGGTATGCAGGACAGATGGTGGGTACCAGGACCAATGGACCCCTCAGTACACAGTTGCTCCCAGACTTCCTTGAAGCTGAGACTTCACAAACTAGCGTGTGACCATCCCAATGAAGAGGGAGGAATGATGGTTCCCACATCAGAGGGCTTCAAATGGCTCCTCCTCCAAGAGTTTCTCTAGATCCCCCACCCCTACCAGCCCCCTTCTAGACCAGTGCCCTGCAGGCCACACCAACAACCCCAGCTAGTTCTTACCCATTCCCCTGGCCAGTTAGCACACATTGGGAGCAAGGAGATCATTCCAACTCTATCCCAGCATAGAAATCACAAGACCCCTAAAGGGTGACCAGTTTCAGAACCTGATTCTCAGGCCCCTCTCCCAACTCTCACTTTCAAGAAAGCATGTGGTGATGCCTGTTCCCTGGGGGAGGAATCACTGCTGTGGTCTCCTCTCAGGAGAAGCATGTCGTGGGCAAGCCCTCAGCCACCAGACCCAGTGAGCTGAGCTAGGTGAGAAAGACAACCTGGAGTTATAGACCAAAGAGCTGCAGCAAGGTAAGGGCTGCTGCACACCAGCTCTGAGAATGTAGGCACGCAACTTCACCTCGCTGAACCTCAGGTCTCTCCCCTATAAAATGGGTTCAATAGATCAACCTTAGGAACTTTTGTAATGGCTAAAGGTGATGGTGCCCCTAGCCTAAGGGGGTCCACAAATGATTCCTGCACTATCACCAGGTCAGGCCCAGCTGGGACTTTCAGGAGCCATCTGAGCATCGTGCACCACGCCCAGGAGGCTGGGGACTGGACCACCGCTTGGTCAGCTGGGTTATGGGGCTGTCACTTAGGTCGCTGAAGTCATTGTGGTCAAAGAGACCTTTCCCTGGGCTCCTGACTGAGACCACGCCTCTGGATGGGAGCTCCTTATGCCGCCCCTGCCCCGCTCTGCTGCTGGCTCTGGCCTTGATTTCCCAAAGAAGATTCAGGACAGTCCTCCTCCAGCATAGGATCACACACATGCCTGCACGCCCACTTGCACACACAGGCCTCCTCCAACAAAGAATGACACACACACACATGCCTGCAGGCCTACACACACATACACACACATACCTCCTCCAACATAAGATAACACACACACACATGCCTGCAGGCCCACATACATACACACACACCTCCTCCAACATAGGATCACACACACATGCCTGTACGCCCACAGACACACACACACCTCCTCCAACATAGGATCACACAACACACACACACACATGCCTGCACGCCCACATACACACAAACACACACACCTCCTCCTCCAACACAGTATCACACACACACACACATGCCTGCACACCCACAGACACACACACACCTCCTCCAAAATAGGATCACACAACATACACACACATGCCTGCATGCCCACACACACACAAACACACACACACACCTCCTCCTCCAACACAGGATCACACACATGCCTGCACGCCCACAGATACACACACACCTCCTCCAGCATAGGATCACACACACACACATGCCTGTATGCCCACATGCACACACAGGCCTTCTCCAACATAGGATCACACACACACATGCCTGCATGCCCACATGCACACACAGGCCTCATCCAGCATAGAATCACACATACACACATGTCTGCACACCCAAATGCACACACAGGCTTCCTCTAGCATAGGATCACACATATACACATTTCTGCATGCACACATGCACACACACACACCTCCTCCAACATAGGATCACACATACACACATGTCTGGCCACCCACATGCACACGCAGGCCTCCTCCAGCATAGGATCACACACAAATGCACACACACTTGTGGGTCCCCCCTCTTCCAGGATTGGCTCGCAGTGACACACACACGCACACACACAGAGCGAGGAGGGCCTGTGCTCTGAATCTGTCAGGAAGGACAGCCATCTCTGCATCAGATATGAGGATGAGCCTGCTCCCAGCATCTCATTCCTACCCAGAATAGCCTGCTGAGAAAAGAATGCTGCCATCTCTACCTGCTGTGCTGAGCACGCCACTGCCAGCAAGCCCTCAGCCCTCAGCCCTCACCTCCCTGCGTCCACACACATGAACACCACACATGCTACAGACCTTACACCCCACACACACATGCACTAAACCTGCATCCATGGTAACACAGAGCATACATACCAATGCACACCTGCACAGACCCACATGCTAACTACACAGCTAAAGAGACATGCATGTACACACTGCCTACCTACCCTCTAACCCACTTATCCCATGCATGTACCACACACCCCACAACTGCACCTGCTTACACCTGTTCTACACACTCACACTGTATGCGTCTCCACGAGCCCACACTTAGACACACAGACGTCACTCACCTACATGCAGATGCACCATGGAGTTGATTCTGACTCGCTGGAATCCTATATAGGGTTTCCACCACTGTACATCTTTAAAGGTGTGGACAGTCTCATTGTTTTCCTGCAGAGCAGCTGCTGGATTTGAACCACCTACCTTGCAGTTAGCAGCCCAGTGTCTGACCCATAGTGCCACCAGTGCTCCTTAGATGTAGATGTTGGTGGTGGTGGTGGTAAGTGACGTTGAGTCAGTTCCAGCTCATACCCACCCTGTATAGGATTTCCAAGGATCAGCTAGTGAGTTTGAACTGCCGACCTTGTGGCTCGCAGTCCAGTGCTGATTCTACAGCGCCACACCAGGAATAGACAGCCACCTACCACACCCACAGCTTCTCTATAAATTCTAACCCATGCACACAGCACCCTTAGCATAGCCTCAGCACATACCCTACTAACACACACACACACTTACCAACCCCCACCCTACCGCCAAATCTCCTTTGAAGGTGACACTGCTGAGAAGACCATGGTTTGGCAAAGGTACAAAAGTTGGTGGCCCAGCTCCAGGCACAGAGCCTCAGAGCCTGTGTCCACCATTCTGCCTCTGCAGCAAAGCCTGTTGAACGTTTGAGGGATTGAGACTTCTTGAAGAATCTAACCCTAGCTGTGACCTCTCTCACTCCAGATGCCCAAGGGCACATGCATTGTCTTTTGCATGCAATCTCAGAGGGTCTCAAAACACCTTCAGCCCTCCCATAGGTATCCCCCACCCCCGGAGACTAGTTCTCAAATTCTGGTGATCTTAAGAACCACCTGAGAAATCTCAAATTCTGATTTCCAGAACCCAACCCAAGGATTCTGGCTCTATAGGTGTAAGGTAGGTCCTAACTCAACAGCCATTCTTCAGAAACCCTATACAGAGTCACTACGAGTCAGAACCAACTCAACAGCACTTACCAACAACAAGAAGGCAGGTCCTGCATCTCCACTGATAACAGCTTACCAGGAAGAGGATCTGAAGTCCAGTCTAGAAAAACTTTGGCCCAAGTAATTGGTACACCCCAGAGTCAGAGCCATCTGCTCTAGAAAGAGCATTTACCTCTGACTGGGAGAGACAGGTTTCTCCTATGACTTAAGCCCAAGGGTGGGAGATGCCCTGGTGTGGCCTGAAGCCATACCATAATTGAGATGACAGGTCTCTGCTCATGGACACCTGACACAGGTGTTTGGAACTAGACTGTGCCCTGGGCCAGAGCATGGCCACATTCTCTTCTTGTCTCTCGGCTACCAACCTGGAGCATGACCCAAGCAGGAGCCAGTCAATGTTCTTTGTAAAACTGAGCATGCCTAGTGGCTGCAGGTCCTGAGGTCTTTCTTTCCTGAGCCCGTCTCCCCCACCCCCCGAGTATGCATTCAGATTAGTGGGTGCTGGGAACCCTTGTGAAGTGAGGGAGGGACTTGTCTTTGGATGCAGAGTCGGGTTCCGTGGAAGTGGGAATCATCTAGAAGGTCTGCTTTTCCCTCATGATGTGAGCGCCCTTCCTGGAAGCTATGTGAGTAAAACCAAGCCTTTGGTCTTTCTGTCTCTCTCCAGGTGATATTGGTGGTCAGATGGGATTGTTTATTGGTGCTAGTATCCTTACAATACTAGAACTCTTTGATTATATTTATGAGGTAAGATTTGGGATCTCTCATGGTATGTGTCCTTGGCCAGCCCAGTTTCAAAACAAAGGTGGAGGGAGACTGTTTCCCTCTCCACCCAGAACCACCTCCTCCTCCCTGCCCACCTACAGCATTCATATCGAGCAACCGACCACTGCATCTCAGCCCCAGGGATGGAGGGACACAGATAGGATAAACGAAGCCATAGTCTATCCTTAGAGGGCTTGAAGAGCTGGGGGCTGCCTACACTGGGGGAGGAAGGGAAGGGGAAGGGAAGAAAGGGAGGAGATGGTACTCTGAGCCCCTCCCATCCTAGGCCAATGGAGCAGCTTCATACATACATATATGGTGAGTCCAGATCTACACACACACCACATGCACCCCCACATACTCATACATACAGCACATGCACACACATACCACATAGTATGCATACACACATCACGTGCACATCTACACACCACATACACATAAACACACACAGCACACATGTATACATACACACCACGTATACATACTCCCACACACCTGCTCTCGGGGAGGCCCTTCGCTGAAGCCATGCTTTCTGAGGCCTAGCCAGGCTTAGGGAAGGGGCATGTCCCAACAATCCTCACCTGTCCTGAGGGAGAAGCCCACAGGGGCACAGGGGCCTCTGAAAGCTGCAGCCTGAGTCACATCTCCCGAAAGATGCAGTTTCTCAAACATCAGGCAGGCCTTCTGGCATTGAGAGTTCCTCCTGCTGGTCAGATAGCCAACTGCATCTCCCCCAGACCCTAACTGAGAGGGAGTGAGCTCCCAGACCCCTCTGTGTCCAGGAGCCAGGCTAGGCAAAGTCCATCGCCCAAGGAACAGGGTGGAGCTACTCCTGGAAACACAAACCCATGGGTCGTCCATCCCAGGCTCTGTCGTGAGCTCTGTGCTTGCTTTAGGACCTCCATCCCCCTGGCTGAGTTGGGCAATGGACTGTACTCCCCTTTGTGTCTCCCTGAAACAAGCAGTGGCTCAGAATTCCTAAGCCTCCCCTGAGACCCTATGAAGTCTCCCAGCCCACCTGACTTTCGGCCTGTGGAACAGTGTTCTACCTCCCAGAAAGGGCTGTTCATGGCTAAAACCCACTGGGAATCACTATAGGGGCTGTAGGGTCTCTGTGACCAAGGTCCTCAAACCCAAATTAGGTCCCATGTCCAGACTACATTCCACTTTGTGTTATTAATGTTTGTGAAAAGCCGTACAAAGTTACGGAAATTGAATCACACCAGGTAGTATATTCAATATCTCTGCTTGATTGCTAAGAATAAAATGTTATGAACTCACATGTGGCCTGAACTTGTGAACTGTGGAGTTGCCAGGTCTAGAGAGTAAGTAGCAATCTGGTCCCCCAATGCCAGCCTAAGAAAGGGGGTCCCTGGCTGCTCCTGAGAACAGAGCCAGTCTGCGAGCACTCACCATACTCCCAGGGTTTCTGAGAATCAGGGTTTGTCCCCTATTCTCTTCCAAGGCTACCACCTGCAACAATTTCCATTTTGGCTAAAAGTTTGGGCTGACGGGCTTGTGGAACTGTCTGCTAGTCTGGGCTGCTGGCAGTTTGTCCTGCTCACCTTCTGCCAAGCTGAGTGCAGCCACGCCCCTCTACCTTTGCTTCATTCTCACTGCCTGCCCAACCCTTCCCACCTTCCTTACAGCTGATCAAAGAGAAGCTACTCGATCTGCTTGGCAAAGAAGAGGACGAAGGAAGCCACGATGAGAACGTGGTGAGAGTGGTTCATGCTGGGCTGCTTTGTTGGGTGGTTTGCTCCTCAAGGGTGGACAAGTGAAACCAGATACTGGGCCCAGGAATGAAAGGATGAGTCTTGAGACATACAGGCTCATAACTCACAATATCCTGTGAGCGCTCAAGTCCCAGAATATTTCAGCTGATCCTGGGGCCTCTCTCTGAGGCTCATTCTAAAGCAGTTGAGGAAAGCATGGATGCAGCTGACACCAAGTTGATGCTTCCAAGGGTAGGTCCTGCCTGGCCCATGCCCGAGGCAACTCCTCTCATCTTATGGCTTTGGGAGAACCAGAAAGGCTTCATCCACCCCAGGGGTTGCAAAGTATTGTGAGAGGGGTGTTACTGGTACTCCACGCCATTGAAGAGGACATGGGGTGTTGGGTCCTAGGGAATTGGTAGTAGCAATAATACCCATACTAGCAAACCAAACTAGGTACTGTGGAGTCAGCTTCAATCATGGCAACTCTGTGTGTGTCAGAATAGAATGGGTTCCTTAAGGTTTGCAGAGGCTGATTTGTCAGAGCTAGATTGCCAGGCCATTCTTCCAAGCCACCTCGGAGTGGACGCAAACCACGAACTCAAGCCTCCAAGTTATCAGTCAAACTCCTTAACCATTTGTACCATCCAGGGCCGCTAATACCCACAGTAACTGCCATCTATGGCATGCCTAACAACATTGCCTACATGTTTCCACATACCAGCTCATTTCAGCAGTGGCTGTCCTCGAGGAAGGTCTGTTAGTGTGCCCATTTTGTCCTCGAGGCAGCTGAGACCCACAAGCCACGGTCACCCAGCTGGACTTGCAGTGCCCCTAACCACTGCCCCAAACTGCCTCTCTTTCCTGTAACCAGAGAGGCCAGGTCTTTTCAAAATCAGTCCACTTCCAGGCTCAGGGATAATGTCAAGTCCCACTGGCTGCCCCCACCCATCAATGAGCCCTCTGGCCCTGCGTTAGCCCCTCCAATTGAATGGTCACTGCCTCTTTAAAATGAACAAATCCAAATGGTTATCAGCCCTGCCCCAAGAGGGCTCCCATTTGTTTGAGACTCTGTCTGTTGGCTCATCACCCAGGCAAAAAATCTTGGTTTGACTCTCTCAGCCCCTCTGCTGTCTGTTGGCCTGTCGGTACAGTATGGAAGGGGTCAGGCTCCAACTTAGCGGGCCCAACTTGACTCCCAGGCCCTCTGCTTCCTACCCATGTGCCTTGGGGGAAGTTCCTTACCTCCTTATGCACTGCCAAGAGTTTATTGTGTATGCCAAGTGTACACAGTCAATTGTACACAGTGCCCCAGTTAAAGTAAGTACTCCAATAATGGTGTCTCCCTCCACTAGCCACCTTCTTTCCTTCCTTTCAAGAGTCCCACAGTCATAGACTCCACTCCATCCGCCTGCCCCCAGCCCTGACCTCATCAAATCTCCCCCAAAGTCCTGGCCCAGCTCCTGCCCCCGCAGCCTGGAGAGTACCTTGCAGTTAGTTCATGACCCTAACAGCCCACCCTGCTCTGGGACCCACGGTGTTTCCCTGCGACCAGCCTGGTCCTATGTTTCCTTACAGAAGCTCTGACAAGCTCTGTCTGTGAGGGGTTTCCACATTCCTTGCTTGTCCTCAGCAATGGAATGCTCCCTGCCCCAGGCCTAACCATAGGTCCTACCTGCCCCATCCCACACAGACCCCAAGGAGGTCCCCAAGGCAGGGGGGGGGAGGGTACCTGGGTGGCCGTGAGACTACTCCAGCACCCCACCCCACAGTGCAAAGATGACTGTGGTAGTAAGTAGGAGCATCATCATGGCTCCAGAGAGCCCAGCAGCGGGGAGCCCAACGCCGCACAGGGTCTGGGCTGGGTTGCTGCTGGCCTCTCCACAAATGTTGCTGAATGAATGAATGAAAAACACCCATCTTCCTTCTCCCTCCAGAGCACCTGTGACACCATGCCAAACCACTCTGAAACCATCAGCCACACTGTGAATGTGCCCCTGCAGACGGCCCTGGGGACCTTGGAGGAGATAGCCTGCTGACAGTCCCCGCAAACAGACCTTGAGACCCAAGACCCAGGACAGAGGGGCAGCAAGCTCAGCTGGGATGGCCCCTGATGACAGAAAGAAATAAGAGCCCCCTATGCACACATAGCAAACTGTCTGCCAAAACCTCGCTAGAGCCACGCCCGAATGATGGTCCTCGGGCTGCCGCGACCTTCCTAGGAGAGAAAAGTCACGCTCTGGAACTATCCAAGAACCAACCTGCCATTACATCTCACTGCCAGATGTATAAAGCACTTGCATGTTCAGACTTCTTACGGCACCACCTCCACGTCTGTCTCTGTACATGGCAGTTCTCCACATGGTTTCCAGCTCTCGCTCTGTGATCCATACAGCGGGCAGGACCCATTCCAGCCCCGAAGTCACCCTCAGACCCAGCTGGACTCAAAACTGCACAAGCAAGAAGGAAACCGCAGAACTCTCTAGTATGTTCCGTCCCTGTGTAATCCGTGAAGGTTCTGAAACAGGAGGGCATGGTCTGGCCATGGCCCTGCCCACCAACCCTCTTCGCCCATCTGGTCCACGGAGCTTCGGCACCAAAAGTGGCCAGGGCCACCCCGCCCACCCCCAGCTCCCGTGATGGCGGCGCACGGCCTGGGTGACTCCCACTTCCATCCACGGCTCCCATGTCGTTCTTCTCGCCCCGTGAACAGCCTGTGAAGTCTAATTCTTTTTATCTGGGGGGCTTCTTCTGTTTGTCTGTTGGAGGTTTCATTTTATTTTATGAGTTTGGGTTTTGATGTTCTGAGCTTTTCATTTTGTTTCTCCATTTTTAATTTTTTTTTTGTTTTTTTTTGCGTTTATTTATTCGTGCTTCAAATCACGGTCATATTAAAAGCTGGTCTTGTGGAAATGGTTGAGTCATTTCTGCCTTTTCCCCAAACCTAGATCTCTCTGACTGATGGATTAGGAAGAGACTAAAATTATAGACCAGATAAACAAACACTTGCAATTAATTCCAGAGTAGAATTGTACTGCATCCTTACTGATTTTTCAGAGCTAGATCATCAGTCCTGTCTTTTGAGCAGCTACTCTTGGTGGACTCAACCTTCCAAGCTTTTGGTTGACAATTGAACGTGTTAAACCATTTCAATTATCCAAGAACTATAAATAGTTAGGAGCTTTGGTAACATAGTGGTTACAAGTCAGGGTGCTAACCCCAAGGTCGGCGGTTTGAAACTACCAGCTGTTCTGCAGGAGAAAGATGAAGCTTTCTGCTCTCGTAAAGATTTACAGCCTCGGAAACCCTGTACAGGGTCACTGTGAGTCAGAATTGACTCCACAGCACATCACCACCACCACCACCATAGATAGAGAGATGGATGGATGGATGGATGGGAATATAAATATACAGAAGAATATACAGAAGGCTTCAAAAATTTCATGGAAAATAATGGAATTCAAAGATGATGGAATTTTTCCATGATCATTTCAACGTCTCCTTGTATATGAGATAAAAGTTTTATGAAGCGATAAGTTATCTTGGCATAAGGTACACACTCTGTGGGAGTCCTGGTGTGGCTCTGCATGTTAATGCACTGGACTGCAAAGTCAGTTTGAACCACGAGGTTGGTAGTTCAAGCTCACCAGCCACTCCTTGGAAACCCTGCACAGAGTCACTATGGGTCATAACTGACTCGATGGCACTTAACAACAACAACACACTCAATATTTTCTTTTATTCTATATTTTTAAAAACACAACTCTACACCCACTAATGGCTCACATTCCTTGCTTTGTTTGAATGATGCTGCACTAGACAATAGATAGTTATGGGGCAGGAAGACACTACCCAGTCCTGAAAGCTGTCAATGAGGTTTCACATCTCTGCTCTTCCATCTTCTTTCCTGACTCCTCCTGACCCTGACCCTTCCCAGAACCCAAGCCTCTCCTCATCCCACCTCCTCACCCCATCCAACAGCCCTGTCTTCTCCCACCAGGGGTTGCATTTGTATTCAGCCCCCACCCTGACTCTTGGAAGAAGGGCCAGGAAAGGAAGTTAGAAGGTGCAGGTGCAGGGACTATGCCTTTCAAGCCTCCCTGTAGCAAGAGAGAACATCCTATCCAGGCAGAACCCTTGTACTCCTGGGACGCTGCTAATTCCATGGGGACAGATCTGTCAGCCTAACTGTTTAGTACTTCCTTCTGCTTCCCCCACTCTCCAGTCAAAATCCCCCAAAGCAGCCAAGAAATGCCAGTGTGGCTGTGCCTCTCTGTCATGCACAGAAAGCACTGGCTAGACCAGGGGTTCAGGGCTCTGGTCCCTGCTCTGCATCCCCTTCCCTCAACATATGTGAGATGGATGTGGAAGGTCATGGAATGGATACCAGGCAGGAGGCCTTCAGCAAGACACAGGTGAGTAGGAAGGTGACCACTGAGTCAGGGCCCAGTGTCTGTGGTAAGTCATCTGTTTACAGCACATTCTCCCCTCCTCCAACTTCCCTGGTTTGGGATGCATAAGGTGACTGTATAAGAAGAGTGTGCTTTCTGCTGAAGACAAGCAGGAGGTGTTCAAGTCTTCTGTTCTGCACCAGAGTCAGGAGACTAAGCCATATCCCAGGAGACGGATTATGCTCTGCCTAGGCATTTTCAATGAGCCAGGGCACTGCCAACTGTACTCCTTGTTGTTGTTGCCATCAAGTCGGTTCTGACTCATAGCGACCCTGTATAGGGTTTCCAAGGACTGGCTGGTGAATTTGAACTGCCAACCTTGTGGTTGAAACTGACCTTGTTGTCCAGTGCTCTATCCCCACAGCACCATACCAGAACTCCATGGAGAATGGGAAATCCCAGTAACTCCAACTGGCAACTTCTGGGTTAACAAGTACAGTCACAGGAAGTACCCACAGGGATGTTTCCTGTTCAGAGTCAAGTGTGTAAAGGCTACACTGCTCCTGGCCGCTGAGCCTTGTGGGTCTCTGACCCTTCCTTCCCAGTACAATGGCCCCCCCTACAGCCTAGAACTTTTTGTAAAATAATAATAATTAAAAGATGAGTCCCACAGAGCATTTTGTCAGGTGTGTGGTCCCAGGAGCCACAACAGCTGGCTGCAGGTAGAAAATGGCCCATCGTGTAGAGGGAGTTGGGCTCTGCCAAGCTGTTTCCCAGCTTTTCCCAAAACAAATGGTGTAAATGTTAGAAAGTCCACACAGGTTCCGAGGCCCCAGGGATGACAGAAATGGAGTCATAGGATGAAATCCCTTTACAGGTGAACAAACTGAGTCTCAACAACATGGAAAGACACCAGAGTTGTGGCAAGTCTCAGTGGACGTGGGCCCAGGAGAGCTAGTCCCAAATCATAGGCCACCAGGGCCACCCAGGTCATATGCAATTATATGACTGCCCCCACCAGCAGCTTGGCATCATTCCAACGCCAACACATGCTATGAAATGGATACGCACATAAATGAAGACCAGATACTTCCAACAGTTTGCTCACTTAATTCTCACAATGATTTTGTTAAGTAGCTTTCATTATCCCCATTTTGCAGATGAACAAACTGAGCCTCAATAAAACCAAAATCGCTTGCCCTAGCTCAGGCAGCTGGTGATCGACAGAGCTGGGATTTGAACTCATGTTTTGTCTGAACGTATGTCTGATAGATTTCATTCCTGTGGTGACAAACTGGTTTGGGGCACAGGATGATTCTGTCCCTTACTTGAGAACATCAGACCCCAAGATTCAAAGTCACAGCTCCTGGATACTATTTAGCAACTCAATGGTGTACCTGTGTGGAACCCTGCCAGGTGTAGCCTGTCAGAGCTCACCTGTTCAAACCACTCACACAAGAGAAACTGCAAACAGCCCCAGACCAGGAGGCCTGAGCCTGGCCCCACAACCTTCTCTCGGGAGCTGCTTACCAATGGAGTATGACTATGTACCTCTCTGAGCCTTATTTCCTCGAATTTTAGGATGAAGATACCAGCTTACTGCGCAAAGCCAAGGTACAGAACCAGGTGATGTACCGGGGCCCCTTCAGACTCCAAGTCTGCGGCAATACCACTTCCCCTGCCCAGTGAGACAAATTGTTCCAGGCACATGGGTTCACAAGCAGTGACCAGGAGCTGGTAGTAATGGGGCTCCGGAAGACACCTGGGACAGAAGGTCCCCACGATGCTTCCTCCCTTCCTGGGCTCCCTCCTCCCCAGCACTCTCCCCGCTGAGGTTGCCTAAAGCCCAGTTTTAATTCCTAGAACCAGAGTACCAAGTTGCTGGGAAGGACTCTGCCTTCATTTTCCACCCGTGCTCTTACAAATCATCACAAGTTTAATGGCTTAAAACAACACAGACTTGTTAACAGACAGCTCTGCTGGTCTCACTAGCTAACATCCAGGAGTTGGTGGTGCTATATTCCTTCTGGAAGCTCTAGGGGAGAAGTTGTCTCCTTGCCTTTTCCTGCTTTTGGAGGACACCCGCATTCCTTGACTTGAGGTCCCCTTACTGCATCTTCAAAGTCAGCAACGGCAGGTAGAGTTCTTACATTGTAACACTCTGACCTTCCTCATAGTCATACCTACCTGACTCGTCTTCCTCTTCTAAAGACCCGGTGAATAGATTGGGGCCACTCAACAATCCAGGATAATCTCCCCAACTCCTACTAAATTATCTTAAACTTCCTTTAAATTGTTAATGTAACCATGTCTGCAGAATCCCCTTTAAAGAACACTCGTAAGTTCCAGGAATTAGAAGATGGGCGTCTTTGTTGTTAGGGGCCATTGAATCGATTCTGACTTTAAGCAATTTCATGTAAGAATAGAACTGTCCCCTTAAGAGTTTTCGAGGCTGTCACCTTTTTTTGTGTGGTGGGTAGTGGGGGAGTGTCAAAATTTGAGCCTTAACTTTCCTCAGGTGATTCTTTGCCTGTTGTGTTGAATGGAAAAAGTACGAAGGTGAGTCAAAAATGATCCACACTCTGGCTGTAGAATTCATTTTAATCAACTTTTAGAAAAGGCAAATATGTCATTATTTGACATAATCTCCTTGCTTTTCAATACACCGTCCGTCTGTCAATAAGCTTTCTTATTCCCTTATTAAAAGATGATTTTAGGCTGAGCTGCGAGCCACAAATGTACTGCTGTCTTCACTTCTTCATCAGAGGTGAATATTCATCCTCAATGGGCTGCTTTCGGGGGACCAAACAGGTGAAAGTCTCACGGAGCAAGACCAGGACTATAGGGAGGATGCTTTAACACCTCAAAACGAAGTTTTTGAGGAGTGTCAACAGTGTGGGCAGAGGTGTGTGGATGTGCATTGTCGAGCAAGAGGACAACACTCTTGGACAGCGGTCCTCTGGGTTTAATCTGAAGTTTAGGCTTCAGCTCTTCAGTGAGCATCTCACTGTAATGAGCACTGTTGATAGTTGAAGCTTTTTCTGATAGTGTCCCAATACTGGCCCTTGAGAATCCCAGAAAACTGTAAGCATCCATTTTCCAGCTAATGGTTGACTTTTGGATTTTTCCTTCATCGGTGATTTAGGATGTTTCCATTCTAAACTCCGCTGTTCACTCTCAGGCTCGTAGTGATGAATCCATGTCTCGTCACCAGTAACCATTTTTTAAAGAAATCTTTACCTTCCTTCGAGTATCGGTCCAAATTTTGTTTCTGTTTATATTCTTCCATAGTCGTTTTGGTACCCATCTCGCACAAACTTTTCGAAACCCAAAATTATTATTTCATAGGCAGAGCCATGGCTGATTTGCAAATGATTTGCCACATGATCGACTGTCATTCATCTATTCGAATCATTTCACATGCACGTTCAATGTTGTCATCAGCCGTGGACATGGATGGGTGTTTTAATAAAACCAGGGTGTGGATATTTTTTACTCACCCGTGTGTACTCATATATGTACATCACAGACTCCTCCTCATACTGGAAACTAGGAAAGAGATCTCAGGTTCCACACGTATTTTCTTTGTAGTTACAGAGGTGATTTTGCCACCTGGCATCCTGTCCCTCTCGATATGCAGTTCTATCTATCATATGCAAACACGCCGAGAAGTTCACAACGCTCTACAATTCTCAGGTGGTGCTGACATAAAAACAGATTTTGTTATCCCAATTTCTAATTTGTTTTTAAAAGATTAATGCTGCTTTAATTATTAAGTAACTGTTAAGAGACCTACCTCATTGTCTTCGGCTCCAGGCCTCACTTGATACAATCTACACTTTTCCACTGTATCTGTTTTTACTTGTTAATTGTGGTTTAGGTGAGTTTACGGAGTAAATTCATTTCCCATTCACAAGTTTAGACACAGCTTGTTCCAGGACATTGGTTGCAAACCCCACAGTGTGTTAGCACTCTCCCCAGTTCCACCTTGGGCTCCCCGTTTCTGTTCACCCATTTTCCCCGCCCCTTCCTGCCTTCTTTGATTAGGTCATAAATTGCAATCTTTATAGAAGCAGATCTTTCTCCCATGGAGCCACTGGGTGGAATTGAACTGCCAAGTTTTTGGTAAGCAGCTGAGCACTTAACCATTGTGCCACGGAGACCCCTTATTCTACCTACCACTGGCCCTACATTTGCCAGATGAGTAAACATAGAGTTGGGGGAAAGGGGTCACCCTGTGAGTTAGTGGCAGTGCCAAAGCTATCTATGCCTTCCTGCCCACAGTTCCATTTGTAGGTTGACCAGGCTGCCTCACTTCAAGCAGAAGCTACTGAGAGAGATCATTTTTCCCAGGACATTGAAGTCCCTCCCCCAAGACAAACACTGTACCGAGCTGGAAAATGTCATGCTGATGTCTGGACTGTTGAATGCAGGAAGGCCAGGGCTGGGCAGGGTGTCCTCAGACCTCTAACACCGGGGCTCAGGGACCAAGTGAAATGTGTCCTGTTAGCTGGGACTCTTTCTGATGCTCTGCCGTGTTTCAGAGTAACAGTCTCATAAATGTTTTAAAATCTATAGTTTAAGTTGCAATTTGAACAGCCTCATTGGATTTCTGGCATTTCAGAACAACAAAAAAAGTTAGATCAATTTGTGATAGAGCAGAGGATATTCTAAAGGGTTTGAAGGTGTTCCTTCTGCTTTGTGGGTTCTGGCTTTCCTCAAGGAGCCATGGTGACACACTGGATAAGTGCTCGGCCACTAACCAAACAATTGGTGGTTCGCATTCACCAGGCACACCAAGGGAGGAAGATATGGCAGCCTGCTCTCAGAAAGATTTGAAGCCTTGGAAAACGTATGGGGCAGGTCTACCCTGTCCCCTGGGGTTGCTGTGGTTCGGAAACAACTCAAGGGCAGTGGGTCTGGATTCATTTGGCTTTGTTTTGCTTGGTCTACATACTTTACGTATTTAATCTGCTTGCTTCTGGAAGAGAAGACCATGAATTCAGAGAGTAAATCAATAACTGAATAGTAACCGGTTGTTAACAAAAAACACAGTTGTATGCCTGAATTCTGGCAAGTGGCTTGTTTGTTTTCCCCAAATGCGCAGTCATTTCCTCTCTCAAACCTGGGGAGCTGGTATGGACAGCGGAGCTTCAGACATGTGCCACGTTTTCAGGAGTAGCATACGTGATGACATGAAGGACAGGAGTTTGCGGCGTGATAGCAAGTCCTAAAGCAAAGCCCCAAAGCCCCAAACCCCATGCATTAGAGGTGAGCTGCTCCACACAGTTGGTTCTCTTGGCTGTCATCTTTAGAAAAGATGATTTCTAGACCTTTCTTTGCTGGTGCCACTGGTTGGGTTTAACCAGCCAACCTTTTGGTTAGTAGCCAAGACAAGAGCAAACCATTAGCATCACCCAGGAATCCCCAGGGTAACAAAAATGAATGAATGGGGGAGTGAATGAATGACCTCAGAAATCGAATCAGGGACGTCTGCACCAGTTAGGGAGTGAAAGGGACTAGGCATTTCTGTGTGGTGCTTCCAGGCACCGAGCTGGCTGCTTACACGCTTTTGCTTTGTTGTTCTTGGCAGAGAGGCCTGAGTTATTTTATTTCCCTCTTTCCAGCCTGAAGCTATTTCATGAGCGTTTTAACCATGCACATGTCTGCTCAGAAGTCTGTGGAATCACAAGGCCTGACAAGGGAAGGCAAGAGTCCGCAGTGGATGGAGGTCAATGTTCTTGTTGAGCTAGAGGTGAGGACGCCAGAGGCAGGTCCTGGCCACAGGGGTCATTTTGTTGGATAATGTTTTCCTTCAGGTAAAGCTCAGTTCATCCCACCTCAGTCCAGAGGCCTAAAGAGAAACCTATTATTTGTTCCTCTAACACTCAAGAGATTTTTTTTTTTTTTTACTTTTTATTATGACTTGAGTGAAGGCTTACAGAGCAGATCATCATCTGTACATTCAACAAATCAGACACTTTGTTTCATCTCAGTGATTTCTACCCCTCAATGTAACATCCCTTGCCTCTCTTCCTCCCTCTGATTGTTGTTTGTATCCGTCCTTTTTTCCCCAATCCTTCTGAATTTGGTCCCTGGGTAAATGCTCCTCTTTTGATCTCAAATAGTTTATCATTCTATGGTGTGTGTACCTCACTAGTGTTGTTGTCCCCACATATACCCCTCTACTGCTTGGCTGAAATTTGAGCCACGGGACTTTAGGAACCAAACGTAGTACAGGATCCAGAGCCTCTATGAGGTCCCACCAAATAGCAGCTTCCTTTGTTACAGAGAAGAGGGAGCAGCTCAGAGAGGGCACGGAACTTGCTTCTGGGGAAGGGGGAAGGTAGGCCTCCAGGGCAGACCCCACACTGCACAGAACAAGCTTTCATGTATGGATAGCTAATAAAGGAACAGGGGAACAAAAGGGAAAATGCACAAACAACACAGGGTCATCGTCATTCATTCAACTCATATATATTGATGTCTGTTATATATGAGGAGTCCTAGTTTGGCGCTGTGGTTTAATGCACCGGACTGCAAAGCCATTTGAACTACAAGGTCGGCATTTCAAGCTCACCAGCTGCTCCTCAGAAACCCTATACAGTGTCGCTATGGGTCGGAACCGACTCTACGGCACTTCACAACACCACCAATTATGTATGACGTTGCAGGAGAATACACTGGACCGCAGAGTCATTTTGAATCACAAGGTCAGCAGTTCAAACTCACCAGCCACTCCTCAGAAACCCTATTCAGGGTCACTGTGAGTTGGAACTGACTCGACCTCATTCAACTACAACAGCAACAACAATCATCTGTCTGGGGAGCCCTGGTATAGCACTGTAGGATAAGCACTAGGCTGCTAACCACAAGGTTGGTGGTTCAAACCCACCAGCTGCTCCTTGGAAACCCTTTACAGGTTTGTCCTCAATTGTTCTATGATCCGAGTAGGGAATACTGACAAGTAAACAGACTACGGAAGATGAATACAAGCTTCCCAGTTGAAGAGCTGAGAGTAAGATAGACAAGAGTCTGGAGAAAGCACAGTTCAGGAATGGCACATACATCATGCAACCCAAGCAAAGAAGTGAAAGGGGAAACTGACCAAGATGACCAGCAAGAGGCAGGTAGATGCCTTGTCACCGTGTGGGAGGTGGCATTGTGGCAAAAGTCTTCAAGCTCCTTCTCCTCTTTCCCAGCATCTATATGGACGGTCCCCAAGCCAAGGACTGATTAATTTAGCTAATGGCTTTCTCCCCACTCGTTAGAGATTCTTAGTCCATGGAATCATTTTGTGCATGTGTTGGCTCGCATGGTCCTAAGGCTAATAGGTTGCATATGTTTGGGGGGTTATGAGGTCCCTGAGTACCAAGAAGCTGGGCTAGGAACCAACCCATCTGAAGATAGGTCAAAACAGAAGACTTTGCCACTAATTCAGTTTAGCATTCGATGTGCATATATGCGCTTGCTTTTCAAAAACAAAGCAATAGGTTGGCAAAGGCTATGAGCAGAGAACCAAAAGGCTGAATTTCTAACTCAGTTTTGCCACTTGACCTTGGACAGTTTGCTTCACCTCTCTGGGCCTCAGTTTCCTCCTCTCTAAAACGGGAGAGGATAGAAAATGCAGAGATCATTTTCTTTGGTGCATCCCAACGCTAAACAGTCTATAGATCTGAGTAGAGAATGAGTATCAGGAATCTGAGCAAATATTTAATTTACTGTTCCAAACCGGTTTTCCCATCTATAAAATGGAGAAGAGGATATCACAAAGATTAAAAGCGTTGGTGTGTATAAGAGATCCCTGGCTGGTACAAATAATTAAGTTCTTATCTTCTAGTCAAAAGTTTGGCGGTTCAAACTACCCAAAGCTTCCTCAAAAGATAGGTCAGGAGATGTGCTTCTGAAAACTCAGAGCCTTCAAAAGCCTACCCAGCAGTTCTACTGTCCACACGTGTGGCTGCCATGAGCAGGAATCAACACTATATACTGTCCACACGTGTGGCTGCCATGAGCGGGAATCAACACTATAGTATCTCACAATAACAATGTGTGTACAACTCTTTATGTCTTTGATTTTCTTGTAGAACATTGATTCATAGTTCTGTTTGGGTTGATGACTTTTTTGAAAATAAGATGAAAGCTATGATGTCTTCTCCCAGAAAAGTGCACATGGGAGCACAGATACACACAAAACTTCGCCTATGGTGTGGCACTGTGGGTTAATGCGCCAGACTGCAAAGTCGATTGAACTGCAAGGCTGGCAGTTCAAGTTCACTAGCTGCTCCTCGGAAACCCTATACAGGGTCGTTATGGGTCGGAACCGACTTGACGGCACTTCACAACAACAACAATGGACCCCCAAGTCTACCTTGATCCTGTGGGGACTCCCCGTGGTCTAAAGAACCCTGAGCTATGCTAAACTGGTCTCTAAAAAGAATACACAGTACCAGAAAGAGCAACTGAGATTTCTTCTAAAATAGCACAGTGACTGCCACTTTCCAATTTGCAGGAGAAAGGAAAAGGAGAGATAGGATTTGATCAATTTCAAGTTTTTTCTCCAGTAATTTTCTGAAACCTTTGGCACCTGCTCCCGCTTGTCTGCTAGTGCCTTCTCACAGATGGCAAAGTGAATGAATGAGCAGAAAATGAATATGAACAGAAGAACTTGGAAATGTGATTTCATAAAATTATTTTATGCATGTGGAGTGTGTGAGGGATGAGGAGACCTGCATACATAAAAGGCAGCTACAGTGTCTGCTCTGCAAACACTCCCCACGGCCTGTTTCTGAAGAAATAGGATCACTGCATGCACTGCATGTGGACTCTTGGGGTGGCGCTGGACGATCAGCACTGGACTGTGGATCACAATGTCGGCAGTTCAAACCTACCAGCTGCTCCTTGGAAACCCTATAACAGGGTCGCTGTGAGTCGAAACCAACTCTAAAGCACTTAACAGCAACATGCACTGCATCTAGGAAATGCATGTGTGATGCTCTCCAGCTGCCACTGGGCCCCAAGTACACATCGCTACTGACATTTCATTAATTTCTCAGTGGGCCTGGAATGGTGGTTTTTGACTGAAAAACAAAACCCCTGCTAATGGCTTTGGGATGTGGGATCCAGACACTTTGCTCCCTTGAAACTGCTCTCTCCACCACGCCTTAGAAGAAAGTGTCTCATTTGGCTAACTTATCACAGTTAGGGTCCATATCTCTTTAGTAGAATTCATACTTTTGTGGCTTCTTTTCAAGCAGAATTATATCCAAGTTAAAATAGACCCAATTCAAAATGATTAGCGGGCACCAGAGCATACCCAGCTTAGTCTTGAAGGAGGAGGGGACAAGAATCATAAGACTGGGTTTTCTGTCCCAATTCTATCATTCCACGAATGTGTTTTGTATGCCCATTATGCACCAGGCTTTGTGTGAGACACTGGGAGTTTCCAGGGGTTTACAGTCTGCTTGGGGAGAAGTGGGGAACAGACATACACAAACACACACAAACAGTACCAGGGTCTACCTACGTATAGGTATTGATGAAGACTTGAGAGATAAGAAGAGGTTGTTACGCAGGAAGTTTACAGGGGAAATGCAAGAACAAAGGCTGACAGCAGATGAGAACTTGAATGATTTAGAGAATAGCAGATAGCTGATAGATAGGATGGGCATCTTCTCCATTGTGCTGGGGACCAGCCTGTTGAGAGTCCAGGCACAGGTGCTTGGCCTCTACTCACCTATTGAGACTAGGACATGCAGAGGACAAAATCCAGTCTTTGAAGTCTAACAACCCTATCCAAATCCCAGCTCTACCAACTGCATGACCTTGAACAAGTTCTAGAACTTCCCTGAGGCTGAGTTTTCTCCTGAGAAGTGAGGATGGTACTTGTTACTTCTTCAGAATATTTTGAGGACAGTGAGATAAACGAGGGAAATTACCTGTGTGGTGACCAGCACGTGGTAGGGAAGAAATGACAAAGTAGTCTCAGCCTACCTGCCAATGCCATTGAGAGTGGCCACCACTGAAGTGTTGAAGGATTCCTGGCCACATTTCAACTCAGTGGGATAGAGTTGTGGTCAGTTTTGCAATGTCTATCATAGGTACAAGAAATGGTGGTACACATACCACTCTAGAGAAGACGTCCAGTAGGCGTTGTGTCCTTCCCCCAATGACTTGCACCCACCTAACTGGCCAGAGTCAAGCACACCAGCCATACCTGCTGAGGATATGGATCATGTAGTTGAGCACAGGGACCTCAGCCCAAGAAGAGCAATCAGCACTCGGGGTCCCCGCCTGCCCCCAAATATACTAACAGGTAGAGAAGGTGCAGCACTTGAGCAAACCAGTCACCACCACCACCACCACCACCACCACCCCGGGACATCCCATTCCCCTTGTTGTTCTTGTTGGTTGCTGACTATTAGTTCTGAGTCATGGCATCCCTGGGTGTGCAAAGTAGAAGTGCTCCATATGTCTTTCGAAGCTGTGACCTTTTTGAAGCAAATTCCCAGCCCTTTCTTCCAATACCTCTGGGTAGGTTTGAACTGCCGAACCATTTATGGCACCCAGGGATGACTCATTCCTATCCTTCTTGTTGTTGTTAAATGCCATCGAGTTGGTTCTCACATATAGCGACCCTGCATAGGGTTTCCAAGGAGAAGCTGGTAAAAACTGCCGACCTCATGGTTCAAACCGACCTTGTGGTCCATTGCATATCCTACAGTGCCACACCAGGACTCCGCTCCTCCTCTCAGTATAAAGGAGATAGAAAAGCCCATTTCAAATGAACCCCTTGGAGCCAAATTGGTCGAAGAATGAGGTGAGATTTGCCTAACATGATAAAAACTCAGTTAATTCTTCTCATTTTACACAGAAATCTCTGCCCATTTATCCAAACCATTTGTCTTCTCCTTCTACTACCTTTCCCACATTCTCCACTCTCTCCTTCTTCCTCGGATAATACCTGCATCACAGTGATTGTTTTAGAGTATAAGTACATGGCACATGATACACACACAATGTTTACCTAGTATTTATTTTTTTATTTAAATTCAATAATTAAGAGAGATCAGGACCTCCCTCTGGTAGCGTAGTGGTTACGAATCGGGCTGCGAACCACAAGGTCAGCCGTTCGAAACTACAAGCCTCTCCACGGGAGAAAGATGAGATTTTCTGCTCCCGTAAAGATTTACAGCCTTGAAAACCCTGTACAGGGTCGCTATGGGTCAGAACTGACTCGATGGCACTTAACAACAACAACAACAACGAGGACCTCCCTACCTATGACTTACTAATCATAAATCCATTAGGCATTGATTAACCATCCTTTCCAGCAAGGAGCTGGTCCTTCACCACTACCTACTTGGATGAGGGTCAGCTCTCAAGTTGGTCATCACCTTGACTTGAAGCCAAGAGTTCCACTGGATAGTTAAGCAATAAGCCAGGGTGGGACACAAGGTAGAGCCAGACCAGAAGTGTAAGGAAATTAGTCTTGTTCCCCAATTATGGGCGCTAAGTCACCGCTCTGGTGCTTGCTGTCCCAGAGTCATTCAGAAAGGGCAGGTCTTGCTGGAAGTTACCATCATAGCCCCCCCCCCAACCCACCCACAGACACACATAGACACACACACTTCTTAGAGCTCACCAGCAAAGACCCAGTCCATAGTTCAGTAGTGGCAGGGCCCTCTCTGAAGTCTTTCCACAAGAAACTCCAATCTGAACTGGGGGTTCTGCTTTTTCACACATTCCCGTTACCTTGGCTACTCTTGCTACCATATCCCTTGTGGTCCTGAGGACTTTGCCTACCTTCAGACACAGTTGTCCCAGGAGAACTGAGAAACTGTGCAAGTTCCAGATTAAGGAGGAAGAGCGCCATCTTCTTCTGAGCTTCCTGCATATTGAGGAAAGCAGAAAACTACAACCATCTGTGCTGTTTGTTTCCCCAACAGCCACCAGAGTCTCCCATTCCATCTTCCAGCCTCAACACTGGCTTCCTTACCCAGCATGGGCCGGCTTCACTGTTGTTGCACTTAAACCTCCCTCAGCTAGAGGGCGCTAGAGAGCTCTATGAAAGAGCTCCTGGTAGCAATCTTTAATCATGGTGCACTACCATATGGTAACAATAGTATATGAACAGTCACCAGGTGGAGGGCCGAGTCAAGCAGACTCTAATGGGAGACACTAACATCCCTGCATCAGGAGCCTTAGAAAATAAGTGTTGTAAGGACAGCCCCCAAGCAAACCAGCAGCATGGGACTTCAGACCCAAGGAGAATTGTCAGATAGAATACAGAACACCCAGTTAAAATGTGAATTTTATATACACAACTCATCTAATTTTAGTATACATCTCATGCAATATGTGGGACACCCTTTATTAAAAATTATTTGTTGTGTATCTGAAATTTAAATTTATCTGAGCATTTGGTTTTCGTTCTCATTGTTGTTTTGCTTTTGGATTATGTGTTTTTCTAAATCTAGTAACCCGAATCCCAAGTAAAGGATCTGGGAAATCTGCCAGGTGTGAGCAAGGGAGGCACTGAGCCCCAGATGACGAGGGGTCGAGGCAACCTTCCATAGTGAGTTTTTTGGAGTCCACCTGAAGCCCATCCCAGGTAAACAGAGGAAGAAACACTGAGCTGGCTCCAGCTCTCTACCTGGAAGTCCAGTGGACACTTAGGACTCCATTTATCTTAAACTACACTTTATTAGCTGGCTTGTCTCCCCAAGCCTGGGTCATAAACCAAAGTCTGCCGTGTCTGGCCTGGTTCTTCCAGCAAGGATCCTACAAGTCACAGCCATCCACCCAGTCATTGAGGTTCTTGCCCTGGCAGTGATGCCTCCAGGCCTCCCTGCAGATGGAGAAGAAGGAAAGGAGAGAGGGCACGTTGCCTCAGCCTTCAGTCATTCCTCAGAGCAGAGCATAAAGGGGCTGGGGCTCTAAACTAAAAGTAAGGTCAGGGAGCAGGCAAGGGAAGAGGAACTCACAAACTGGATTAACTAACAAGGAATTCCTTGGAAGTAAAGAAAATAGAAGAGAATGCCCTTAGTGATAGTGGTTGTGTGTCATCGAGTCAGTTCCAACTCAAAGTGACCCTGTATAGGGTTTCCAAGGTTGTAAATCTTTACTAGAGCAGAAAGCCTCATTTTTCTCCCACAGAATGGCTGGTAGATTTGAACTGCTGACCTTTTGGTTTGTAGCCCAGCTCCTAATCCACTAAGCTACCAGAGCAATGTTTGACCAAATATAGCAGGCTAATTTTTAAGTTGATAATTGGTATGGCCTTCAAATGATGTCATGAATTTTTAAAGGAAAATGTTCCCCAGCCCTGCTGTAGATGGTTTCTGAGGCTATCCATCTTTATGGGAGCAGAAAGCCCCATCTTTCTCCTGTGGAGCGGCTGGTAGATTCAAACTGCTGACCTTGTGGTTATCAGTACAATTCATAACCCACTATGCTACCAGGGGTCCTTGAGAATGCCCTAGGTGAGCATTTTTCTAGCCTCTATTTTCCTGGTATGGTAGGTGAGCATTGTTCTAGCCTCTATTTTCCTGGTATGGTGTTGTAGGATAAGCACTCGACCGCAAGGTTCGTTTGAACCTCAAGGTCAGTGGTTCAAATTCACCAGCAGTGCCTTGGAAACCCTGCCTAGACAGGGACACTGTAAGTTAGAACTGACTCAACAGTACTTAACAAACAACATTTTACCAGTGGAAACAGAGAGGTAATGTGTTCACCCACAAGGCAGTAGTAAAGACCGAGAGCATTGGAGTCTGTGCTCTTTTCTGATACTTGGCTGCTTCTGGGGACAATGATGCCACCTTGCATGTGTACAGCCCTTTGCAATTTAAATGACATTCTCTCATCCATCATCCTTTTAACATCCACCCCACCACCACAGCAGCCCTGAGAGATAGATTGGGCAAATACTATGCTCTCTATTTTCCAAATGAAAAGATGAAACTTTGATGAAAAATTACTTGTCCAAGATCCAGAGCTAGCAAATTGCAGAATTGTCCCCACAACCAATTTTCCTTGGCCACCACCAATCTAGGTCTTTGAATTGTTAACTTTAGAGCTCACAGGCTCTTTCAAGACCCTTACTGTTCCGGCTTCTCAGCTGACATCTTGAGGAAGATAAGGAAAGTCATGGGGTTCTAGGGTCCCAAGTTCTCAGGGGGTCCCATGCTCTGATATCTGGTGTCCTCTATGCTGTTATTTTAAAAGAGCACACGTTCCACACAGAGATGGCTCTAGATCTATTCTCCAAGAACAATTGATTGGCTTGTTATGCCTGTTCCACTAGACTCAAGATTCTTGTGGGCAAAGACTTAGGTCTCTGCCATCCCTGTAGCACTGCACGGAGCCTGGTGCATTCTCGGTGCCTGTATGTGCAACGAACAAAGCCCCTTTCCACTCTGGAGCCACTTCCTAGTTTCAGCCTCAGCTACCTCTCAGAGGTTATATATGCCATGAATGTACTCCCAATGTACAAAAGAGAGCTGTTGAAAACCACAAAAGTCAACTTAAAAGGCCCTATTGCTCACATCACAGGATGGGGTCTTCAAGCCCTTGGGTTAGTGCCTGAGCCTGCGTTCACCATTTCTGAGTTTATAGGTGTGCATGATGCACTGATGCGTCTGCCTCCTTCCAGGGTTAGTTTCTAGGGTTTCAACGGCTCTCAGACCAACGCATCTCCAAACCTGCAGCCATTTTCAGGGCCCATCTATGAACTTCCTCTAGCTTCATAGGGTCTATCTGTGGACCTTCTCTAGATTCATAGTCAGAGTCCCTCTGTGGACCTTCTCTGGAATTGTGACAATCCCTCTGCGGGCCTTCTCTAGAATCAGAGTCAGGAGCTAACTGCGGACCTTCTCTAGATTCATTGTCAAGGTCCCACTATGGACCTTCTCTAGAATCATAGTCAGGGTCCATCTGTGGGTCTTCTCTAGATTAATTGTGAGGGTCCATCTATGGCCATTCTTTAGAATCAGAGTCAGGATTCAACTGTAGACCTCCTCTAGAATCATAGTCAGGGTCCATCCATCTGTGGACCTTCTCTAGATTCAGTCATTTTCACCTGCCCCCTCTCCCTCCCTAGTTGTATCCTATCATCCTATCTGTCCCTATTGCTTCTTCACACACCCACCATCTCTTTCTCATATCCAACCCTATTCCTTCCTTCTAGCCAATCCATCACTAATCCATCACCAGTGCAACTACCCCAGTACAGTCCCTTAACTCTCACCTAGGCATCTGCAAGGACTTGAAGATGGCTCCCCCTACCTCAATCTCTCCTTCATCCATCTGCTTTTGGGTTAGTTGCCTTCACTACCTTCCTAGCTTTATCACATGTTATATCCATCCATGGTCCCTACTGATCCCTCACCCAGCACTCTGAATAAAAGGAAGATTGGGGACTCTTAAGTATTGAAACTCCCGCTCAAAGAGACTGAGAGCCATAAGGCAACTGCCTCAGAGGCACCTCTGTGAGCCAGTGATTTACTTCAAATCTCCTCCTGATGCTCATCTGTAACATGGGCAATCACAGCTCTGCAAAAAGAAAAGACTGAAACCATGCATGCTGAAGACCCTGCCCCTTCTCTGATATATTACAGATCTTGGACTTTGATATAAGATCTGGTTTGGACAAAGATTCCCACCCCTTTAAAAAGGTATACTAAGCCCTGGACTAGAGGACCATTAGGCAAGCAACACAGCAAAAGCAAATCTTTGAAGAGCCAGACTCTTGATCTCCCAGGCTGGACTCTAACACTTATGGCTACATGGCCACCAATTAATTGTTTATCTTCTTAAAACTCAGCATGTCATCTATAAATATTTCTGTACCAATAACATCTGTACCAAGAATTGTTGTGAGGATTAGATCTTGTCACTGTGGCATGGTCCCCGGCAGTGGGTACTTGGAAAATGTTAGCTCCCTGTTGCTGTCTACCAGTCCCAATCACATGACCTCAGAAGGAGTCCAGCCAAAGTGACTTACCAGGTGGCCAGGCCATGGGGCCCTTGGGCTATCTTCATGGCACAGATAACCGTATCCCTGAGGTTAGGCTTCAACAAGTCTGGGGAAGGAGACAGAGAAACACGATGAAGTGTTTCCTCAACGCAGGGAGTAGAGCTGGGTATCCAGTGTCCAGCTCATTTGCTCACGTTCACTTTGTCTTGCACGCACACACACATACACACACACACACACACTTCCTTCCTCCCTTCTCCTCCCTAAACCCAGGCCTGTCTCTTGACTACTCTGGAAGCACAGGTAACATTCTCCCCCTCTGTCAGAAGCAACGCCCCTCTATTCCTAAAGTTCTGAGGACAGCCTCCCCTCTGGGAACCCCAAATCAGTTTCATCATCCTTTGCCCCATTCCCATCTCCTCAGTAGGCGGATTGTGTGGGGAAGAAAACAAAAGTGGTGCATCACTTGCCTCGAGCCGGCCCAGGGTCCAAGTCCTGCTTACCAGTGCAGTACATGTGACACAGGTTAGGGGCCTTCAAATCAAAGTTGTTGCACCACTTCCGACTATTGATCTGAAAGATGCCATTATTGGCGCTTCCATCTGCCTCGTGGTCCACGGCAGCTGTGTTAAAGCCACTTGTGAAGTAAGCAAGGCAGACCCCTGAGTACAGCAGAGACACAAGGCTGTGGGTCAGACAGGCCAGGGAAGAGACAGCCAAGCCCAGCACATTCTCTCCTGCCTCAAGATGGTCAGGGCAGCCTCCCTCCTACCTGCTCTGCAGCTGGAAAGCACATGAGGCCTAGAGGAGGAAAGGAAGGTACCTAAAGCCACAGTGGTGGTTGTTAAATGCCGTCGAGTCGGTTCTGACTCATAGCAAACCTGTATAGAATTTCCAAGGAGTGGCTGGTGGGCTTGAACTGCCGGCCTTACAGTTATCAGTCTAGTGCTTATCCTAGAGTGCCACACCAGGACTCCTATAGCCACCAAATAGCAGGAGCCAGGACTCCCGGTGTCTCATTTTTCAGCACACACCAGCGCCAATAAATGCTTGTCGAATTGAATGAGCAGGAGCTAAATCATTAGACAGGAGACTAGGAAAACCAAGTGTGATCTCTGTAGGGGGCTGACACTTGAGAAAAGTTTAATTCAAATGTGAGTTACTATGTAATGCTATGCGATGGAATGAATGTAAAACTAGAGTTCTCTCATGTAAACTATCATATAATTCACAATAAAACATTGAAAAAAAAAAAGTGAGTTACTAGCCAGACGGCCTCCTGAACTGGCTAGTACTGGTTTGCTCAATGTGGTCTTTCTAAATTTCAGTTGTTGTTGTTGGCTGCTGTCCAGTTAGCCCTGACTCATGGTGACACTATACACAATGGAATGAACTAGTGCCTGATCCTGTACAATGAGAGCAGACTGCTGTAATCACAGGGTTTTCACTGGCTGATTTTCAGAATTAGATAGCCAGGTCTTTCTTCCTCATCTTAGTCTAGAAGCATTGCTGAAACCGCTTCAGCATCATAGCCACATGAAAGCCTCCACCGACAGATGGTTCACAGCTGCACAATGAAATGCATTGTCGAGGAAGGCAAAAATGTTACCATCACACCACGAAATTTCAGTTTTAAAAAAAGCATTGTTATTGAGTCTATATGGACCTGTTGTTGTTGTTAAGTACTGTTGAGTCAGTTCCAACCCATAATGACCCTGTATAGGATTTCCAAGGAGCAGCTGGTTAGTTTGAATCACTGACCTTGCAGTTCAAACAGACTGTAGTCCAGCACATTAACACAGAGTGCCACACCAGGACCCCCTATCGTGTCTAAATAGATCTTTGTGGTCATGTTTAAGGTTAGGGTGCTATGCTGTGCTTCTCCCTCAACCCCTGACTACCAGCAGTTCCAACTTGACTATCTCTTGCCTGCCTATTACATGTTGAGATCAGTGTTGGGTATTCCCTACTTGTCACTTCCTTTAACGCTCCTTTTACAAGTCAGAATATGGAGACTCTCCAACCACACCCCTTGAGCTAGAAGGCAGGAGGGAGAGAATGGCAAGGGGAGAGTGGGGGGCATTAGTAAAAGGGTTTCTCACAGTCAGCTAGGCTGTATCCTCGGTACCCTTCCAGACCAAATTCCTGTAGTACTCGGGCCAGCTCACAGCGGCTGTAGACCTTGGCCTCGCTGGCACCCAGTAGGCAGCTGAGCAGAGAGACGAAGGTGAGCATCATGCTCCCAGGTGGATGAGGCCGCCTTCTGGGAGCCCAGTTCCTGGCTTCCATACTGGCAGCAGAAGCAGAGACCCCGCCACTGTGGCTCAGAGCTAGGCTTGGAGATGGCAGGTAGCTCTCCAGCCCCGGTTAACCAGTCACAGATGCCTATTCCTCAGAAAAAGAAAAAGAAGAGAGACAGAGCCTGAGTACACCCCTGGGAAATGGGGAGAAGGAGTGGGTGGAAGGCAAAGCTCAACAGTGCAAATCGACACCAGCCGTGCAGCCTGAGACCCTGGAAAGAGTTCCGCGCATGCTCAGTCCCCTCTCCCTTCCAGTTCTACAACACACCCTGGCCCAACAGCTGAGGGAAAGGAAGGAAAATGACGAAGAGATGGTGACCTCCTCGCTGCATGACAGGTATTATGCAAGATTCCCTACAGTTTGGACTGAGACTAAATGTTATGTTAATCCATTATCGCATTGGGGTATGGCCATGCCTAGTTATCACTGAATCTCCCTCTCCTGACTTCACTGGAATAAGATCTGCTGCAACCCCCAAGCACGCTCACCTCCCTCTTGGCCTTCTTAAGTGGAGGTTTCTTTCTCCACACATAAAATGACTTCTGACATCTTCCCTTGAGCTGCAAACCTCCTATCCACTGCCTCTTGGACATCTCCACTTGGCTATCCCACAGGCACTTCCAACCAAGTTTGACTAAACAGAACTCATCTTCCTGCTGAAGCTTACGCCTCCTTATGTTTTCCCTTCATTGGTCTAAGACATTCCAGTTGACCCAGTTATCCAACCCAGAAATATGGAAGTCATTCCTGGTACTTCTTCTCCATCACTCCATCCCTCATCCCTCCACAGTTATTTAGTCCTCAAATCCTGCTGATCCTACCTCTCCTCCACAAACACTGCCTTTCTTCTAGTTCACACAACCATCATGGTGTGGTGGTCTTCCTGTGCCTAATTATGATCCCTCTTCCAAACTATTCTATGTCCTTCTGCCAGAATTAATTGTTTAAACAGCCAAAGAAGAAAGCCCAGCCAAGTGGTCCCTTTCAGTAGCTCTTTATCATCACAGCTCCTCAGCGTGGTCAACAAAGTCATCCATGACCCCAACTTGATGACCTCTCCCTCACTTTGTTCCAGCAATGCTACATTGTTCACTCATGATGACCTTGATGGTCTAGAGCACCAACATCTGTCCTTTATGTGGTTAACTCGGACTCAAACTTGAAAGGTCACCTCAGAGTGAATTTCCCAGTGAGACTCTTCTCCCGACCCCCACACTGGCCCCATCATACTTGACTGTAACAGAGGTTAGTCTTTCCCACAGTAAGGTAGACTTCCAAAGGACAAGTCAGCAGAGTTACTAGATGTTTCTTAAGCTAAAGTACACTGAAATCATGGCTAGGAAGTATAAGCCCGACCAAATCTACTTGTGGGAAGTAAAAGGAAGGAAGACAGCACACATCGCTGAGTTCCTAAAATACATCAGACCTAATGCCAGGCTTTCCCCTAATGTTCTCTAATGTAATCAGGATTAAAGCCCCCAATTTATAGATGAGAAGAGCACATTGACTGCCACAGTGGCTGGTTTTGATTTTTGTAGTTGTTGTCAAGTGCTGTCGAGTCGGTTCCGACCCATGGCAACTCTGTATAGGGTTTCTGAGAAGCCGCTGATGGGTTTGAACTGCCGACCTTGTAGTTCGCACTCCAGTGCTGATCCTACAGTGCCACACAAGAGGTCCCAGTGACTCAAATGCCATCTCACCCTGAGCATTTCACAGATGCTCCAGAGGTATAGGGAGTCGGGTGGTGATCCCAACCCAGAGACTCTCTCAGCTTCCCCCCTCCCCTCTCGCTACCCCCTTGCTTTCTCACACCCCAGATCCAGGTTAACAGCTCCTGGAGGAGGGAGAAGGGGACTCACTGACCAGGTGTCCTCCTCACCAGAGCTGAGACAATGGTAACAGAGCAGCAGCAGCGGAAATGGCCCCCAAACTCTGTCAGCACAGGGCACCCCTCCCCCCACGCTTCTGCTGGGACCCTGTGGCCAGGGCTGGGAGAGTGATGGGGGAGGGTAAGCTGGGGTCTTCTGGAACTCCCCAGCTCTGTGAGCTCATCTTCTAGAGTGAGCTCCACCCACTGAGCTAGAACTAGCCCACCTGAGTCTCTCAAGGTCATGGTCTGTGAACTTCTTTGTTGTTTGCTTCCATGAATCAGCTCCTCCTCATGATGACCCCCACCCGTTCAACATAATGAAACCTTGCCCGATCCCATGTCATCATGATTGGTGGTATGTTGGATTTCATTATTGTAGTGCCTTTGAACCTGGACTCCTCTTCCGGCACTATAGCATACAATACCCTATTGTGATCTATAAAGTTCTCATTGGCTCATTTTCAGAAGTACTTTGCCAGACCTTCCTTCCTAATCTGTCTTTATTGGGAATCTCCCCTGAAACTTGCCTAAACCTTGGTATTTTCAATAATCTGATATGCACGTGAAAGTTGGACAGTGAATAAGGAAGACCGTAGAAGAATTGATGCAGTTGAGTTATGGTGTTGGAGGAGAATATTAAAAGTACCATGGACTGTCAGAGGACAAACCTATCTGTGTTGGAAGAAGTACAGCCAGAATGTTCCTTGGGAGCTAGACTTTGTCTCTCATACTCCAGACATATTTTCAGGAAGGACCAATTCCTGGAGAAGGACACCATGCTTGGTAAAGTGGAGGGTCAGAGAAAGAGAGGAAGACCCCCTGGGAGATGTATTGGCACAGTGGCAGCAGCAACAGGCTCAAACATAGCAATAATTGTGCGGTTGGCACAGGACCAGGCAGTGTTTCCTTCTGTTGTGCATAGGGTCACTATGAGTTGGTACCAACGTGATGGCAGCTAACAACACCCACAACATAGTGGCATAGCTTCCAACATCACAACAACACAAACCACAGTACAGTGAATGAATGGACAGACTGTGGTTGAGGGGACACCTTGTTGTTGTGTGTCAGCCAGTAGATTCTAACTCATTGTCATTCTACACATCAGAGTCAAACTGCTCCCCAAGGTCTCAAAACCTGTCATCTTTACAGAAACTGATGACTGCCGCAGATTTCCTCCAGGTAGGTGTGATCTGCCAACTCGCACTCAGCAGCTGAGTAGCTAACCATTGCAATATGACTCTATCCTATATTGGTAAGGGGGAGGGTCAGAGGAAAAGAGGAAGACTCCAATGAGATGGATTGGCCAAGTGGCAGCATCGGTGGACTCAAGTGTGGCAACAGTAGTGAGGTTGGCCCAGGATCGGGCAGTGTTTCATTCTGCTGTGCATAAGGTCACTATGAGTCGGTGCCAACTCGATGGCACCTAACAACAACACAGGGTGGCTATGAGTCAGCGTCCACTCAACAGTGATGGGTTTAATCTTCAGGGGAGCAAACTGCTAGGTCTTTCTCCAGTAGATCTACTGGGGGGTTTGAACCACCAACCTTCCAGTCAGCAGCTGAACACTGAACCATTTGAACTATCAGGGCTCCTTCATAGGATATTAGGGTTTCTGAAACTGTAAATCTTTATGAGGTCAGACAGCCTCATTTTTCTCCCTCACAGTGTGGGGCTCTTAAATTTCAACTGCTGACTTTGCAGTTAACGGTCCAATGCCTGAGCCACAGCACCACCAGGGCTCCGTGACACATTTTTTTGCTGCTATGTGCTGCTAAGTCAACTCCAGTGCATAGCAACCATATGTATAACAGACTAAGACATTGCCCCACTGAATGCCCCATTGTTGTTGTTAAGTGCTGTCAAGGAGATCCCAACCCATAGCAACCCTGTGTAGGGTTTCCAAAGAGCAGCCGGTGAGCTTGATCCACCAACCTTGCAGTTCAAATGGCTTTGCAGTCTGGTGCATTAACCCACAGCACCACACCAGGCCCCATAAATCATAGCAATTACTACTAAGAGCAGAACCCAGCTATACATATGTTTAATTGCATCTGTCCATACTGCATTCACACCCCAGACGAAAGAAATTATAATCTCTGAGGGTTGGTCAGACAGTGTTTCTTAAAAGCTCCCCAAATGACACCAAACTGAAGCCAGGTTTGATGAGGAGCTTAATCCTGATTTAGAAAACCTGAATTCAATTTCTTTCTCTGTCCCTAATTGGCTATTTGGAGGCCTGGTGTGGTTACTGTGGGTTAATACGTTGGACTGCAAAGTCGATTTGAACCTCAAGTTCAGCGGTTCACGCTCACCAGACAGTCCTCAGAAATCTTATATGGAGTCGCTATGGGTCAGAACTGACTCTAAGGCACTTAACAACAACAACA
>NW_006408525.1:1348428-1359868 GCF_000296735.1 Chrysochloris asiatica | reverse complement strand
CTTGGATACTGCGATGCACAAAGATGCACTTGGATCAGTACATTTCAGCTTTTGGCTTTTACTGCGTGGCCCTTGGTGGTGATACTGTCTGGTTGAGTTTTTGTGTTTTTACTGCATTGGTCTGCTTTTACTATTTTATTGCTTCCTTTTATCGCATAATCTCTCAGCTTATTTTATTTTATTGTGTGTTTTGTTATTTCCCTGGTTGACTTTCACTTTGAAATGGGGAATAAGAATCAGCAACTGAAAAGGAACAGTTATGAGCTCAGACAAGGCCCCAGCTGGGCATCAGCAGATCTTTCTTTCTGTCTCTGCTGAGCTCCAAGTGTCTTCCCTGTGTCCCGGAAGACAGTTGGGATGCTCGACCACAACCCAGGGAGACCCCCACTGGCTCCCTTCTGGTTTCGGGTCTCCAGAAGCATCTTTTAGATCCCTGGCCCTCTGCCTTAGTGGCACTTTGGAATAGCTAATTGTTGTTGTGAAGTGCCGTTGAGTCAGTTCCGACCTATAGTGACCCTGTATAGGGTTTCCAAGGAGCATCTAGTGAGCTTGAACCGCCAACCTTGCAGTTCAAACGGCTTTGCAGTCTGGCACATTAGCCCACAGCACCAGAGGAGCATGAAAAATACCAATGTGCATTTCCAACATCAGTTTTGGGTTGTTTTTTTTTTGTTGTTTTTTTTACTTTTCATTGTGAATTGTGTGAAGGTTTACAGAGCAAATCAGTTTTTCATTCAACAATCCATACACATTTTTTTTCATGTCATTGATTGCAAACCCACAAAGACACCATGTCTCCCACTTCTTCCTTCTTGCCTAGCCCTTCCTGCCTTCTGAACTTTGTTCTTGGCTAAGTTCTATCCTTTTAATTTCAAATAGTTGACTATTCTGTGTGTCCCTCCCTGATGTTATAATTGACCTTTGAGGCCTGTCCATTACTTAGCTGAAAATGGAGCCGTGCGCGTGTGTGCTCAATCCTAGTACTGCAGGATGACAAAGGACTGTAGTCTCAGAGTTCCACCTGTTTCTATCTGAACAGCAAGTCTGGTTCTGTTTATGATTCCTCCCATCCTGTCCAGGACCTTCTAATGTGATTCCTTTCAAAGCAGTCGGCTTTGAAACCGTAGCGAGGGCTCCATCTAGGTTCTCTGGTCTGTGGGTCTTGGAGGCTGTGGTTCATGTGGTTTACTAGTTAATTGGACTAATTGTTTCCACATGTCTTTGACTTTCTTGATTCTTGTTTGCTCCAGATGAGAATAGATCAACAGTTGCTCCTTAACTGGAAGCTCACAAGCTTTTAATACCCAAATCTCTGCTCCCCAGAGTAGGATGTAGAGCATTGTCTTAGTGGACTATGTTATGCCAGCTGACCTCAGTGTATCAGCCTGTTTTTAACCTTCTCACAAAAGTCAAACCGAATCCATTACCATCAAGTTGGTTCCAGTTGATGCTGACCCCAGGTGTTGCAGAGTAGAACTGCGCTCCATAGGGTGTTCAAGGTGTGACCTTCTAGAAGTAGATTACCAGGCCTTTCTTCTAAGATGCCTCCATGTGGATTCCAACCACCAACCTTGTTGTTAGTAGCTGAGGTTTAACCATGTGTGCCACCCAGGGGCTCCTTAAAGTGATTCTAAAGTGCTACCAGGGCTAAGAACCACTGTTCTAACCAAACTTCATGCAGTTTCCTAAATGTGTGATTTTTTTGTTGTTGTTACATTCTTGTGTTTGTATTCATGCTATTTCTCTGTCAGACACACACTTTCTGCCCCACGTCCCTGGCTAGCTCTCTTTAAAGCATCTGTGGAAGCTAACCTCCCCTGTACCCCTTATAGTGAGCTAGGGTTCCCCAAATTCTTGCACAGTGTCCGGTGCTGATTGGTAATCTCAGCATTTATCATACGCCATCAGCATCTTGGAGTCCTGGTGTGGCGCTGTGGGTGAATGCACCAGACTGCAAAGCCGTTTGAACTGCAAAGTAAGCGGTTCAAGCTCGCTAGCTGCTCCTTGAAAATCCTACACAGGGTTGCTATGGGTCGGAACCGACTCGACGGCACTTCACAACAACAACATCAGCATCTTCCTTCCCCTCACTCCCCCCAGACTTAAAGTATGACTGTTTTCCTGGTGTTGAGAGAACAATATCAAAAAAAGTCAAGTGAATAAAGTTATGAAGAAATGAACAGAAATCTGATCTAATGGGTTGATTCGAAAGAGCATTAGCCCAAAGGATTCAACAGGAGAGAGTAGAGACTGGCTCCAAGACCATCCCAGGGAGCTGGGTGGAGGAGCAGGCCCCTCCTATGGACAGTGAGGTACAAGGAGAGAGGATCAGTAGCTCCTATAGAAAGACCTCACCTAACCCACACAGAACTCAGCGCCCTGAAAACAGAATTGAATTGCTCTCTTCTTGGGGAGTTGTGTCCCTGTTATTTTCATCAAAGGAGGCTTGGTGGCACCTCTGTGGCTAAGTGGTTAAGTACTCTACTGTTAACTGAAAGGTCAGTGGTACAAGCCCACCAGCCACTCTGCAGGAGAAAGATGTGACAGTTTGCTTCCTTAAAAATGATAGTCTTGGAAACTCTATGCTGCTGTTAAGTGCTGGCCAGCAAGTCAGTTCTGACTCATAGTGACCTTGTATACGCTCTCCAACGCTTTTCAAATCTTTGCAGCAGAAGAAAGTCTATTTTTCTCCTTTGGAGAAGGCTGGTGGGCTCAAACTGCCAATCTTGTGGAAACCCTATGGAGTAGCTCTGTACTGACCTATAGGGTCTCTATGAATCCGAATTGACCTGATGGGAATGGGTCTGGCTTTTTATTGTACTTTTTTCAATGTTCATTTGGGACCAGAGCATGTGTTATGTTGTAATCACATACCATTGTTGTCAGAAGGACCAAGGAGGACCAAGACAGGTAAAGTTGCTCACCCTTACACTGAAAAAACTGTTCCTATCACGTCAACTCCAACCCATGGTGACCCCATGTGTGTCAGAACAGAACCGTTCTCCACAGAGTTTTTGGCGACTGATTTATTGGGAGGAGATTGCCAGGACTTTCTTCGGAGGCACTTTTGGATCACTTCGAAACCTCACCATTTAGGTTAACAGTTGAGCATGTTAACTATTTGACTCCTACACTACACTGTGTGTCTCCTTTATCATTTTGTCTTCCCTCTCATGTGAAGTTAGTAGAAAGTCATTTCACACTTGTCAAGTTCCTCAGTCCATGTTAATTCCCTTCCTTGACACGGAGTGCTGCATGCTGCTGTGAATGCCATGCGTCCCTCCCCTCTGGTGATATGTCGCTCTGGCGTACAGGGCAACATGCTGAGAGCACAGGCTTTGTACCCTCACAGACCTGGACTGGAGACCTGATTTTAGAAAACTTATCAGCTCTGTGACCTGGACTGCTTGGTTAGCCTGGCTGAGCCCCAGCATTCTCACCTGAAAAAATGAGGAAAACAGAAACTACCATGAGAGGGTTGTCGTCGTCATTAAGTGCCGTCGAGTCGGTTCCGACCCATAGCAACCCTGTATAGGGTTTCCAAGGAGCAGCTGGTGAGCTTGAACAGCCGACCTTGCAGTTCAAAACAACTTTGCGGTCTGGCGCATTAACCCACAGTGCCACTAAGAAGGGGATATTGTTGAGGGGATTAGGAAGAAAACATGCAAAGCATCTTACATATAGCATCTGGCATGGCGCAGATACTCAATAAAAAATCATTTTCCATTTTTATTATTTTGAAGGAGAGGAAACTAAGAAACTATGTTTCTTAAAACTGCACTTAAACTGTCAAAACAGGCTCTGCATATGGGCCTACATGGTATTCCAATGTCATGACCTTGGTTTAACTGATCAGAGGTCTTTTTTCACATCCAACTTTGCCCTGTGTTGGCCCCCGCTGAAGTCACTGATTGCTGGATAAGTAAGGAATTATTCTAACAGCATTCGTCTTCTTGGGCTTAGATCCTAGGATTTGCTCTCATGGAAACAGATACAGACTAAAGGAAAAGAAAAGGTTATCAATCTTAGGAACAGTGCTTGCTCATCCCTGCCGTATTCCACATCCTATCCCACCCTAATCTTCTTCAGAGTCAAAACTGGCTCTTATTTGTCCTTTTCTCTCCCTTCCACCAGTCGTCATACCTTATCTGGTCCTGCAAACATTTCCTAACTGGTCCATCTGCACCAGAGGGAGCTTGAGCTGATGAACAGAGCTCACTGTATCATTCCCCATTTTGAAACCTTTCCGTGAGTCCTCATCACTTGCAGGACAAGGACAGCCGACCATCCAATCCTCCACAGGCTGTCCAAGCTTTACCTGTACAGCCCCATCTCCCAACACATCCCCTACACCACTTCCACCTCTAGGCTCTGACAGCTCTGAACTATCAATTCTTCCCCAAACTTATTTGCTTAAAATGCCTTCCTCGGTGGGCATCAGATAATTACATTTCATCTTTCAAAATCAGCCCAGCACTGGGGGCTGTTGTATAGGAAGAATTGACTATCTGTCATTGGTGATGGAAATTTTGGCAATGGATACAAGTGGTAATTGCCCAACATGATTAACGTATTCAGTGTCACTGAACTGTACTCATAAAAAGGTTGAATTGGAAAATGCTGTATTAGATAGATGTTTACCACAATAAACACATTTTAAATTAACCCAGCATTGCAACTACTGTGTAAGTGTTGATCCAACACTCTGTACCTTCTGAACTCTTCAATTTCTTTTCTTGCCCCTGGACCCTGAGTTTAGCCTTATTGTGAAATTACCACATTCCATTTTATTTACAATGTACATGACTAAGTCCCTGCTATGTGCTCTTTCAGAGCAAGGAGTTATACAGACAGCCTCCAGCTTACAAATGTCAGACTTACATCCAATGTGTAGTTACAAACCAACCCCCCTAAAGCCTATTACAGTCAGTGCTCCATATCTGCAGGCTCCTCATTTACAGATTCAAGATTCAACCAATTGTTGATCAAAAATATCTAGGGGAAGAAGCTGTCAAAACAACCCCTCCAAGACTAAGAGGGTAGGTAAAGTTCTGTTTATATAACATTAACATTGCATCAGGTATTACTAGTGGTCTGAAGATGACTTCTAGAATAAGGAGACTATGTGTGGTTCCATGCAAATACTATACCATTTTACTTAAGGGATTTCAGCATCTGCAGATTTTCATATCTGGCATGGGTCCCTGAACCAATCCCCTACAGATATTGAGGGATGACTATATGTGAAAGATGTGAGGTACGCACAGTGCAACAAATCAGTGCTATGTAGATCATGGAAGGGAAAATAGACGCAAACTTAGGATCCCTACTTTACAACATAAATAGTTATCAAACAAAGCCCAAAATTCACAAATAGCAGAAGAGAAACTAGATGACTTGGACTCCTAAAAACAAAACATTGGTATTATCTGACAAGAGATCAATCTCTAAAATTTATAGGAAACTTCTACACCTCAACAATAAAAAGACAAAAAAAAAAAAAAAAAACGAATTTTAAAATGGACAGAGGACATGAACATAAACTTCACCAAACAAGATATTCAGGAGGCCAAGAAATCCATAAGAAATACTCATAATCATTAGTCATTGTTAAGTGCATCTTCTCAGTACCAACTCATAGCGACCATGTTGCTGAGGCTGTAAATCTTACGGGGGCTAGAAATCTTTTTTTCTCTCTTGGAGCAGTTGGGGCTTGAACTGCCAACCTTGTGGTCGGCAGTCCAGTGTTTATTGTATAGAACCACCACACTCCCCATTAGCTATTTGTTGTTGTTGTTAAGTGCCATCGAGTTAATTCCTACTCATAGTGACCCTGTATAGGGTTTCTGAGAAGCAGCTAGTAGGTTTGAACTGCCGTACTTGTGGTCCTGATAATATGTCTGAAGTATGAGAGAGAAAGTTTGGTCATCTGGCTTCCAAGGAACACTCTGGCTGTATTTCTTCCAACACAGATTGGTTTGTTCTTTTGACAGTCCACGGTACTTTCAATATTCTCCTCCAACACCATAACTCAAATGCATCAGTTCTTCTGCAGTCTTCTTTATTAACTGTCCAGCTTTCACATGCATATGAAGTTATTGAAAATACCATGACTTGGGTCAGGTGCACCTTAGTCCTCAAAGTGACATGTTTGCTCTTGAACATGTTAAAGAGGCCTTGTGCCGCAGATTTGCCTAACGAAATACATACGACATTCAATTTCTTGACTGCTGCTTCCTTGAATGTTGATGGTTGAGCCAAGAAAATGAAGTCTTTGACAACTTCAATCTTTTCTCCATTTATATGTAAGTTGTTTAGTCGTCCAGTGGTGAGGATAATAGTAATTATAACAACAATGATTTAAAAGATGGAAAACCTGGCAAGGGGAAGGGTGTGGGGAGATTGAAACTCTCATACACTGTTGGTGGGATTTTAAAGTGATAGAACCACTGTGGGAAAGGGTATGGCATTTCCTTAAAAAGATAGAAATAGAGATTCCATAGGATCCAGCAATCCCACTACTGGGGATATATATATATATTTGTTGTTGTTGTTGTTAAGTGCCCTCCAGTCGGTTCTGACTCTTGGTGACACTGTAGAGGGTTTCTGAAGAGCAGCTGGTCAATTGACCAGCAGTTCAAACCAACCTTGCAGTCAAGTGGTTCATCATACAGTAGACATCTATTAACCTAGGTGAAGGGAGAGGCAATATACAATAAGGAAGAAGTCAGAACAACATGGAGCTGCTGGTGAGCTTGAACCACCGACCTTGCAGTTCAAATCAACTTTGCAGTCCAGCGCATTAACCCACAGCACCACACCAATAGACAGCCTATAAAGTAAATGGAGTCCTGGTGTGGTGCTGTGGGATGAGCACTAGGCCACAAGTTCGCTCCTTGGAAACCCTAGACAGGGTAGCTAGGAGGCAGAACCGACTACACAGCACTTAACAACAACATAAAGGAAATAATAACATCTTGAGGAAACTTCTCTTCAAAACAATCAATCATATGAGACCAAAAGGGCAGCATTTGCCCAAAAACTAAATTCAGAATATAGGAAGGGGCAGGAAAGATGGGTACCTGGAACCAAGGACTCAGGGAGGAAGAGAGAAGAACACAATTGTAATCTCCTCTAACATTGAGGAGATTACAATTGTCACAAGAGAAAATGTGTACAAATTGTTGAATGGGAAACAAATTTACTCTGTAAACTTTCACACAAATCACAATAAAATGTTCAAAAAACTATGCAGCAGAGAAGAGAGGGAGAGGAGCGTGACTCCAGAGGAATAGCAGCGGGGTACCTTCGGCATGCTGGAATGGATAATGATCCCATCCTGACTGCCGTGCTAAGGAAACAAGTCTACACACGTGATTAGAAAACAGCACAGAACTATACACACACAGTGTAACAAAGTATCCTGACTTTGATATTACACTAAAGTTATGCAAGATGTAGGCTTGCTGGGTTAACCCTTTGAGTTACTAACTGAAAGGTTAGAATTTCGAGCACACTCAGTGCTAGCTCAGAAGAAAGGTTTGACACTCAACTAGAAAAAACAACAGAAAATCAGCCGTTGAAAATTCTATGGAGCACAATTCTATTCTGACACACATGGGATCACCATGAGTCAGAAAAGACTTGATGCCAACACATTAACAAAAAGAAAAAGAAAATGTAGTATGTAAACCACTGGGCAAAACTGAATGAAAAGTACATGGAATTTCTCTGTACTGAGAACTTCCTGTAAATCTGTTATTATTTTAAAACAATTTTTTAAATTAAAAAAAGACAGATTGGTATGACTATTCATATAATCAAATAACTGAAAATGAAGGGCAGCCAACTGCTAAATTTTTCACTGAGTCTGACTTATGATTATTTTAAATGGACTGGCTAGAGGATGAATGATTAGAACATAAACAAAACCCAAGTGTGCTTTAACATCTGGCTTATTTAGAATTGTAACATATTTTTGCTCCAAAGACCTTCACACCAGCGCTTAAGTGGTTATAACCCTGCTTAGAATTAATCAGATCAGTGTCGTTGTAACGAGTGGAACAAGGTCAACTGTGAGGAAACACCTAAGAAAACCACAACCTCTTCAGGTAGACTATCTGACTGGATAGAAAGGGGCTGAGTTGGAGGAAAAACACTGCACTGGTGACTTTGGGAAGCCCCCAAACCCAACCGTGACCCCCTTTCCATCAGGCTGATTTTATTTATGCAGCCCCCTGTGATACAATGTCGAACTCAGCTCCACAGGGCTTTCTTGTCTGTAATCTTATCTTAACAGAAACTCTAATTATATTAACAAAAACTCATCACTAGATCTTTCTTCTGTAGTGCCACTGGGTGGGTTTGAACTACCAACCGCTTAGTTAGCAACTGAACACAAACTGTTTTTGCCATATAGCGACCTTTGTTGTTGCTGTTAAGTGCCGCTGTATAAGTTCTGATTCATAGAAAACCCTGTTTCCAAGGTGGGTTTGAAGTGGTGACCTTGCAGTTAGCAGTCCAGTGTTTATCCTACACCACACCAAGATTCCTTTAGGGAGTCAAACACCAAAATCGGAACCATTTCCATCAAGTCGATTCTCACTAGCAATCCTGTTGGACAGAGTAGAACTGCTCCATCGGGTTTCCAAGAAGCAGACCGCCTCATCTTTCTCCAGAGGAGCAGCTGGTGGATTCAAACCACCAACCATTCAGTTACCAGGCCAGTGCTTAATCCACTGTGCCACCAGAGCTCCTTTTTAGAAAGCCAAGAGACCTGAAAACCTGTGTTTAGATCTTTAGCAAGTTAGGAGCCCTCACAATCAGGAATTACTAAAAAATGTGCTTCTGGTAAACTAGTACCTCCAACTCCAAGCCCAGGTCTTCTAAAACCCTGAGACTCCTAGCACCTAGGAGTCCTGGTATAATGCTGTAGGATCAGCACTGGACTGCTACAATCACAAGGTCAGCGGTTCAAACTCACCAGCCACTCCTTGGAAACCCTATACAGTGTCACTATGACTCAGAATCAACTCAACGGAACTTAAACCACAACAATGAGGGTGGGCTAATAGCACTAAATAGCACTAAAAACTTAGTGCCCAAATTGCCAGGGACCCTAATAGCTGATGTTTCTCATAACTTTGGGGGCCTTGAGAACCATGAAGCCTTTGATAAACTGGAAAATTGAATAATCTGAGGCTTCTAACAATCCAAGTCCTATAATAAACTGAGATCCTTAGCAACTAGGGTCGCCTAGCAACCTGGGGACTCTAATTATCAGAGACTCCTAGCAACCAGAGAGATTGTGAAACCTGAGGCTGAAGAGCCATCCAACATTGGACCCAGACTGTCCCTCACTCCAGCAGTAGCTGCACACGGAAACACAGAGACGGTGTGATTACACTGAGCTGGCATAGAGAGCCAAAGACTTGGGCTTCAAGCTCTGATTTTGCCACTTCACTGTCTACCCACGGCTTAATCCCCCTAACTATTCAATTCCTTACATATAAAATGACAATGACAATCATACAATCTAGTTTATAAAATGATTGTAGGCATCAGGTAAGAAAGCTTATAGGAAATAATTTTAACAACTATTCAAATGCTTGATGCCTTTTTTGACCCCACTCTTCCCCCTCACATGTCATAATCCATCAGGTTGCCAATGTGACTTCTGTAATAGCTTCCCCAGTTATTCTAACTCTATTGTCACCACCCTCAGGCCCCTCAAATTCATTTCCTACTTTGCCAAATCTTTGCAAAACACAAGTCCTACCATGTCATTTCCTTGCCTTGAGGCTCCACTGGTTCCTCGTTGCCCTGGGAGTCAAGCTCAAACTCTTTAACATAGTACACAAATTCTTCACAAGCTGACCCTCCCTTTCCAACTTCATCTTCACTCTCCCAACTCCCACTTGCTTTATATACTATACAACACACTTGAGAAATTGGTATTATCCTCTCAGTTTCACAGATAAAGAAGTTAAGTGATTTCTCCTGTACTCCCGATTTTCTGAAGCCATGGAGGTGGGATGAACCCCTGAAACTATTGCCCTGAGATCATCTTTAAACCATAAAACCAAAAGATTCCCTGAAGTCTTCTTAAAAACCAAGCAGTAGTGTAGGGTAACTAGTCAAGCAGTGTGCTCTTTCAAGATCTATCAATAGGGGAACAAACTGAGCAGAATGACTTAAAAGAGCAGACAGGAAACACAGAGGGTCATGAGTTTATGTTTGGGGAGAGGAACCACTCAGAAAACGAAGATGAGAATGGTTGCGCCACTCGAGAAATATAATATTGCTGAATTATGCATGTAGAAACTAGAATTAGAGTATGTTCTATGTATATTCTCCTCATCAACAGCAAAATAAATCTTTAAAAAAAAAAAGTTAACTAAGTTACCCAGGGCACACTACCTTGGAGAAATGACTTTCAAAGCTTCACTGGAAAGCCCAAACTCCACCATAGCCTCTTCGAATGTTCTACACAGGTGATTCTCTGCTGGCTGTCTTAATAAATCTCCTTGGACTCATTCCAAAGCCCCCCTCTTTTTCTGTGGGAGCCCCGGAACACTGTTCAGCTTTGGTGGAACTTGAGGTTCTACCACCATGGGTATTCTCCTTACACACACAAAGACAGATACATCAGACCTACCTGAGTAGTGAGACCCCATCCAGAGATGCTTAACCTGTGGTCCGTTGCACCATATGGCTCATGACGTGATGACGATAAATTGTTGGAAACGTGCCTTTATATTGTTTTTGCTGTTGTTAAGTGCTGTTGATTCTGTTCTGACTCGTAGTGATCTTCAATAGAGTTTTCAAGGAGTGGTGGATGGGTTTGTACCACTGGCCTTGCAGTTAGCAGTCCAGTGCTTATCCTACAGTGCCACAGCGGGACTCCATCTCTATATTGTTGTTGCTGTTGTTAAGTGCTGTTGAGTCAGTTCTGATTCACAGCAATACTGTATAGGGTTTCTGAGGAGTGTCTACTAGGTTTAAGGCACCAACCTTTCAGGTCTTAGTCCAGTGCTTATCCTACAGCACCACACCAGGAGTCCTTATTAAAAAGGCAAGGAGCTCTGGTAGTGTAGTGGTTACGAATCAGGCTGCTAACCTCAAGGTCAGCAGTTCGAAACTACCAGCTGTTCTGCGGGAGAAAGAGGCTTTCTGCTCCGGTAAAGATTTACAGCCTTGGAAACCCTGTTGTTATGAGTCGGAACTGACTCCACGGCACATAACAACAACAACATTAACATCTTGGACTCCTGGTGTAGCACTGTAGAATAAACCCTGGACTGCTAACTGCAAGGTTGGCAGTTCAAACCTAACAACTGCTCCTCAGAAACCCTATATTGGGTCTCTATGCATCAGAACCAATTCAACAGCACTTAACAACAACAATATTGACATCTTAGTGACAAAAACACGGTTTTTA
>NW_006408525.1:1299401-1323226 GCF_000296735.1 Chrysochloris asiatica | reverse complement strand
AGTCAGTTCCAACTCATAGTGACCCTGCATAGGGTTTCTGAGGCTGTAAATCTTTACAGGAGCAGAAAGCCTCATCTTTCTCTTGCGGAACAGCTGGTAGTTTTGAACTGCCGACCCTGGGATTACCAGCCTGATTCATAACCAGTATGCTACAGCCTCAGAAACCCTACGTAGAGTCACTGTGAGGTGGAATTGACTCCACAGCACACCACCACCAGTAAATAGGTAGGCACAAGTGAACTAAGCTTGTGTATGTCCACCCTCTAGGAATTTGCACCTAGTACAAGAGACTATGCTTGGATTCTCTGGTTACCCAACCCCTCCCAAGGTAGATTGGAACTCCTATGACATCCCAAAGGTCCTGGGAGAGTAAGATTGTATCCTCTCCAGAAAGTTCTTCCACTCTCAGCCACTAGCCACTGATAGACACCAACTTTACTCAGAGGCCTAGAGTGTATCCAGCACTTGGGGCTCCATGGTGCGGAAGACTCATTAGAATCCTGCAGTCTCGCAGGTACCTCCAAGGTCTTCAGGAACCTCTCCTCACAAACATCTTTGGGCTGCAGGAAGTAGGTGTACCAGGATTTACCAGGGCACAGAGAAGGCAAAGGATGGTGTGCTTATTTCAGGAGTGTCCAGAAACCTCTACACCCCCAAACCCTACATCGGATGGATGATGTCTGAGATGCCAACTCAGGGATGCTCGTTTTGACTTAGAGTTCTGGTCCAGGTAAAAATGTAGGGAACATGGGGCTTCCTTAAAAAGGTAGAACTAGAGATACCGTATGATCCAGCAATCCCAGTACAAGGTATATATTCGAAAGAAATAAAAGCCACGACAGAAATAGATATATGCACACTCATGTTCTTCACAACACTGTTCACAACAGAAAAAAACCTGAAGCACCTTAAGTGCTCATCAATGAATAAATGGATAAACAAACTGCGGTGTATACACACAAGTGACTACTACCCAACACGAAAGAATAATGATGAATCCATGAAACATCTCACCTGGAGGATATTACATCGCGTGAAATAAGTCAATTACAAAAGGACAAATACTGTAGGGAGACCACTATTATAAAAAGTTAAGGGAATGTTTATGCACAGAAAAAATCAACAACAACAACTTTTTGATGGTTTCCAGGGTAGGAGGGAGAAAGAAAATCACAACTAGATAGCAGACAGTATTAACTCGGGTGAAGGGAAAGGCAGTGTCCAATAAGCGGGCCTGCAGCCCAACATGGCCAAAGCAAAGGAAGGTATCGGGAGACATGCAAGAGTCAAAGCTAACAATGGTAAACGCTATTATATACACAATTCTGCCATAATGGAGTCTTGGTGTAGTGCTGTAGGATAAGCACTGGACCACAAGGTCCGTGATTCAAATGCAACAGTCTCTTCTCGAAAGCCCTATACAGGGTCGCTATGAGTTGGAACCAACTTGACGGCACTAACAACAATCTTCCACAACAAACAATAACGTATGAATGGATACACAGGTAGGTATAGATGCTGAACAGGCATGGGATGGTGTACGGGAGTACATCCAGCAGCATATGCATATTTGTATGAGCTGCAGTATATTTAGGAAGACAAAAGAGCATGCTGTTGTGGTGGTGGTTGTTAAATGCCATGGAGTCGATTCTGACTCATAGTGAGCCTGTATAGGGTTTCCGAGGAACAGCTGGTGAGTTTGAACCAGTGACTGTACAGTTCAAACCAACCTTGCAGTTCAGTGCATTAACCCGCAGCGCCACACCAGGACTCCACAGAAGAGCATATGGGGCAGATTGATGCAAACTTTGTAGCTATAACAAAACACCTTAAGGGACTGAGTCACGGGGTTTGCAGGCCTAGGACCATAGTCTAGGGGACACCTAGGTCAATTGGAAGGAGCTCTGGTAGCATCATGGTTACGAATCGGGCTGCGAACCTTAAGGTCAGCAGTTCAAAACTACCAGCTGTTCTGCGGGAGAAAGAGGAGGCTTTCTGCTCCCGTAAAGATTCACAGCCTCAGAAATCCTGTACAGGGTCACTATGAGTCGGAACCAACTCCACGGCACATAACAACAACAACAGGTCAATTGATATAACATAGTCCTACATGTTTTACATCCTTCTGTGATGAGAAGGTCCAGGAGTTTGAAGGCTTGTGAGTAGTTATCTAAGAGACAGCTATTGGTCTCATCCCATCTGGAGAAAAGAAGAGTGAAGAGAATCAAAGACTCAGGGAAATAATTAGTTCAAGGGACCTAATGGACCATACAAAGCCCAGCCTGAGTCCAGAACTAGATGGTGCCTAGCTACCACTACCAACCACTCTAATCTGAATCACAATAGGAAGTCATAGACAGAGTAGGAGACAAATGTAGAACAAAATTCAAACTGATAAAAAGACCATTTACTAGTTTGATAAAGCCTGGCAGAACCCCAAATTATGGCTCTTCAAATCTGGAACTGAACCCACAGACTAGTGCCTTTCAGCCCTACAATCGACTGATGTCTGAAATGAACAGCAACATCTAAGAGCAACATGCCGCTCAACTATGAGATCAAAGTGGCAGTATTTGCCCCAAAACAAAGTTCAGATGGCAGGAAGGGTCAGGAAAGATGAGCAAATAGAAAACGGGGAACCCAGGGAGGGAGTGGGAAGAATGCTATTACATTGAGAAACTTGCAACTCATGTCATGAAACAAAATGTATATAAACTGTTTAATGGGAAACGAATGTAAACTTTCCCCTACCTACAATCAAGTGTTCACAAAAGGAAAAACATGGGCAACATTTACTGTCATTGTGACCTTAGGCCAGTTACTAGTCCAGAAAGCATGTTTAGAAAGGGGAAAAAAGACAAAAACAGGTGGGCAGTGGATGTCCACACGGTGTAAGGAAGCGACAAGAGAAAATTCAGTGACTTGATGGCATTTTACAGCTCTCCAGAAGGGCAAGGTTAATGGAAATGATCAATTCAGTAGAGCGTCTGCTGCCATCAAGAATCCTTCCTTGGGTCCAAGTGAGCTGAGCTCATTTCCCTCTCCCCAGGTGGGGTTTGGTGTACATTATACTGGTCCTTGTTTGTTGTTGTTGAGTACCGTCGAGTCAGTTCTGACCCACAGCAACCCTGTGTAAGGTTTCTGAGGAGCAGTTGGTGAGTTTGAACTGCTGGCCTTGTGGTTCCAAGCGACACTGCAGTCCGGCACATTAGCCCACAGCACCACAGAATCACATCTGTTTATCAGGAGAGAATGAAATGTACTCAATGGATAGAGAAGCAAGGCCCCAAGCTTGGATGTGGGGATAGTGCTCCAGGTTTCCTAGAATCCGGCTGAGGAATTTTGCTGCCTTGAGTTAGGGCAGAGCAAATGAAATGGGAAGAAACATACAGCTCCAAACATACTCAGCAGCATATAGTATGAACCAGGGCAGTCCCGAAGCCAGGGTTTCCGAGACCCTGAGAAACAAAGTGCCTCGGGTTTTCCCAGATGTTTATGAAGAAAAACAAGTTCTCGTGATTATGCAATTGTAATTCTGGATTCCACAAAGGTCTCAAGTCATAAAAAGGACCCATCATCTTTCAATATTTGTAAAACAAGCAGATATCAGAAGAAGGAACACAGTTTCATGCGCATCATTGCTAAGGTGAAAAGTACAATGGTGGAATGTTCACTTGTGTGAATTCTGAGGGGTCTCTAAACACAAACTATCCTTGAGGTCCTTAGACTTTCTCCTTCCATCCATAGTTCTCAGGGGAAAGTATCCATCATGTATTTGATTTGACTCAATAACCACACATTTGAGGAAGGCCTTGGTACAGGTTTACTATCCACCTAGAGGTAGCTAGGTCAAATTGCAGGCATAGTGACTAAAGGGCATCATTGATTCTACAAAGCAGGAAAGGGGAGGAGACACTCTGATGCCTCCAAGACAAAGCAGATAATACAAACAAGTGAACCAGGCCCAGTGAGAGAGGAAAAGTCTTAGAAAAAAGAGGCAACTCCCATTTCATTCAAACTGATTGTCCCTATTGGGAATGCAGTTGTGAGTTAGCTAGCGTACCTTCTGATTGTTCAAGCCAGAAGTTCTGATTTTAATGTGAAAGCTCCTGATTCTCAGATGTTGAGTGCATTTTCTGAGAACACTAGGTGAGTGAACTGAAGCTTCCAGTCCTCTGCTGTACGGATGGTGAGCATCATCTTCCGGAATCGTGGTCTTAGACTGCCACTGCACAGTTACCTTTTGCAACTGCAGTAGGAACATCATCTGACAGGGGCTGCCCGCTTTTCCATGCACACACAGCTATACTCCAGAGGTAGAGAACACCTAACTCTACAGGAAAAACAGGGAGCCACTAGGGATGGCAGCAGGCTGGCCCTCGTGGTCAGCTACTGCCCGGCAGGCATTAAATAGCTGACTGTTCCTGCAGGAAGCCTTCCGGGACTGGGAGGCCTTTATCGGGCTCAGAGGCCAGGGCTGCTTCTCGGAGAACTTCCAAGTGCTCCTCAGCGGCTGACAGTGACTGATCGATCCAATCCAGGCCCCCAGTCAGGTGGCAGGCATTCCTGGTCACCAGCACCAGGTGACTGACAGACAGGAGCAGGGCCGTTGTCCTAGAAAAAACAACAATCAGGTTCCCTAGGAAGTGAGGAACTTCTCAGCAAAATCCAAATGGAGGGACTCTAGACTAGAGACCTCAGAGCTGGAGGACCCTCCGCAGGAGGCTGCTATGTCTATAATAGAAATGTAATTTGGATGGCTGAATTAGATAATGTTAAATAGCTCTCTGTACATCAGCACTTCTCCAGAGCCTTTGATGTGTGTAACAAAGCTCCAAGGGGAGAATAAGCTGTGTTTTCATGCACTTATTGAAGACTGTAAAACCCATTTTATGCAGCAGGCCCATTAGCATCTCCCAGAACACTGTTCCGTGGAACACAGTTTGGATCTAGTCGACTGGATGAGCATATCCCCAACCAAGGCCCACTTAATGACAGCAGCGTCATAGTCTCACCTTGAGTAGTTCTTACTGTGAATCAAGGGTTGTTGTTTTTTTATTGACTACGAATCAATAAGCCCCAGGGCTGGTTTACCCCACTCTAAAACCAAAACCTAATTGAGAACCAAATTGAGGATAAGTTTTGGTATTTAAAGATTTACTGCAGAGGGTCTTTTATTGAGTGTCCATGGGGCATTTGGAGACATACTGCAATTGACTAACTCCACACAGAACTGGGCAGCAGTAGCAGTGAGGCAGAGAGACAGCACAGCTGCAGGAGCATGTGCCAGGACCCCTGCCCATGGGTAACCCTTACATCCTGTACAGGAACACAATTTCATAAAGGTAACTATTAAGGGAGGGTCAGGGAGAAGGATGACTGGAGGTTTCCTGTACAAGGTGGACACAGCTTTGGCCACCGCATCCCTTCCATCTCAGGGCTCTGCCTGGTCCCCTTGCTCCCCTGGGTGGCACTCACAGCTGGGGCACTTCTGCTTCTGGGGTTCACAGAGCAGACTGGAAGCATTAGGGTCACAAAGAAGGTATGGCAGTGAGGACTTCGCACTGTCCAATGTTTCCTCCTAAGACTTCAAAATCGAAGACCGACCCTTCCTCATTAAGGTTTCAGGAAGAGGTCTGCTCTTTATCACCCATCAGTCTCTGCTCACTGGCTGCAAGGCACGACAGGGCTTCCACTACACTGAAGGGAATGGTAGCCCAAGCCTTAGGGGCAAAAGAGACTGAACTGCATTTCCTAGCATTTGGGCATAATCAGGGCAGTCTCAGCAACCCAGCAAAACAGCTCTCTCCTAAAAAGACTATTCAGCCATAAAATGAAGACCCTCCAGCATGAAAAGTGAACAGCCCCTCTCACCGTGCATCCAGGAGTTTCGGGTCCAGTGGAGGGTACATTGATTTCACCACATCATCCACTCTGAGGGAAGACAAAAGGTTTCAGGGTCTCACTTTCCTTACCTCCTTTCGTGGATGGATTGTGTCCCCCATCATCTGGGTTGGAAACCTCATCCCAATAACTGTGGCTGTAATCCCATTTGGGAACAGGGCTTTCTCTGTTAGGCGAATGAGACATAAGTGTGTAAGATGTGTTTTAAGCCTAATCATTTTTAAGCTGTTCAGCCCAGAAACAAGCCAGCACAAACGAGATGATACAGAAAGATGGAGATTGCCAAGGAACCAAAAACCAGAAGTGAAAAGAAACAAAGAATTTCCCCCAAGGAGACAGAGGAAACCTTCCCCTAGAGCCCGCGTCCTGGATTCAGACTTCTAGCCTTCTCAATGATGAGAAAATAAACGTCTGTTCACGACAGCCACCCACTGGTGGTATGTCTGTCACACTATGAGGAAACTATGATACCTGTCCTCCTTTCTTTCCACCTTTCTGTATTCTAACTCTTCCCTTTGATATTCAAGACCCAATGTAGTGGTTCTTGCCCTAGCCGCATCTGCATTCTCAGACAGAGGTGACAGAAAGACGTCAGGTTCTGTTCAGATCATGTTTTTATTGTGCTGTTGTTTTCATTCCTACGTTTTAAAAAGTATATGGAAAGATAGATGTTCCAGATATACTGCTAGATTAAAAAGCCAAATTGCCAAACAGTATAGAAGGCTGTCTCAATCCCCTTTGTATAAAAGTAAACAAGCAAACAAAAGCTATGTAACGAAAGGGAAAAGTCTGGAAGAAAACTCACCAGCTCAACAGTGCTTAACTCCTGAAGTTGGGAGTATTTTATTCTTCAAATAACTTATTTCTGCAGTGGTTTAATTTTTACAAGCACTGATTACTTTTATGTTCAAGAAAAGAAAAATATCTGAAGGTAGCTAAATAGAAGACTTAAAAGGGGGGCAAAAAAAAAAAAAGCCACAGGTGTAATCTGGTTCAAACGGATACATTGGAATTCTTTTAACACCTGGTTCCCGTGATAAACCTGTGTAGTTCTCAATCACATTCAAAAAGGAGCTATGACTATTCATTCTGATTCGCAGTTCAAGGTTTTGCTCCAAGTCCTGGACCACTTGATGGTGGGAAAGAAAAATAAAGATGTCTTATTTGATTTCTAAAAATATTTGATAAAAGATGCCCTCAACTGTTCCTCATTGTCCTGCTTGGCTGGTCCCTTTCTCTGTAGTGCCCTGGGGCTGAAGCCAGGGGCACTTCTCCTTGAAATGAATGTGCCATCAACATATTCATAAATGGAGCAGGAAAAACAGAGAGAGCAAAAATCTGCCGAGAAGGAGAAAGAGAGCAAGGGCAAAATGATAACTCGAGAGCCCTGACAGAATTACGGCAGGGAACATTCTGGAATTCAGTCAAGGTTCTGGTTGCACCAGGTCAGGTCCACCCTCTAGGGTGGCTGCTAACCCTGCTCACCCAGGTCTTCACTTCTCAGAAATCTCCATCTTGCCTTCCCCTACCCTTCCTCTCAATGTGCAGCCTGGCAACCTGGAATCACAGCCATCTGACTGGCTCCCTGGAGGGAATCCAAGAGACAAAAAGTACAATGAAGGCTCCAGCAGATACATGAATGTGCAACCTGTAAAAGTAGCAGGTGGCCAGAGCTTAGGCTGGGGGGACTAGACAGTGGGGGTCTTAAGGGCAGGGATGCTAGTCATGTAGCCACATGGGCTGGTCCCTCCCCTGGACTCTCTCTCTCCCACTTTCTCACATCCCTGGATTCCTCCTGGACACCGAATCTCTCTTGTTCCCTCAGAGGACTTTAGCATACTGCTGATTCACAGGAAGCTGGTCCTTTTTATTTGGTTAGTCTGGAGGCCAGGAAAGGACTGATTCCTCATGATTTGCCTGAGCACATGGCAACAAGGACCATGAAAGCGTCTGGAACTCACACAGGAGCCGCCATTCCTGCCAGGAATATGGAGGCACCACACCCAGAGGAAAGTCTAGGTGGCTGAAAAAGGAAACATCCTGGACAGCTCTGGGATCCTGCAATTCTAGCCACCAGGTGGCAGCACAGTCTTCTTATAGCCTTTCTCTCTTGGAGAGGCCTCTAGTTTTCTTCACAACATCTAGCCCAAATGCGGGGGTGTAGCTGTTGACTGAAATCTTGCTAGCCGCCTCCCACATAGGATTTTGCAAACTGCCTGGAATTTGGGAAGGCTGAATGTTGAACAGAGTCCTGGTGGCGATGTGGTTAAGCACATAGTTGCTAACTGAAAGGTCAGTAGTTCAAACCCACCAGCAGAAAGATGTGGCAGGCTGTATGGCTTCACTTCCCAGCTAGGCCAGGAGGCTGCTAGCGGGTCATAGATGAGTCAGTGGGTGACAGCTTAGCAAGGAGCAGACCCTCACACTAGTCTCCAGTACACACATGGGTCAGGGCCACTGGGAGGCAGGGCGCCCGCAGCAGTGGGGAGGGTCTGGCTGGCTACAGGGCAGAGCCTGGGAGGAAGGAGTGAGGTAGTCCCCACTGATATAGAGACGGCAGCGGAACAGACAGGAGGCATGCTGGAGATGTGTTGATGTGTCAGAGAGAGCCCATCTTAGTGTGAAAGACTCCATATCTAGGGGCTCTAGGAATGTTTGTGCCTGTGTATTGTCTCTTAAAATGGCCTGGTTCCATCAGCCACCACTGCGTCTAGGCCACCTCGCTCCCCCAGCAGGGAGTGGGCTCCTCAGGGTCCCAGACCACTCACCTGGGGCTGATCCGCTTGGCCACCACGATGATGTCACTGACGCTGGCTGAAGTCTTCATCTTGGCTCCTGAGCCCATTGTCATGGCAACCAGTTTTTCTGTTAGAGTGTGACAAATCTAATGCAGTGGAGAGGAGAGAGGTGACAAGGGGGCAACCACACTCCCTGAGGGCTCCTGCCACCCCACCACACATACCACCACACAACTAGCCTCCTGAGCTATTGACAGAATTGAAGGGAAAAGTGCACAGAGATTTGAGGAAACGGAATGGGAAGAGGCAAAGGTTGTGAACATGAGTGAAGACAGAGGGCCAGGAACCTCAACTTGGGGTCAGGTTTTGGCTCAGAGAAGTTGAAGCTGAAATCACCCAAGAAAAATCATGTGCTTCTACTTCTCCTGCTTGCTCAAGGGAGAAGCCCTACTGTCTCTCTCTTCCTTCACCTCGTGGTCCAGCCTCTAAGGGCAAATATCTCCACTTTTGCGCCTTCAGAAACACAGCCGGACAAAGGGGCAATTGTTCCCTCGAAGCACATTCTCCAAAACTGGCATTTATTTTGCCAATTTTCTAGGTTAATACAGTAGCATGGTATTGTCAGGAGGATGGTGAGAGGACTTTCAAAAAAGCAGGAAAAAGACACATGGCCTTTCTCATCACCAACGAACAGAGAGGGTCACCTCCAAACCTGTCACCCCATGAATATGCTTCTGTCCCTGGCACAGTTTCATTACCTGCCTTATACCTACAGCTGGAAAGAGAAGGTATAATGAAACCCAAAACCCCACCAGGAGTGAGTCTCCACCCTAGGGACTCAAGGGCAGATGGCCAAGCAAAAGGGTCCTCAGATCTCAAGAAGAGAATTAAGTTCTTTCCTCTGATCTGAGGTTCCCAGTATGAACCATTGTCTCCAATCCAAGAAGACTCTTTCTAGATATTTAAATAGTACCAGTCACGTTCCCCCTTTGATAGTCTGGGCGTCTCTGTGGGGCATAAATAGTTAAGTACTCAACAACCCAAAGGTTGGCAGTTCAAACCTACCCGTAGGCACTTCAGAAGATAGATCTTGCAATCGGCTTTAAAATCATCACAGTCTTTAAAAACCCTATGCAGTAGTTCATTGCACGTGGGATCACCAGGAATAAGAACCAATTTGACAGCAACTAACAACATGATAGGAAGGGGCAGAGGGCAAACTCTGGTTCCAGGCCACGTTCGGGTTTGGAGACTGGAAATGTTTATAGGGCATTATTGTGATAGTCGTCATAACTATCTATAACCACCGGCCCCCAAAACAAAAACCAGACCCGCTGCTAGTGAGTCAATTCCAGCTCACAGGAACCATATATGTTATAGGACACAGAACTGCCCCACAGGTTTTCCAAGGCTACAAATTTTATGGAAGTATAGTTCCATATCTTCCACGGTAGAACAACTGGTGGGTTTGAACAGCAATCTTTCAGCTAGTGCCTGAGTGCTTAACCACTGTATCACCAGGTCTCCTTCTCAATCTCTCTGGCCATGTCTATCCAAAGAATAAGTCTGGGCTCAGGGAAAGCCGATTCCTCCTTAGTGTTTCTTTGTCTCCAAAGAGAGGCAGCCAAGGAAAAGGTGGGATGAAGGACACTGACGAAAAGATCAAAGTTATCCTTTTTTAAATCTTGAATAATTACTAGACAAAGATTTCAATGTGTGGTTTCCTAGGTTACTTAAGTGAGAAAGCTGACAATATTTGCAACCGGCCAAATACTTCAGTATTTTCATTGTTCCATTAGGTAAATGTCCCAGTTGAAAAATAAATGCCAAAATGATAAAAATGACTCAAAGTGCAAATTGAATACAATTTTTCAAAGAGTTCAACCATTGAAAAAAAAAAAAAGAATCTGCCTTCAAGTTAAAGTCCTCGGGGTTTGGATTTTTTTTACACTTTGTCTACGGGTACAGACAGAGTATGAGGGAAGGAATTCTAATAATTGGGGAAGTCTAAATACAGAACTTGTGGCAAAGGCCTGAGCTCTCTATTAATGAAATCAAGTGTTCAGGGAGAAATTGAGCAAACCCCGTTTTCCTTTTAGCAGCTAAATAGTCTTGGGCACACACAACTTTCTCTTTAGTGGTGACAATGGGCTAGTGACTATCTAGGCTGGTAGGACCAGTTGAAATAAACCCTTTGCAAGGGCCTTGAGAATCACATAGGGTAACACTTCATCCAGGTAGAAGTGGAAGCAGACAGGAGAACCTCCACGCATCAGGCATGTTAAGAAAGGCCCCTTGGCAGGTTTGCACAGGCTAAGTGGGACACAGGTAAATAATGACGTATGCACAACCTTGGAACAACAGGGCTCTGGGATACAGGGATTGAGGCATGGTTTGAATGGGTAAAAGGGGGAGATAATATTAAGATGCTTGGCTGTCTTTTGAATCTTGGCTTCCCTTGCATACCATTATAAAATAGACACTTGAGGGGGAGAGAAAGGAACAGCCAGAAATATCACCATAGAAAGCTTGTAAGTCCGTCTTCTGCCTATAACTAATTGGAATACCTAAAGTTGGGCTACACCGTGCCCAGTGAAGGAGGCTTTCTGTGGAGCCTCGGCATTGCATAAGATCATAGGCGGAATCCTGAACCCCAGCCAGAATGTTCTGAGGTGGGAAATTTCCACTTGAAAGGACAATCAGACCAGCTTGGAGTGGCTAGGAGAACAGACGAAACTTCTTGAAAGAAAGAACAACAGGAAAAATTAAAAAAAAACAATAACAGCAGTCTGACTGATTACTACAAGAACAAGCAAGTATCTTGCCCAGGAGACATTAAGGCAAGTGGCCGGGTCCCTTCAGGGCAAACCCTCTTCCAAGACTAATACTCAGTGGGAATACACAAGCAGACATGTGGTCTGACTGGTGACCATGTTGGTCACCGATAAGAGAAAATGAGGGAAAAACAGCAATGAAGCTGCAAGTTAAGTCCTACCACGTTCAATAGACTCCTGTGAACCCAGATGGAGACCTGGTTGGCCAGCAGTATGGCAAGACCTGGGGACCCCTGGGCCCAGAGTCAGTGACATAGTCACAGAGGACTAGAGTGGAGAGTGAGCATCCAGCTGATAAGAAGAGAGGGCATATGCACAAGGACACCCACACTTGCAAATAATACCAGCTGGACCTGGCTTCAATGGCTAGATGATCAGAACTCAACTAGAAGAAGAAAGAAGAGGGGAAAAAAGAGTAATCTGATACAATGTGATGAACCTGACCTATTCCTATGGATGCAATAGCTCAAAAGAGAGACCAAATCTTTACAGAGAGGATCATTCCTACCCCCTCGGTACACCGGGTAGACAGGGATGGGCAACTTGGATGTTGGCTACCCAAATGGGGGTCTGCAAAGGCAAGAAGTGACTGGCTTACAAGCTTTCAAGAGGGAGCCTAGATCCAGAGGGTGCAGAGGAAGGTAGAATCTCCACTGAGTAGTAGACAATCTGTCTGGGCAGGGCTGATGAAAGGAGATGGGAATAGGTCTCTTGTGCTACAACAGTGAATAATTGTTATCAGGACTGACTGTGAGGGTTGGAAATGTAAAGGTAGACGTTCTATAGCAAAAGGAGGGGAGTGATTAACTGCAGTCTAGGAGTGGAGGTCCCTGGAACCATCAAGGGAGAAAAGCAGAGTGTGGGACCTTACCTAGAGAAACAGTGATGCCAGAGATGGAGGCAGAAACAATGACGTGGAGCGATGGAGCAGCTGGGGACTCTAGACCCAGAGAGGGAGAGGGGCTGTGTGCTGACAACCGAGAGGCAGGCTTATAGTGTATACCCTTTGGTTGGTTGATGATGCATGGAGGGGATTGTAATCATGGCAATGAAACGATACACGATAGGATGAGTGTAAATATAATGTTCTCCCATGTAAACTATCACATAATTCACAATAAAACATTTGGGGAAAAAAAAGAAAGTCCTCTTGGGAGACATAGAGGCTGAGTTTGGCACCCTTGCTCGGGTCCCCTTTGGCTCTAAGATTCTATGCATGGAGTCTTTAGTGCCCCCCACCCCTTTTTCTCACCATGAAATCAGTGAGGATTACCTTCAAGATGGCAATGCAGTGGGACATGAGACCCCTGAGGAGACAAGAAGAATTTGTTAGCAGTTACCTAAGGAGCCCATCTCCTTCTCCCCCACCACCTCTGCTTCTCATCTGGCTCCACCAATGGGCACAGGTGGTCAGTACTCGAGTGCAGTGATGTCTCAGTGCTAAAACGAGCATGCTTGTGAGCTAAATGAGGAGGCACCTTCCTGCTTCTCCCCTCCCTGCCTCACTACACCCAACTCTTCTAGCCATGCTTTTCATAACTCTGAGTTTCTGACAGACTGGTCTCTCGGTCTGGTGTGTCCATCCCCTTATGGTCAACCTGGTGAATTACTTCTCATCTTTGAAGACCCCAAGTCTAACAGCACCTACATTGTGATATCCTTCATGAAACCCACCTCCACTTTTTTACCCTAGGCGAATCTAGACACTGCCTCCTCCACATACCTACAGAGATAATGTATTGTTTCTACATCTTCTAGATTCAGATTTATTTAGATTTTTTAGATTCAATTATCTCCCTCCCATTTTTAGAACCACAGGGCCTGGCCCAGTGCCCTGCACACAATGGTCCACAAATATTTGCCCAGTGAATGAATGACTAAATGACTAAGGAAAGGAAGTGGCATGTCCTGCTCAAACTATGAAGGTTCCTTTTGGGTTCAAAGATCCCAGAAGGATACTGATGACAAATGGGGTCCATTGCTAGAATCACAGTATGAAATTCACTGACACCCCAAGGATAATCTAAGCACATCAGAAGGGTTTGGTAACAATCTTTGTCACACATGTATGGGCTTTCCATGTTCAGGTTTACAAAATGGGGACAAGGACAAACACTATCATACCATATTCTGACATCCCCCATGTGAAGGATAAACGTAAAAGCAGTGAGTGACCCAGGGCTCCTGGGTGTCAGCTGAGGGACCTGGCAAAGGAAGCCAGAGAAGAGTACACAGAAGCCCCCATGTGCTCCCCCCATGGGCTAAATGATCTAAAGGAAAGCAAAGTCCCCGTGGCCTTACGAGGCATCTTCAATCCAATCTTCATTCTCCAGAATGGCCTCAATGTGAGGGTTGGTGATGACGACATCATCCAGTTCTAACTCAGAGGGCTCAGACTGGGTCTCCATGGCGCCAATGAGGTCCACAATGGGTCTGCAAACAAAAGACCCAGTTAAGTGGTCTTATAGGGGGTAACTACTGCTGATCCCCTCCTCACTCAGGTTTACATATGCCCAAAAGGATGAAAAAAATAAGTAAGAGTGGGGGCCACTTTTTCTAATCTAGCCACAACCCTAGTTGCAAATAGGGCCATGACTAGACAGTGAGTCATGCAGGCAGCTCTGGGGTGCCAATTGTTTTTTAAAAGAACACAGAAGGAAATAAAGCCCTGAGAGAAAAGCTAGAGCTACAACCAAATACTTACAGATCTGTAATAGACAGAGCTGCTCTCTTAGGACAAAGTAAAATCCCTTTGTAACTTATTTTACCTTCAAACTACCTTTTAAACAATGGTTGAAGTTCATATTACCCAAACCTACCTACATCCTCAACCTGATCTGCTGAACCACTCTTGAGAACCACCCTGGTCCACCCAACCCTTCCTCCCCAACGTCTAGTTTCACTTGTGAGGTGGAATAAATAAAAACAACCCCTACTTTCACAACAGAGTTCTCAAAAAACAAGACACAATACCATTCTTTTCAAAAGCAGAGCTTTCCTGGATCACACCCACAAAACCACTGCCGTCAAGTTGATTCAGACTCGTGACCCTATAGGACAGCTTAATGCCCCATAATGTTGCCAAGGCTACGACTATTTATGGAAGCAGACTGCCACATCGTTCTGTGGTGGGTTTGCACCACTAACCTTTCAGTGTGCAGTTAAACATTTTAACCACTGCACCACCAGAGCTCCTCATAGAAGGAACTCACAAATTATTAATTACTTAACAGAGATGCTAGTAGGATAAAGGTAGCGGGGTAAGAGAAGTTCAGCATTCCATGATCTCTCAATGAAAACATACCAAACTGACAAGGAATGTGCCTATAAAATATATTCCACAATGAAGCATGAAGATATCTGGTGTGCAGACAGAGATAGAGTCTTATGCTGGGATTTCACTGGTTTTACTACTGCCTGGATGTGTGGTGCTGGAATTCAGGTATCTGATCTGTGCCGTGGTTTGGCTGAATAGGGCTTTGGCTGGTCCAACTGCTAAGTGAGCTTAGCTCAGTCTTGGCTGAGTGACCACGTCCTTACTCCAGGTGAACATGTTGAGTCACTTTCTCATTGGCTCAGGTGACAGAGGTAGCTCAGGATGTTAGGACATTTAAGGAATATTGTTAAACTCTAAGTTCAGTATCAGGAAGGGCAGCCGGCAAATGCCATTTTAGAGACAAAAAAGCTGGGCTGGAGCTGCCCTGGTAGCAGAGTGAGTTGCACGTTGGGTTGCAAACTGCAAGATCAGCAGTTTAAATCCACCCGCTGCTTCATGAGATAAAGACGAGACTTTCTGCTCCCACAAGAACGTACAGCCTCTGAAACCCTATACAGGGCCGCTATGAGTCGGAATGGACTTGATGGCATGCAGCAGCAGGAAACTGGGTGCTCTCGGTTTCTTTGTTAGAGCCCATCTCTCGTCCTTCCCCTCCCTGGGACCACTCACTTGGAGTCATAGCGTTGCAGCAGATCTCGGGGCCGGCAATAGCGCTGCCTGCAAACCACCACCAAGGCTGCAAACGAGGCCAGGAAGATGGTGGCCAGCACACCTATGGCAACAATCACCACAGTCTCCATGTTTCTGGGCAGCTCCCGGTACCCTGTCACATTCTCCGTGGGGACTCAGTCTTGAGCGTACTGCAGGCCTGGTGAAGAGACCACAGAACACAGAAACACTGGCTAATCTGACCTGGTGGGAAGCCAGGTTCCCTCAGGCCATCTATAAAGACCTGAGGGCCTAAACAGAATCCAGCAGTATTTTACAAGTCACGCCCCAAATTTGCCTTTTCCTTTATTCAAAGGTTTGCCCGCTCCCCCCTCCGGCCCCCCCTCCCGTTGGACTAGGATGGCTTTTCAAACCCAAGGACAAAAGATAACTAACACTCTTGCTTTCACATCTAAAGCAATGCACAAGAAAGCAAGCCTTCTGAAAAAGAGCCAGATTGACTTCTTGTCAGGCACTTTGTATTATGCTAACTCTTCTATGTTAGCAGTAATCCTTGTTGATGTTGTTTAGTGGCGTTGAGTTGGTTCCAACTCATAGTGACCCAGAAGAGGGTTTCTGAGGAGTGGCTGGTGACTTTGAACTGCCACCTTTCAGTTCAAACAGACCTTGTGGTCCAGTGCTTATCCTGTAGCACCACACCAGGACTCCTGGGAGGAAAGCATTCAAATCTCCACCTTATAGTTAAGGAAACTGAGGTTCGGAAACAGTAAGTAATTTGTCCAAGTTTATGTAGTCAGGAGGCGCTTTAGCTAGATTTGAACCCTAAAGCCCATTCATTTAAACATAGAAGGACATCTACTTACATCTTTCTTTTTTTCTAAAGAAGATTCTAAAACCTCTAGAAAGGGTTTGGTCATTTTCAGTGTTGGAAACTTACAACTGGTATCAAAGTGTTCCTTATCTCTTGCCTATTTTAAACTCATAGAGGAGCAAGTGTATTTCTGAGGAGTAGATATACACACTGTTGTTTCATAGCCGACCTCCTACTTCAGTACTTTCTAGAAAGTTTCCTTTCCATTCTGAGCCTTAACTTCACCACTTGAAAAAGGGTGGTTTGACCTAGGTGTTTCTGGGTTTCCATGAGTTACTCTAACTCCACTTAATTCTATTCTCGGTGTCTTGGAAGGTCTAAATGCTCATAGTCATCATTCTGTAAGTATTTATTCATCATACTTATGCATCAAACAGTGGTCTTGTTTCTGAAGATTGGAGATAAATAAGACAAAGGTCTAACCTTTAAGAAGCTGGTGGCAGAAGTAGATAGATAGGTCATTTCAACTCCATGTGATCTACGTAACAACAGAGGCCTGTACTACGTAGGAAAATACACAGAAAAGAGAGCAACTTGTTTGCATGGCACTTTGGGGGAAAAGCAGATGATGCTTCAGCTGGGTTTTGAAGGATGAGCAGGAGTTTGCCAATTGGACAAGACTGGCTCAAAAAGTCTCCAAGAGACTGGGGTATATGTCCCACAAGGGTAAGACGACTGGAATTTATCTCTTTCATTGCTGTATCTCCTATCCTGTGTGTGTGTCTTTCTCTTTTTCTCTCTTTCAGTGTGTGTGTGTAGTCAGGAGGTTTAGAAATTCTTCAGGTCTATGTGTTCTGCATGCTCCCTGCTCCCCCTGCCCATTTCCTTGACTCCATTATTCCTATCTCCCCTTCCTGCCCTTTGTTTCCCCCTTTTCTTATTTCTGCCTTCCTCTGTTTCTGTCTCTCTTCTGGGCTTTCTCCATTTTCCTCTTTTGCCCTCCCTTCAGTCTTCCCGCTTCACTCAGTTTCTCCTCCCTCTCCTCCCTCCTTCCACTCCCAGTCCCAGCAGGCCCCTGGTATTGGAGACCACCCATTTTGTTTCCTCCCTGTGTGCAGTATGTGCATTCGAGCATGTGTGTGTGAACTCTGAGTTCTTATGGTCATGCTGGGATTCTGTCAGTTTGTAGGTGCGCCTGTCTCAGTGTGTGTGTGTGTATGAATGCTGAGTTCTCTGTCATGCTATGAATTTGTTGGTGTAGATGCGTGTGTGTGTGTGTGTGTGTGTATGAATGCTGAGTTCTCACGGTCATACTGTGATTTAGTCGGTGTAGGTGTCCCTTTGTGTGTGTGACACGGTCAGACTATGATTTTGCCGTGATGTTTTTGTGTGTGCTTGTTGTGTTTGTCGTCCTCCTTGTACATTCTTTGCTGTTTTGTGAGTTTTCCTGTTTTGCTCTCAGTCTCCGTATAAACTTATGTCGATTTCTCTCTCCCAGATTTTCTCCCTCTATTTTATTCTAAATTCACAAGGATAAAACAGACACAACTCTCCCTGCCCAGCCACCCACGGTACCCGCCCCAACACCCAGAGGCCAGGGGGTGGAAGCCCCAGTCTGCAGCACCACCGGGCTCCCATCGTTCCAGCGCCCACGCTGCTCCAACTTTCCCAAACTCCGGCCAGGGCTGTGCAACCGGGACAAAGCGGTGGCCAGGCCTCCCTGCCCACAAGGAAGAGGACCGCACTGAAGCCTTCACTCCTCCCATCCCCCTCCAAAGGTGCGGAGCTCAGAAAAGTCGCCCGGAGCCCTTTTTTTGTCCCCCGCGGGCGCGGAGCCCAGTCGGCTTCAGCGAGTCACCCACCTCTAGCCGCGGCTCCAACACAAAGCCCGGGTCGCGCTTCAGCGCTGGGCCCCCCGCCGATGGCAAAGTCCGGGCGCGGGACTCCTGGCGGCTCCCCGCCAGCAGAGCATGCCGGGAAAGGAGCTGGGCTGTCCGAGGACTCGAGATAAACTCCCCGGCTCGGCCAAACCCCCAGAGGTGGGGCTGGAGGGGGAGCCGGCGGCCAGAGCATCCAAATCCCCCGCTGCCAGGCGCCGCTGTCACCGCCAGGCCTTCCGACGGCGGCTCCAGACGGGCCGGGGGTTGGCGCAGCTGGGAGGCAGTCACGGAGAGATCGGGCAAAGCCAGCATGCAGGACGAAGGGGAGCGTAGGGTCCCTGCCTCTGGGGAAGGTGGCCTCCCAGGGGGGGTGGGAGATGATGTGGAGAAATGGTTACCACGGTGTGTGGGATACTGAGTCTGCTCTGGTACAGACGTTTAAATCCTGGCTCTACCACTCACTATCTGTAAGCAACTTCACTCTGCCTTGGCCTTGCATCTTTAAAATGGTCACGATTGTAAGCATCCTCCAGTTGGCAGTTGGATTTGATGTCTGGGTACATGCAATGCGTTTAGACGAGTACCTGGGCCAGGGTAAACAGTGAATCCGTGATAGTTCTTTTTACTCCCTGACCCATGAAGAGCAGTGACAAGCATGCCCACCCCTAGCAGTTTCCTCCTGTGGGGTGTTGTTGTTGTGAAGTGCCATCGAGTCAGTTCTGACTCATAGCAACGCTGTATAGTGTTTCCAAGGAGCAGCTGGTGAGCTTGAACTGCCAACCTTGCAGTTCAAACGGCTTTGCAATCTGACACATTAACCCACAGCGCCACACCAGGACTCCAGCTGTGGGTTAAGAGTACAAAACGCAGGACCGTGTCTCGCCGCCCTGGCCCTGCCCTTTCCGTTCCTTCGTGTCTCCATCACATACCAAAGGAGAAGGCAAAGGCATTCATGAGGGTTCAGCCCCCGCCTGCGTAAACCATCTCTGGGCCACCCCTCAGGCCTAGAAATGGCTCCGCCAGATGCACTGTCAGCTCTGGGTAAAATGGAAGGCCCTAGACCAGTTGCCATAGAGTTCATTCTAATGCATGTGTCTCACAGAATAGCGCTTACTGCCAAAAAACAGTTTCACATGTGTTTACCACATCAAAGATAGTGTGAAATCCATGTGAAATTGTTCAGCACAGATTAGTAAGTAAGCCCCTGCTTACCTTGCTTATTGGGTAACCCTGGTATGGTGTTGTATGATAAGAACCGAACTGATAACCACAAATCTATCAACTGTTCCTTGGAAACCCAGGATCACTGTGACTCTACAGCACTTAACTGCCGCAACAACTCTTAGCAAGTACCAAAGAATTCAGACTAGGTCTCAGGGAAGCTTAAAGCAGGGCTTGCAAACTGATAGTCCACAGGCCACATTCAGCCCAGAGCAGTGTTTTGTTTGGCCCACAGTTTTTTAAAAAACCAAATTAGTTGCCAGCATTTTTAAAAGTCAGGAATTTCACTTACATTTCTAGATTTCCAACTTCTCTGGAAAATTCATAAGATCTCTCAACATTCAGCCCACATTCCAACCGTGGTAACAGTCGCTAAAGGCAGCTGCTATCTCCAAGCATGCCCTCTGATCCACTACATCCCCACTCTCCTAAGCAACATAGACATATGCATAACTACCTGATCCTCTTTAAGTGGCGGCCCTCCAGGCAGCTAAGTTTTTCCACCCTTGGCCCTTAGAGCAGTACTCTGAAGTACTTTCATGTAGGAGTTACTGAGCATTCTGTTATGTGTAAGGAAAATGGGTTGCAGCAGGCAGCAAACACAATGGGTAACTGGGGAGCAGTAGCTCCATTTGTTGGACATTCTGTGAAAAGAACACAGTGCTATTTATTGGTCTTGGGTGTTTAGACATTTGGTGACCTTGAGGTAAGATGCTAAACCATGTGATCTCTCGTGGTCTGTTCCTGGTCTGGGTTTCGATGACCCTGTAGAAGGGATGTGGCCTTTACTTTACCCTGAGGACTTTACAACCCAAGTAGAAAAGAAATTGTTGTCAAGTGCTGCCAAGTCGATTCTGACTCCTAGCGACCCTGTAGAGGGTTTCCGAGGAGCGACTGGTGAGTTTGAACTACCGACCATGAGGTTCAAACTGACTTTGTAGTCCACAGTGCCACACCAGAACTCCGAAAAAGACATCTAATGCTATCAAAAAAAAAAAAAAAAACCCTCACAAAACACATAGACATGTGAAAATAGTTCAACTGAAGTCTGGAACTGACAGTGTAAATACCCCAATGAATCACTCTGATAGGTAAAGTTTTGTGTCAACTTCACGGGGCCAGGCTTTTCAGTAGCTTGGCAGCTAAAACACAGTAATTCCCCATGAGTTCTAATATAATGTACTTCCAGGATGAGATCTGCTATGAGTAGTCAATCAGTTGAAAGAGAGTTTCCTCGGGGGTGTGGCCTGCAACACCCTTAATTTTACTACACATAAAAGGAGAGAGAAGGGAATCGAGAGATAGGTACCTATTACCACCAAGACAGAAGAGGCAGGAGTGGATGGCATCCTTTGGACCTGGGGTCCCCACACAGTAAAGCTTCTAGATCCAGAGAAAGATTGATATCAAAACCCAAAGAGATCTCCAAGGAATGTTGGGCATACTGATGCCGAAAGGAGACACTGGACCTTTTCTCCAGAGCCAGGGCTCTGAATTTGGACATCTAGTCTTCTAAACTGTGAGAAAATAAACTTACTTATTAAGGACAACCATGTGTAATTCTGTTATAACAGCACTCAATACCTAAGAAAATGACCCAGTATCCAGGAGGCAGGATCACAAGCACAATTGTGCCAGGTGCCCTCCCAGCCACCAAGCTAGCAACTCTGGACATCCCAGATCCCTTGGAGTCTCAGGGTTACCAATGTTTTTCCTTTCAAGCCATAGGCACTGATTGTCCTCCATGGAGAGGGACTTGTTGAAAGAACGTGGGAGGCCCACAGAATCAGCTGGAGGGTAAAGAACCAGATTAGGAGATGGGCATGCACCATTGGGGCTTCAGGGACCAGGAAACTATCATTGTGTGGACTGGGTATCACTGTCCTAAACGGATTCTCACTCATCCTTCAACCTTATCTTACATTCAGGATTCAAACGCATGTGTGGGACCTCACTCCAACTATTCTACTGTGGGAGATGAGGCACAGATGTAGCCTGCCTTCCAATACAGCCAATAAATAAAGGGAGGTCTCCTCCCACACAGGTAAGAGGGGTAGTTGCTAGCGTACTCCCCAGATACAACCACATAGGCCTCTCCTCACTCAATCTGAGCATCAAACTGTGTAGCAAGAACCCCCGAAGCAAGGGTTGAACCCAATGACTTGAGAAGAAAAGCCAGCAGATCAGAAATGTGCTGACAGTGATAAGGAAAGGAGAGACTTGGTTCCTGGCCAATGGGTGCAAGCTTAAACATCATCCAGGCAAGGAATGTAATTTATTGAGCACCTACTATGTACTGGACACTTATCTGAGTTTCTCCCCAACCCTGAAAAGTCAGTATGATTCTATTCTTTTGCAAGAGAGGAAAAGGAAGTAAGTGATTTACCTAGATTCTTTCAGCTTCTAAGTGGAAGGACAGGGAGTGGAATTCAAGACTCCCTAGCTTCCAAATCCAGGCCACCAGGAGTGAGCTGAATTTGTTGCTGGTTGCTATTGTGTCAGCTCCAATTCATGGCGACTTTATGTATAGCATCTCCTCAAAATTCATGTCCTGTCATAACCTCAGAATTTGACTTTATTTGGAAACAATCTTTGTAGATGTAATTAGTTAAGATAGATGAGATATAATTAGTTAAGATGAGATCATACTGGCTTAGGGTGGCCCCAAAATCTAATAGCTGGTGAGCTTATAAAAAGAGAAGAGGAACCACACAGAGAGGGAAGAAAGCCTTGTGAAGACAAAGGCAGAGACTGAGGTGACGCAGCTACAAACCACCAAGAACCAAAGATGGCTGGAGCCACCAGAAGCCATGAAGAAGCAAGGAAGGGTCCCTCCCTAGAACCTTCAGAAGGAGCACGGTCATGCTGACGGCTTGACTTCAGACTCCTGTCTCTAGAACTCTAAGAGACTATGTTTCTTGTTTTAGGCCATCCAGTTTGTGATCATGGTTGGCAGTCCTAGAAAATGAATATACTAGCACACCAGGAAACTTCAGGCTCTCCTAATTACTTACCTGGGAGTCTGGAACCAGGGCAGGTTGTCATGGCCTGGCTGCAACAAATAGAGCCACTCTATCCCAATTTCACACACACCCATCTTCAAAAATACGTTTACCTCATGTGACCTAACTACTACTCTTCTCTGTCTTTCCCTCTTGATATTAGTGTGTGTGTGTGTGTGTGTGTGTGTGTGTGTGTGTGTGTGTGTTTTGTTTCCTTCTGGTGTCTGTTGCATAGATGCGTCTGTGTAATGTGATTCTTTTACAGTGTCAAACTTGCAGCATTTTTTAACTCCCCAGTGATTCTTTTTGTACTAGTCATAAATAAGGGTTTGCTATGAGTCAGAAACCACTCAACCGCAACAAACAACAACAAAAATAGGTAGTGATAGTGCTGTTTGGCTGATATGGATAGCAAACACCGAAGATGCCCAACCTATACAAGACAACTTAGAAGGCAGATGGAAAAAGACTGTAGCAGACAGATATTGGCCACCTGTCTTCCTTCCACCCCCAGTCCCTATCCCTAGCAGCATCCCCATTCTTCTAGATAGGCCAATAGCAAAAACCTCCTGTTCTCACATTGCCTATAATCTTGCTAACCCCTCCTAGACTGTTAAAGGGGCAACAACATGGGATCCTGTACTCCAACCAGGTAGGCTGTGATTTGAGGGCAGCCTCCTCCACTTACTAGCTGTGTGGTTTTGGACCACTCTCTTGCCTCTCTGGATCTCAACTTACTCATCTGTAGAATGGGATAGTAGTAAAATCTATAACATATTATTTTGAGGATTAAATCAGATAATACAGTTAAAGTACTTGTCCCAATGATATAATAAAAAAGGGGGAGCCTTCTTGATGTCCCTCAAACCCTCTGCCTGGAATCCTTAACCTTGTCATTCCCATGGCTTGCTCCTTCACTTCTCAGGTCTCTGTTTAAGCGTCCCCTCCACAGAAAAGCCTTCCTAATCACCCTATCTAAAATAGTCCCCGGGCCTAATTTGTTTTCTGTTTATCTGATGACTAAAAGGTTGAAAGATCAAGTTCAACCATAGGTGCTTCAGAAGAAAGACCTTGCGTCTATTGCCAGAAAATCATTCTCTGGAAAACCCTATTTTGGCTTCCATGAGGTTGCTATGTGTCAGAATTGACTTGACAGCAACTTGTTTGGTACTTTTAATTTGAAAGGCACTATCACTGGGTCCTGGTGTGGCACTGTGAGTTAATGCACCAGACTGCAAAGGCATTTGAACAGCAAGGTCGGTGATTCAAGCTCACCAGCTGCTCCTAGGAGACTCTATACAGGGTCGCTATGGGTCGGAACCGACTTAATGGTACTTAACAACAACAACAACAGCACGGGGTCATGGTGTGGCGCTGTGGGTTAAAGTGCTGCACTGCAAAGTCAGTTTGAACCACAAGGCTGGCGGTTCAAGCTCACCAGCTGTTCCTCGGAAACCCCAGACAAGGTCATCATGGGTCTAAACTGACC
>NW_006408525.1:1238608-1272864 GCF_000296735.1 Chrysochloris asiatica | reverse complement strand
CCAGGGCCCAGGCTAAAACCAGAGCCAGGGGTGGGACCAGCCGCCGCCGTCTCCGTCTCGGCGTCCCGTCCCCCAGAGCGCCCGGCCGCAGCCGCCGAAGAAGCGGAAACTGCCGGGTGTGCCCGACTCAGAGTCGCGCCGGCCAAGAGCGCGCTGAGGAGCAGCTTGGCGGCCACCGTCCGGCTTCTGGACCCACCGATCAGCGCCCCCTCCCCACATCTACCTGAATTCGCCCGCGCCCACCTGAGCAGGTCTGCTGGCGCCATGGCGGAGCAAGAGAGCCTAGAGTTCGGCAAGGCGGACTTCGTGCTAATGGACACAGTCACCATGCCCGAGTTCATGGCCAACCTCAGACTCAGGTGAGGGCGGAACGACCGCGCAAAGGTTGCGCTTTCGCGAGAGGGGGCGCCCCGATGGTGCGACCGAATTGGGGGTTTCGGAGTGGCGTGCGCCGAACTTGAAGGGCTGTGCTTTCCCCAGAGGGGCACCCCCGGGGTGTGGCCGGTTTGGGGTTGTCGGGAGGTAAGCCGAGTTTGAGGGCAGTACTTTCCCAAGAGGGGGCGCCTCTGGGGTGCGGCCGAATGGAGGGTGTCGGATGTACAGAGTTCCAGGGAGCGCCCTCCCGAGAGGGGCGCCTCCAGGGTGCTCAGCGGACTGGGGTTGTAAGGGGGCACCGGGCTCTAGGGTGCGCTTGGCTGCCCTGCTCCAGGTAAGAGATGTGGGCGGGGCCACTTCCAAGGCTCCGCTAGAGCCTGTGACCTAATGGAAATAAAAGCAAAGGAAAATAAAAACTTAGAAGAGTCGTGACGGCCCGAAGGCCCTGGGAAGACTTGGAGGGTGGTTTCGGAGAGAGGCAAGCGTCTCATCTTGGTTTCACACGTGCAGCTTTTCTTCGTTTTCTTTCTTTCCGTTTTTTTTTTTTCCTGCCGTGGTTTCATCAAGTCATTCAGGATGCTATGGAATGATCCCTGAGCTGTGTGTTCCGGGACACTGGCTATTTTTTAGTTACTCTCTAAACGTAATTAGACACGTTTCCAGACATCGAAGAGACTGCTACACTTGCCAGTGCCAAGATAAACGGTCTGAATTTGACAAGGCGTTCATGGTTTCAGTTTTTGCAAGGAGTTATGGATGAAGCCCTTGTGTTACTGACATCCCTGAAATGTACTCACAACTCGACGCCCCAACATGGTCTTCCGAGAAATATTTACTTTAGAAAGTCTTCTATATGTGATTCTTTAATTATTGATAGAGACACGTGAAAGCAGTTTGAAGTAGTTTGCTTTTTTTTTTTTTAATCATTACAGTAAATAGAGTTTCAAAATAGCTCAGTTCTGCTGTCTGTGTGTGTGTGTGTGTGTGTGTGTGTATGTATGTGTGGTTTTTTATGGCAATCTTTTGCCCTACTTTTTTGTAAGGTTTATAGTTGAACTTCACTCCTTCCATTTATAAAGTGAAAATCATAATCTAGATTTGAGTGTTTACCTGACCCCAGTTCTCAATATTATTTACCTCTAATAATTTAAGAATTTAAAAAACTGTTTCAATCTTTGAAACTGCAAACTCCAAGGAATCTTGACCAGCTGTGGGGCATACTTTGTGATGTCCCAGGGCAGCAAACAGGGCACAGACTGGAGTTCTATCCCTGCCTACTACAAACTAACTGATCTCAAACTTGCCTGTGCCTGAATTGCCAAATTTGTGAAATAAAAAGGTTCTTTAAGATTTCTTTCAGTGCCCGTGTGCGCTGAAATATTCTAATATTTCAAGGTGCAATAAGTCTGAAACTTGCAAGGTATCTTTCTGGACAGAGTGTTGCAAATTGCAATAGTAGAATCTTGAGTTTTACATACAAAGTGTGATGGTAGGAAGTTAGATGACTGAGCAAAGCCTGGATTCCCAGGTGTTACCAGAATGACTTTAAAACTTTAATCAGTGAAAACAACCTACCTATACATCAGCTGTAACCAATACCTAATATTCTAGTGCTTAAGAGTCAAATTGTTGAGATTCAAATTCTAGTTCTACCACTTGCTGTGGGTCTTGAGCAATTTACTTAACCTCTCTGTGCCTCAATCTCTTTTTTTCTATAAAGTTTGAGTTATCCTAAGGGTTAAATGAGTTAGCACATGGGACTTGCAAAGAATGTGTTGTTAGCTGTCATTTAGCTGGCCTCTGACTCTTGGTAATCCGATGCCCACCAGAACAAAATACTGCCAGGTCCTGCACCATTCCTATCATCTTGTTGAGGCTCAGACCATTGTGATCCATGGCGTTTTTACTGGCTGATTTTCAGAAGTGGACTGCTAGACCTTTTATCCTAGTACATTTCTTTGTAGATTTACAACCTTGGAACCCCTGTACAGAGTTGGTATGTGTTGGAACCAACTCGACAGCACTTGACAACAACAAAAGTGTGGGAGCTAAGCAGAATCCTGTTCAGCTTCAGAGCACCTCACAAGGCTCCACTGGCACACGGTGGTGGCTGCACAGGTGCAGCGTTGACCCAGAATGGAACCCAGGTCTCCCGCATGGAAGGGGAAGATTGTCCCACTGACTCTCTGCCCCCCTCCCCCTTTGCAAAGAATGTTGCTCTGCTGTTCTTGTTAAGTGCCCTCGAATCTGTTCCAACTCATAGGGTTTTTGAGGAATGGCTGGTGGGTTTGAACTGCCGACCTTGCGGTTAGCAGTCCAGTGCTTATCATAAACAGCACCACACCAGAACTCCTTGCAAAAAATACACATTAGCAGTTTATTAACTGTGTAAAGTTTTCCCAAGTGCCCTTAAAGCAGATAACTAACCAAAACTTACTGTCATCGAGTCGATTGCTACTCACAGCGGACATATATAGGACAGAGTATAACTCCTCTTTAGGGTTTCTGAGACTGTAAGTCTTTACAGGAATAGACAGCCTCATCTCCCAAGGAGGGGCTGGTGGCTTTGAACTGCTGACTTTGCGGTTCACAGCCCAATGCTTAGCCCACAGCACCACCAGGGCAGATAAAGGAGTACATTAAATAGCAATCTTACAGACCTAATGGTTTTTAAAAAATAATTTAAGAAGGCGTCCACCTTCCCACCCTGTCCCAGCCCTCATCCAAGAAAGACGAAAGACTTTGAAAAGTGCTTTTTATAAATTAATCGCTGAGTTTATAATCATTTCAGTTCATCAGACATCAAGTACATACTCAGACATGACAGGAATAGTTGAATATGGAGTCATTCATTTGTGCCGCCGTCTCTCACCTTCAGTAAACATGTGGCATCAGCCATGGCTTTGTATAATTTTCGGAATTTGAAACTGGAGGCTTGGAGACAAACTGGGTTATATTAGTGATATAGGATTGCTCCTCTGCAGTGAAATAAAATCTCATGTGGGTGTGGCTTTAAAAAAAAATAAATCTGAGAAGCACTTAGAATTATTTTTTTGAGATTTTTACAGATGATTGGTTGCTAAGCCTTCAAGTGTGAAGTTTGAATCTTAAGAAAGATGACTAAGATCAGCCTAACTTAACTCTAGAGTCCTGATGTGGCACTGTAGGATAAGCACTATACTGCTTTATAACAAGGTTGTGGTTCAAAACCAGCTGCTCCTTAGAAACCCTTTACGGGGTCACTGTGTATCAGAACTGACTCCATTGCACTTAAGAACAACGACTTCTGTGTGCACAGATAAGAGTTTTGCAATTCTACTTTGTGCAAGATACTTTAGGATTCCAGGTGGGGAAGTTCAGAGAACTGTAAGCTTGCTCCTTTCCCCTCAGTGAAGAAGTGGCATTTAGACATTCCATTGCAGAAAGGTAGAGAGGAGAGATCAGCCTTACAGGAACCAAACCCATTGTAGTTAAGTCAGTTCGGACTTACAGAGACTCTATTGGACAGAGAAGAAGTGTCCATAGGGTTTCTAAGGCTGTTCGTCTTTACAGAAGCAGACGGCCACATCTTTCTTCTGAGGAGTCTCTGGGGGATATGAACTGCCGATCTTTGAGCTAGCAGTCTAGATCTTAACCACTGTACCATTAGAGCTCCTAGCCTTATCGATTCGCCAAGTTAATGGTACACAGTAATTGTTGTGTAAGTTTGGAGGAGGGAGAGAGCCCTTAGGCTGGTTCAGAAATAACGTGTATAGGAGGAGCAGAGGAGTTGAGCTGGGTAGGACTTGTTTAGGTGGACATAAGGGTGGAGAACATTCCAGGTGAATAAAGTAGCATGAGCAGAGGTGTGGAGGCATGTAAACTGACTCTGTTTGGGCGACAGTGAATAAACTAAATTGGAGGGAAAGAAGTTGGTGTTGGGAGTTGTGGGAGGAATCACCAGTTCCCATTAGCACACCCCTTGGCTACTTCCCAGATTTTCAGGTCTGCCTTTCTACCAAAACACTAGTCAGACAAGGTCTCCGGTGTTCAGATGTGTGTATTTCATGCATGTGTGTACACTTGATGACTCTGCGGACTGGTTGTAACGTTCATTGTATGGATCCTTGATTGTTCATGATTTGCTTATCCTTAGTTAGAGGGTCCCATAGAGACCCAGACCCAGCCAAAGGTAGCATCCTTTCCAGCTGTAAATCCTGATCCAGGGAGTTTCAGATAACTCTGACATCTCTCAAGACTATTTAGCACTCAACTTCTGGGCTCATTCTTCTGTGACACTCTGGCACTTGTGTCACTTTGCAAAGGTGACCAACTGCCAATTTGAGCGCCCTTATGCGATGTTGAATTGCTTTCATCTGGAACTTCAGTGGTTGGGGCATACCTGGTACATGTCCAGGGTTGTAGATATGTGAGCTTTAGTATATTACATCTGTCAGAGGATGTGTATATGGAATTCCCAAGTGTGGAGGTGCCTGATCATTTCTGCCTTCCCCATGCTGTGACTCTACCTCTCACTCCCCAATTTGGAATGTCCTTCCCTCTGCTCTCCGCCTGACTATTCTGCAAGACCAGCTTCCTTCACTGTGGTGTGTAACATACAATTAACGCGTAAGCTGCAGTTGCTGCAGGGGTCTGTGTCATCCAAACGTGACTCTACTTCCCTTGACAACAGCCACCTAATTGAATGCTGGGCAGTCCCAGGGGACATTTTTTGTAGGCAGAGACAAGGAATGTTTCATTTAGTTTGTCTGATGCTTTTATGGCTTTGTCCATTTTGAATGATCTTGTTTTGGTACTCTTTTGGCCACCTTCCTCTCTTGGAGCTTGATTTTGAACATCTGCCACAATTGTTGTAATTTTCCCCCTACTATTATTGTTTCACAAACTTTGATGTAGGCATGTGTCTGGGTGAGGCAGGTCTACAGGAGTGATCTGGACTGAGTATGAGAGGAGTTTCCATTTGTGTTGTTGTTGTTGTTGTTATGTGCTGTGGAGTTAGTTCCGACTCATAGTGACCCTGTACAGGGTTTCTGAGGCTGTAAGTCTTTACAGGAGCAGAAAGCTTCATCTTTTTCCCACAAAACAGCTGGTAGTTTCGAACTGCTAACCGTGAAGTTCACAGCCCAATTGGTCACCACTATGCAACCAGAGCTCCATTTGTATTACTTGCCCTTATAATGAAACCTGCTATTCTCCTGAAGGCTATCTTTTGTTCCTCCCAGAAGTTCTCTTGAATAGAATAAATTCTTTCTATTTCTTTTTCCTTTCTGGTGGAGGTGGTAATGGTGATAAATTCCTTGCAGCATTTATGAAGGGTCAGTGCCCGGAAAAGCAAGATTCTTACACAAGCACTGCCTGCCTTCGTAGTCAGCTGTGATTCCTGCCAACAATCCTGATGACCACTTGACGCCGGACTGCAGCCTCTTCACCAGGCTCTGCTCGCTTCTTGGAGCTGGAGTGCTTTGCTTTCTTTTCTTCTTGCTTGAACTATGCCTGTACGGAAGCTCACCCAGCATTAACATCAGCTTTGCTCCCCTGTCTCTGCTTGAGAACCCTGCCAGGATGAGCCATCTACGTGAAGGGAAGAATGCAGGCTGCTGCTCAGGAGTGGATGTTAGCCGAGGACAGTGTGTCTGAAAGACATGCTTTTCATTTTCATACAGAGAAATACTCATGTACCTTAGGATTCTAGAGCCCAAGTTTCCTAACTTTGTTGTCATCGTTTCCTGTTTTGAGAATAAAAGCATTTGCTCAGTCTTATAGCATGGTTCCTTGGAAATGTAATTCTTCCTCCCTTTTTTCTTACTGGTTTTTCTCATCCATAAAACCCCAAAACTAAACCCACTGCCACCAAGTCAATTTCTTACTCACTGAAACAGTGTAGACCTGCACAGAGTAGACCAGCTCCATAAGAGTTTTCAAAGCCGTAACTGTTTGCAGAAGGGACAGATTTCCATGACAGAGTTCCAGCCTCATCTTTCTCCTTCCAAGCAGCTGGTGGCTTTGAACTACTAACCACCTTTGGGCTAACAGCCCAATGCTTCTAACCCACTGAAGGAATCCATCAGGATTCCTTCTTGTCATAGTGACAGTCATTCGAAAGTCTCTGTGCCAAAGTTACCTGAAACTTCTCACTTTTAATCTAACCTAATGTGTCTTTTCTACCTTTGCCTGAGACAGAGTTTCTCAACCTTGACATTCCTGACATTTTGGGCTGGGCAAGTCTTTGTCTGGGAGCTTTTCCGCTTGTAGACTATTTTGCCTCTACCCACCAGATGCTAATAGTGCCTTCAGTTGTGCTGCCAAAAGCGTCCCCAGACATTGCCAACTGGCGCTTGTGGGGGAGCAGAATTGACCCCTGTTGCGATCCACTGGCCTAGGCAGTTTTCACTCCTGGCAGTACCCTCCTCCCTTCCTCCTCTCTGCCTGACACTGTTACTCATCCTCAGGTGTCAGTCTGATTGGTTCAGAGCAGGAGTCGCTCTGGTTGGATTTATAGGAATAGTGAGAGGTAACTGGCATACTAAATCTTTTTGGCATCCGTATAAAATTCTTTGGCACCTTTTTTGGAGGCCTTTGGAAAAGGACAGTGTGCTCTGTGCCTGTTTTGCACATTGGCTTCATATTGGGACACAAATGGGAATTTTGGTTTTGGAGTTGCCGTTTGGAATGAATCAGCCTGCCTTCTTGCTTCCCTTCTGACTCCATGACAGATTTGCAAGACTATTTTTACTCGGGGTCATTTGTTGACCCTGGAGACTTCTGCTTAATATAGCTCCCAAATAGTGCCAGATGTGAGTGGAATCAAGTGCTTAGATGATGCTACCGGTTCATTTCATTGTGGGTCCCAGAGGGACCTGCTTCTCCATTGAAACATGAGCTTTGGCTTTTTGCTTAACTTTGAGACAAAAATGGTGAGTTTAGTACAGATAGAAATGTATTTATTTAGTCATCTGTTTACATTATCTGTGGAGTCCTGGTGTGGCATTGTAGAATAAGTATCTGGCTGCTAACCAGGTGGTTGGTGGTTCAAACCCTCCGGCTGCTCCTTGGAAACCCGACACAGGGTCACTATGAGTTGGAACCGACTTGACAGCACTTAACAGCAGTAACAACATATATTGTCTGCGTTGTGAGTTATCCTTGTCTGGAGAGCTGTTCAGTGACATCTTTACATAAGCCTTGGACAGCTCAGGAAAACGGACCGTATCTCAAGAAGTGGCCCTATTTTATCATGATAATTCTCTAGCACCCAGTGCTCTGTTATCACTGGGACTGGACTGAACCATGGCATTAGTGCCCTGCCACTGCTTAGTCTATCTAATGGGGTGCTTGGCTAACACTAGTGCTTCTAGCCCCACTGAGTAGATAATCACTCGCTGAGCCTCACTGGCATAAAATTGTGAGCTGTATTCACAAGTGAGTTCAGAGTAAACAGCTTTTTCTAAATATACATTGTTGTTGTTGTTGTTAAGTGCTGTTGAGTTGGTTTCTACTCATAGCAACCCTGTGTCGGGTTTCCGAGGAGTGGCTGGTAAGTTTGAACCACCGACTTTGCAGTTCAGGCTGACCTTGCAGTCCAGTGCTGATGGTACAGCACCACACCAGGACTCCAGCCTCTCATTGTATATGAAAGCCTTTGGATGAAATGATAGTTTTATTTCCTATGAAAAGCAAGCTTGGTACCTTTCAGCTGCTATATGATTGTTGGTTAGACCTCTTGAAGTGAACAATATTTCCCAACTTTAGTTTGGGCATTTCTGGGAAGTTGTTGTTGTTATGTGCCGTGGAGTCGGTTCCAACTCATAGCGACCCTGTACAGGATTTCCGAGGCTGTAAATCTTTACGGGAGCAGAAAGCCTCATCTTTCTCCTGTGGAACAGCTGGTAGTTTTGAACTGCTGACCCTGAGGTTCTCAGCCCGATTCGTAACCACTACGCTACTAGAGCTCCTTTTCAGTAGAGGAGGGAAAAATTGCTTGCAGCAGGTAATAGTGGAAAGAGCACAGGCTTTGACCAGCCAAGTTCAGATTGCAGCTTCACTTTATCTTATTGGCCTTGTGACTGCGGACAAGTTAATTTCACTAAACCTCAGTTTCCTTATATGTGAAATGGACACATTTTAGGGTTATCGGAATAAAATCAGATAATGTGTAGAAAGGGCCTGGTCAGTGTTTGGTACATAATATTCACTCAACTAATGTAAGCTCTCTTCTTCAAATCCTTCTGAATGGCCTCCTTTCCCTACTTTGACCCTATAATTATTGGAGAGCCAGCTATTTTCACATCTTGCTTGTCATTTCTTCCCTCCTGACAGACATAGGTTTGTTTTGGTTTGGGTTAGGGAGCTAGGATAAGGAAGTTTCCAGAAGGGAGGGTTACATAGTAGAAACTGAGAGCACTGGTCAGAGATCTGGACTGCAATCCTGTTTCTGCCACTAACTCTGTGTTGCCTTGGACAAGTTACGTAGCCTTGCTGGGCCTTAGTTTCTTTGTCTGTGAAAATCATGTATTATTATAAAGACTAAACTCTTAACATCTGTACAATACCAGCATGGCGCCCCAAACACAGTAGATTCCAGTTGGCTCTGCTTTTCTCCTCTCAAGCTTCGGGTGAGCCCTGTAGACCAGTGTCCTTACCTGTTCTCAGTTAACACCTTTACTATCACTCTAAACATGCGATCACGATCCCTCTAAGAGTACCACTATTGAATTTCTGAAAATTGTTTAAAACCCTTTGGGAAAGGAAATCTGATACTTGTATTAATAACTCCCAGAATATTTTATCTTCAGTGTATTGTTCTCTGCTTCCATGAGGGCTCGGATGTGATCCTAAAACTCAGGACCACAGCCAGATGATGAACCCTAAGAATAGTCTTTTATTAATGAACTTATTTTCTTTTTTAACTATAGATGCTATGTATCTTTAATAGAATATCCTGGCTTTAGAGCCAACAATTATGTGAGTGCTTACTGTATGCTTAGCACTACACTAAGCACTTTGGTAGAGGTTACTTTTTTAAAAGGTTATTCTTTTAGGGAAAGCTTAATAGGGAGTAAAAGGTACCCTAATAAATAGACCAACATATAGAGTAAAGTGTGATTGAGCCAAAATGAATGGTGTAGGTAAGCAATTGCTTTAAGGGGTTCCTAGAAGGAAGAAATCAACACACAATATTTAAAAAAAAAATAACTGAACAGCAACAGAACCAAGAACTACATATGTATTAGGAACACAATGGCTCTGTAAGCTAGCCCTGAACTCTGAACCACAAACTGTGCCTTGGGCCTAGAAGAGGAAGAGGATTTTTTTCTTCTTCTTCATTTATTTTATTTCCTATTATAGAACTTGGAAGACTCAGAAGCCAGACTGTATGATGAATACTACAGTTATTACACTGTGGGTTAAAGAGGTGTTAGTGAGTCAGCTTCTGAATCTAACCTTGGCATTCAACACCCTCTGTGTCACTTTTGAAAAGTAGACCATTTTTCAGTGAAGACTTCTGACAAGTGGCTTGAATGGATGGAGTAGAAAACTGAGAGCAGCAGCAAGTTCCTGGTCAATGCTGGTGCCCCCTCCCACACTGCTCTGACCCTAACCTTGCCCCTGAGGATTCCCAGGTTCTAATCCAGGCCCAGCTGCTCACAGGAAACTCATGAAGGTCACAACTGAATGGGTACTCCCTTCACCTCCCCCCACACACATTTCTCCTCCTGGTGGGGGGAGCACTCTGTAGAAATGGATTGCCCTTTGAAGAGACAACGACATTTAACTCTAGTAAAGCAATTTTTTTTTAATAAAAGAGGTTTTTTTTACTGCTGAACATACTTTTCCAAAAGAGCCACAAGGCAATTCAGCTTCTAAAAACAAAACAAAATAAAACAGGAATGGATGGAAAGATATACCAGGGAACAAGCACAAGCCTTCTTTCCTCTCTCCTCTCCATTTATCTCCTACAATCATAGTACTGAGTCTTGGGGGGAAAGACACATTATTGCTTATATATATATATATATACAAGGTTCCCAAAAGCAAAAGCAGCAAAATAATTCATCAGAAAGCAGCTTCATCTAAAACAAAGAAGCAAAACACCGAGAGAAACTCAAACACAGCTTTTTTTCTCCCTCAGACCACAAAGTCGGCTTTGAGTAACTTGTACAATAGAGGATCATCTGTAGCAGGGGGATCCCAATGGTTTTATCTACAGCCGCTGTTTTGTGTTTATTGTAAAGTCAAGGGAAAACGTATGGTCAATTAAAAAAAAAGAGTTAAACTCCATTAAGAAGCTTAATTAAGAAGAAAATCCAAAAATCCAATAAACAATGTACATTTATTTGGACAACCATATGCTTTAGTTTGAGCTTATATAAATATCTAGTACATTTTAAGTTTATTATGAGAATAGCCCTCAGTAACAGGTTGAGGACCTGTTTCTGGCACCCCGTTGTATCTTCCTTGTAATTGCGCAGAAAATCTTAAAATAACTCAAAATAACAGCTCATGCAAATGGCAGATCTCTAGCATAACAAATCCACTCAGTGCAAGCACCCAGAGTCTGTCATTGCAGTCAAATGATCCTAGTACCAGTTTGTTTGTGTTTACCACTTCTGCCACCTCTAGTCTCAAGTGCTTCAGGGCAGCGATGCTGACTTCTTTATCTTTTCAGGCATTAAGGACACAGTGTTTGGGCTTGTAAAAATGAGTGAATGAATGATTCCTGGTTAACCACTGTATACTTATATAATCTGATTTTTCTGTGGTAACTCCAGAAAATAGGGAAGGCAGGAAAATGGAAATCACCAGTAATTATTTAAAAAGAAAAACAAAACTAAACCCAAACCCTAAAATATATTTGAAGTCTTGGTGAAATGGTGGACACATTTTCTTCTTCTGAAACACTTACAGAACTCAGACATTTGACACCTAGTACCATACAACAAAGGAGCTCTGGTAATGTAGCGGTTACGAATTGGGCTGCGAGCCGCAAGGTCAGCAGTTTGAAACTACCAGCTGTTGCGCGGGAGAAAGATGAGGCTTTCTGCTCCCTTAAAGATTTATAGTCTCAGAAACCCTGTACAGGGTCACTATGAGTCGGAACCAACTCCACGGCACATAACAACAACAACAGCAACCATACAACAAGGGAAAAAACATACTTCAGCGATATTGTAATCTTGAGCAGTGTTAGGCGGTTGTTTACTTTAGCAAGTTGACTACATTTTTACCATACTGCCAACATTTCACAGCTACATGATGCCTTCCTATAGTTATGTCTTTTGTTGAGTATCTTGAAGGGATATACGTCTAAGCAGAAAATCCAGTGATTAAGCGCTGTGGGTTCTGAGTTTTCTAATCCACTTTAAGATGTGCAGTATCTGGGCCACGGAGGTGCTGAGGAGTGTGGTCTTAGAGTTCGAAGTAAGGGTAGTCACTGTACTACTTTCAGTAGAGCAGCTCTGTTCCCACATATTTGGGTTTCAAGTAATTTTTTGTTTGGAAAATAATTTATCACATTACAAAAAAAAACAAAAAAAAAACAGCTTGCAATCAGCTCTATCCTTTCAAACACCAAACATTTTTAGAAATATGTCCAACCAAAATTATTTTTAAAGCAACTGAGATATGAAATACTGAGCAAAGGTGATTTTTCACTTGTCTGGACTGGATTATATACCGAGGTGCACTGGTGGTTCAGTGTGTTAAACATCGAGCTGCTAACCGAGGCAGTTCCAACCCACCAACTGCTGCCCAAGAGGTGAGGTTGTCGGCTCACGTAAAGATTTACAGCCTTGGAAACCCTCCTGTGTTCTATCAGGTCTCTCTGTGAGTCAGGACCAACTCTGTGGTAGTGGGTTTGTTTAGGGCACAGTATATTGCATGACGTTAGCAATTTGCATCAGTTCCTGAAGTGTTTGTTGTCCAGTATGAAAATGGGACTGATTCTTACATTATAGTGATTGTGTCAGGTGAGTAACAGGTGAGTTGTTTGTGATTCTTAGCTCATAAAGAAAAACTTTATGTTAATACACTCTCATTTTTGTACCTGTAAACGGAATGTTTTAAATGTGATTTAACTTATTTTTCCTAAATGATTCAACTCATCATGATCATTGTTACCATCAGCTGTTTCTAGGCTCATGGAATCTATTGAGATATGTGAAATGTTTTGTTCCACGCCAGATTGATCCAATAATTTAGCGTGTTATCAATCTATTTTTCTAGTTTCTTTCAGTGTATGTCTCTTTGTATTCACCTATTCCTCATAATTTAGAAATCTAATCTGCTCTGATGTGGCACTGTGGGTTAATGTGCCAGACTGCAAAGCCATTTGAACCGCAAGGTCGGCGATTCAAGCTCACCAGCTGCTCCTCGAAAACCCTATACAGGGTCGCTATGGTTGGAACTGACGCGACAACACTTCACAACAACAACAACAATCTGCTCTGGATTTTGACAGTTGCCTGAAATCATTAGAAGATTGTATAGACAACAACAACAACAATAAAGGATTTCATCTAAGCATAGTAGTTATAAGTTGGGCTGTTAACCGCAAGGTCAGCAGTTTAAAACTACCAGTCATTCCATGGAAGAAAGATGAAGTTTTCTGCTCCCGTAAAGATTTACAGCCTCAGAAACCCTATGCAGGGTTGCTATGAGTCGGAACCGACTCCACAGCACATAACCACCACCACCACTGGAGTCCTGGTGTGATGCTGTGGGTTAATGTGCTGGACTGCAAAGTCTCTTTGAACCACACGGTTGGCAGTTCAAGCTCACCAGCTGCTCTTTGGAAACCCTATATAGGGTTGCTATGGGTTGGAACTGACTCGATGGCACTTAACAACAGCAGCAACGAAAACTAATGGGTTGGTTGCCTTGAGTACATAGTCATAAACCATAAGCTTTGAGATGTCTGGTTTTATCAGCTCTGCTCAGAGGTATTTGTGATTGCTTCATTGTGTCCAGCTGAAAAGGCAAGTAGCCACCCATAGCTGAGTCCTAAAATGGTAAGGTGCTACTTAAAATCCATGGCTGCTCTTGGTATTTGAATTATTTGTGGGGTTGAACAAGCCAAAACATAATCAGTGGGTTCTCTCCATACTGTGCACACTGCAATTGTTTATTGATTTCTGGTAGGAAGCTGCAATGGCAGACTCTGCTGCTATTTGTAGTTCTACCACCTAGGTTCCGTTTTAATCTGAAACCTGTCCTGAAAAGGAACTTTTTTTAAAAAAAACTTCTAATTTTATCCTAAGCTGTAGCTCAGGATTTGTCTTCCAAATAAGGCTTTGTGTCAGAATCACAGATTCCACAGACTCCAACTTCCTGGAAATTCTGATTCAGAAAGCATCAAAAGAAGACAGAAGGAAGATAGAGTCACTGTACCAAAAAGAAATGTACGATGTTCAACAATTTAAAGAGGTAGCATATGATTAAGAGGCAGTGATATTGAAGGAAGAAGTCCAAGGTGCACTGGAAGCATTGGCAAAGAACAAGGCTCTGGGAATTGACAGATTGAAATCTTCCAAGAAACTGATGCAGCACTGGAGGCACTCACTCATCTATGCCAAGAAATTTAGAAGACAACTACCTGGCCAACTGATTGGAAGAGATCCATATTTGTGCCCATTCTAAAGAGAGGTGGCAGGGAATGCAGAAATTGTCGGGCAATATCATTAATACCAAATACAAGCAAAATTTTGCTAAAGATAATTTTTATATGACTGCAGTAGTACATTGACAGGAAACTGCCAGAGGTTTAAGACAGATTCAGATGAGGACATTGAACCAGGGATATCATTGTGATTGTCTGATGAATCTTGGCTGAAATTAGAGAATACCAGAAGGATGTTTACCTGTGCATTATTGACTATGCAAAGGCTTTCGACTGGATCATGACAAACTATGGACAACATTGCGGAGAATGAGTATTCTGGAACACTTAATTATGCTCATGAGGAACCTGTATGCAGAACAAGAGGGAGTTGTTTGAACAGAACAAGGGACACTCAGTGGTTTAAAATTATGAAAGGTGTGCACCAGGGCTGTATTTGTTCACCATACTTTTTCAATAGATTTGCAGAGCAAATAATCTGAGAATTATTTTCTCTGCATTATCTGAAGAAATGCATGGCATCAGGATTGGAGGAAGACTCGTTAACAACCTGTGACCTGCATATGATATAACCTTGCTTGCTGAAAACAAAGAGGACTTAAAATACTACTGATGAAGATCCAAGTCTTTTGGTATAATTTGTACCACATTGTAAAGCAAACAAAACTCTTCACCCCTGGAACAATAAATGGAGAAAACATTGAAGTTGTCAAAGACTTCATTTTGCTCACATCAACCATCAACAGTCATGGAAGCAGCAGTCAAAAAGTCAAAGTAGTGCATTAGGCACATCTGCTGCAAAAGGCCTCTTTAAGGTGTTCAAGAACAAAGATGTCAGTTTGAAAACTAAAGTGCACCGAATCCAAGCTGTAGTATTTTCTATAGCTTCATATGCGTGTGGGTGTTTGGCAGTGAAAAAGGAAGACCATAGAAGAATTGATACATTTGAGTTACGGTGTTGGAGGAGAATATTGAAAGTACCATAGACTACCATATCTGTGTTGAAGTACAGCCAGAATGCTCCCTAGAAGCCAGGATGACATATTATCAGGAGGGACCAGTTCCTGGAGAAGGACATCATGCTAGGTAAAGTGGAGGGTCAACGAGAAAGAGGAAGACCCCAAGAAGATGAATTGGTACAATGACAGCAGTAATGGGTTCAAGAGTTACAGTGATTTTGAGGATGGTGCAGGATTGGACAGTGTTTTGTTCTTTTGTGCATAAGGTCACTATGAGTCAGAACCGACTCGATCACATCTAACTACAATAATGCCTAGGTAGTTCTGATGTGTGGCCAGGTTTGGGAACCTCTGTCCTAAGCAAATGTATCATTCCACAGTTGTGTTCTGTTGAAACTAAATGGGGTCTGACTGTAATATGAGGTCACTGTCATAACTGTAAGGAACTGTGGTGGCACAGTGAGTTAAGTGTTGGGCTACTAACCAAAAGGGTGGTGGTTCCAACCTGCCAGCCACTTCATGGGAGAAAGATAAAGCTGTCTGCTCCTGGAAAGCTGTAGTGTCAGAGACCCTAAGGAGCAGTTCTCCTCTGTCTGATCTGGTCTCTATGAATTGGAATTGATTCCACGCAGTAGGTTCATCATAACTGTGTCATAATATATCCAAATAATCAGTGTCCTTGGTTCTGACATGGTATTAAATCCATGCAATCATTTAATACTAAACCAAGCCATAGTTGTCAAGTCAATGTACGGCAGCCTTGTAGGACAGAGGAGAATTGCCCCCATCAGGCTTGTCAGGCTATAAATCTTTACAGAAGCAGACTGCCGCATCTTTCTTTTGCAGAGTGGCTGGTAGGTTTGAACTACCAACCTTTCAGATAGTATCTGTGCTCTTAACCACTCTGCCATCAGAGCTCCTAAATTAGTGATAATGATTCTTTGTTCTTCATCCTTCCATGTTTTCTGTTCTTTCACATAATTGTGTTCCACTTTTAGCATGCTATGTATTTGTCTTTCTACTACCAGATTTTCCATACAAGAAAGTATAATTCCCCTTGTCTTTGTTACCACCTTGGTGTACTTCCTTATAATATTGTTTGTATGTGTGCATATTAGATCTATATGTAAATGTATATGCTGCTGCGATGCTGCGTGCCATGGAGTCAGTTCCCACTCATAGCGACCCTATACAGGGTTTCCGAGGCTGTAAATCTTTATGGGAGCAGAACGCCTCATCTTTCTCCGCAGAACAGCTGGTAATTTTGAACTGCTGACCTTCCGGTTCGCAGCCCGATTCGTAACCACTACACTACCAGAGCTCCTTCAAATGTATATGAGTATACCTAAATTTTTAGAACATCCTGCTTTTATAATATATAATGTTATAAAATGTTTTCTTACAGTATCTTAAGTTCATATCATTAAGTTTCTTTGAAAAGTATGGTGGCAACCGTGTCCTTTTCATTATTGCTATTTAAATATTTGTAGAACACCCACCGTCTATGTAACTTTTGCAGTAGCTGGGGATACAGGGGCGAGCCAGACAGATATGGCTCCTGCTCTTCTAGAAATGATAAACTAGTGGTGGAGAGATGTACTAAACAGGTAAACAAAGAAGGAAAAACAAACAAACAAATAGGGAAATAGTTATTGACGTATATGCAAATCAGAGAATGCATTTTAAGAGGAAGTTGGCTTTAACTGAGATCATAAGGATGAGATATCAGCTTGTGGTGAGGAGTAAAGAGGCAAGTGTGAAGCAGGGAATCAGATAGGGAACGGTGGTCCAGGCAGAAGGAATCACATGTGCAGAATGAATTGCAAAGTGAGGAAGGGGACAGACTAGGGGATGCACTAGTGGTTTGTATGTTTCATAAACTGAAAAGCATCCTGTGAGGCTAGGGGAGGAGGAGGGCAGGCAGTGATGAGGGAGAAGCTAATCAAGAACCAAACTTTGCTGAAGGCTTCAGATGCTAAGTACACTGGAAAGTGATTGAAGGGATATTTACTCGGGATGTTTATTTTTGTCAGTTTGGTGAATAGCATGTAGATTTGGCAATTGCATTCTACACTTTTCCTTTAGTGATTGTTGTTAAGTGCGGTGGAGTTGCTTCCGACTAATAGCAACTCTAACGTATAGGCTTTCCGAGGCCATTAATCTTTGCGGGAGCAGAAAGTTTCATCTTTTTCTGTCTGAGCAGTTTGTGGGCTCAAACTGTCGACTTGTGGTTCACAGTTTAGTGTTTTTCCTACAGAACCACTGCACTCCCCTCCTTTAGTGATAGCAAAGACAAATCCAGTTCTGTCTTGATCTATAGATAACAAAGCTATTTCTTGGAGTAAGTAACTCAAGAGCAGTGTTGTGTTGATATGAAATAAGTAAGTCTCAATCATGATTTATAAGCTACAACTGATTATGTTGTTGTTGTTCAGTGCTGTTGAGTCAGTTCTGACTCATAGTGACCCTGTATAGCAGGGGCGGGGAACTTTTTTCTGCCAAAATTTCTAACATCATTCGTGGGCCATACGAAATTATCAACTTATAAATTAGCCTGCCTATTTGGTCAAGCATTTAATTAACTCACCCCAATGGAGTCCTGGGAGTCCTGGTGTGGCGCTGTAGGCTAATGCGTCAGATTGCAAAATCGTTTGAACTGCAAGATCGGTGGTTCAAGCTCACCAGCTGCTCCTTGAAGACCCTATACAGGGTTGCTGTGGGTCGGAATTGACTCGACGTCACTTAACAACAATAACAACAATGGAGTCCTGGGAGTCCTGGTGTGGCACTGTGGGCTAATGTGTCAGACTGCAAAGTCATTTGAACTGCAAGGTCGTTGGTTCAAGCTCACCAGCTACTCCTTGGAAATCCTATACAGTATTGCTATGGGTTGGAACTGACTTGACGGCACTTAACAACAACAGTGACTTCTGGTATGGTGCTTGTAGAATCAGTGCTAGACTGCGAACCACAGGTCAGTAGTTAAAAATCACCATCTGCTTCCCGAAACCCTATACAGGGTTGCTATGAGTCATATCTGGGGTGGAAGAAGTACAGCCAGAATGCTCCTTAGAAGCCAAGATGGCCAGACTTCGTCTTTCATGCTTTGGACATGTTGTCAGGAGGGACCAGTCATTGGAGAAGCATATCATGTTTGGTAGAGTGGAGGGTTGGAGACAAAGACGAAGACCCCCAACGAGATGGATTGGCACAGTGGCAGCATCAGTGGGCTCAAACGTAGATTGTGAGATTGACCCAGGATTGGGCAGTGTTTTGTTCTGTTGTGCTTAGGTCATTATGAGTTGGTACCAACTTGATGGTACCTAACAACGAGTCAGAACTGGGTGGACAGCACTTACCAACAACAACAGTGTGATGGCTGGAACTGTGATTGTCTTGTCAGGGCCAGACCAAATGATTTCACATGCCGTATACGGCCTTCGTGGGCCGGGCATGCCCCACCCCTGCTGTATAGGAGTTCCAAGGAGCAGCTTAGAGGTTTGAACTGCTGATCTTTTGGTTAGCAATCCAGTGCTTTTTCTGTGATGGCTTCTTTTCCTGATTTTATCCTTAAAAACAAGAGGAGGAGAATCCTGAGCCATACAACTATAGAAAGGGAAAGGACAGAATGAACCCTATGCAGTTGGATTGGAATTTGAGGTAAAGGATAAATTTACGGTTTTCAAAGTGTACAAACAGACACAGAACTAAATATAGATGTAATGTGTGTGTGTGTGCTTACATGAATCATATTGACCTTAGTTTTGTCCATCATGAGGGCCTGGGAGTAGTTAACACCCTAACAGCAAGATCATTTATAATATCCATATCTTGGCCTCTCCATCATTCTCTACTAGAAAGAATCAGAATTTCTTAGAAAAATTAGTAATTTCAGGGCTGGGGCAAAGTAAGTACAAGGTGAACGTGATATTTTTTGATCTGTCAGAAAACAAGGCAGTCTGCAAAGAATGATGGGACATATAAAAAGGATACAGAAACCAGCTTGAAGAAGCTTCCACTTGTTAAATCTGGGACAGTTTGAGCATCTAAGTGAAACAGAAAATCATGAAGTTATCCTAACATAAAGCAATAAAAGAAAAACGTAAAGTTCAATGAGAATGGGATATTTATTTAATTTCTAAACATCTTCTTATAATATATTAATTAATTTCAGAGGGAACAACAAAAAAGTAGTGTTTCACTGGACAAGTCTGGCTGGTACTGCCTGGATCCAGTTAGCCATGTGACCATCACAATAGTGTCGCACCTGATGCACTGAGAGGACGCATACCATTTCCTCCATGCATTCCTGTCGAGTGCACACCATGAATCTAACCAGAGGAAAACATTCAACAAACTCAAGTGAAGGAACAGTCTATAGCAGGGGTGGGGAACGTCTGGCCCACAGACCATATAAGGTGCAGGAAATAATTTGGTCTGGCTCTGTCAACACAACCGCAATTCCAGCCATCGCGTTGTTGTTAAGTGCCATCGAGTTGGTTCCAACTCACAGTGACCCTGTATAGGGATTCCAGGGAACAGCTGGTGTGTTTGAACTGCCTATCTTGTGATTCGCAATCTGGTGCTGATCCTACAGCGCCGTGAGTTAATTAAATGCGTGACCAAATATATAGCAGGCTAATTTTTAAGTTGATAATTTTGTATGGCGCGTAAATTATATTAGAATAAATATCTATCCAAATGGCCCTTGGCAGACCAAAGGTTCCCCACCCCGGTCTACAGAATAACCTTGTCATGGCCTTGAGCATCCTGGGCGGACTGAGCAAGTATTGTCAGATGAAGGGGACTACAGACAACAGGAGAGCTAAAGGCACAGTGTGATTCGGGACTTGATTCTTTTGCTCTAAAAGATAAAATGGGGACATTTGAGGACATTTGAATGGGGCCTGAGGATGAAATTTGAGACTTATACCAAATGTGAATGTCTTGTGGTTATGTAGAAGAATGCTGTTTGTAGGAAACACACTCTTGTGTATTAGTGAGTGGTGAGGCATCCAGTGGGCAAGATAATCTGAAATAGTTTAGGAGGAAAGAAGGTGCTGCAACTCTAGTTAACTTTGAGGATGTTTAAAACAAAGTAACTGCTACCTGCACATCAAATGGGTTTTCAAGGGAGGTAGTGAGTTTCTGTTCATGGGGATTTTATAAAAACATTAGTTGGAAGCTCACTTACTGAAACTTTAATAAAGCGATGCTGCACAACTGGAAAACTGGTCTACAAGCTAAGCTGCTTGCCATCTACGTGCATATTTCACAACTGGAAAACTGGTCTACAAGCTAAGCTGCTTGCCATCTACGTGCATATTTTTGCAAAGGAGCCCTGGTAGCTTAGTGGGTTACGTGTTGGGCTGCTAATTGTAAGGTCAGCAGTTTGAATCCACCAGCCACCCCAGGGGAGAAAGATGAGGCTTTGTGCTCCTGTAAAGATCTGGAAACTCTGTACGGTGCCACTATGACTAGATAACACAGCTACCACAGTATACATAGTTTAAAGTGATCATTGCATTTATTAAATGATAGTTTATGCCTTCAGTTGTTGCAAGTCAAGAGATACTATCACAGTAAGCCTCTTATACTTAGTTACTACTTAAAACTTTCTTGCTAGAAACTGTGTATACAAGGACTCCTGTATATTAATACTGTATATTACACGGTAGTGTAGTGGGTTATGTGTTAGGTTGCTAACTGCAAGGTCAGTAGGTTGAATCTACCAGTCACTCCGAGGGAGAAACAAGAGGTTTTCTGCTCTCATAAAGAGTTGGCAGCCCCAGAAACCCTCTACTGGCTTGTTGTGAGACAGACCAACTTGACGTCACAAAACCACCACAACCAGAAATTAATGATGTAGTTGGGTAGAAAGGGCATTGATATAAAAGACATGGGACTCTCGTAAAGTAGCATATAATAAATGCCAGATGACTGGTACCAATATGTCCTCCAGTTTAGACTAGAAGGATGTTTCTGTGAGCTTTAGTGGTTAAGGAAGACCTCCTAGAGGTATGGGATTGGGCTGAGTATTGTAGCATGGGTAAGACTTACGGTTGCATGAAGTACAAATGGCAGGGGAGAACATTCCTCCGTGAATGGGCATTATGTGTTCAGGAACAATAAAAAGACCAGTCCAACGGGTTTGGAGGTTCATATAGGATAGCACTGCCTTAAATTCATTATAGCTGGAGAGAGAGAACTAGCTTTCGTCAAAGGGGAAATGGGGCAGCTGCTAGCAATTGGGCACTGTGTTAGATGTCTATTAATTAATTAAACAAATTGACATATTCGTTTCTTTTCATCTCTGCACTATTACAGGATAAATGCTGCTTTCATTGTACAGATATGGGAATGGGTTTCCGAAATAGGAAATGGCTGGCTATAAGTCTCCTGTCTAAGAGGCCGTTTAAGATTGAAACTGAAGGGACTTCAAAGCTCACACCCTTTCTACCCCCTCTGCTGCTGCTTACACACGAGATGAATAAGAGCAGTGAGACAGATTTTGGTACTGACAAGTGCTGTAGGATAAGCACTGGACTGCTAACCACAAGGTTGGCAGTTTGAACCCACCAACCAATTTGGGAAAGCCTATGCAGAGTAGCTATAAGACGGAACCCCAAAATAGAATGTCTCTCAGCGCTGCTCATGTTGAGATTGAAGGGCCCATGGTCCACACCTGTGAGATTGAGATTATCTATGGCATGTGAGAAAAGGCCAGTGACTGAGCCTCGAGAAGCATCTGTATTTAAGAATTAGTCAGAAGATAGACCTGATAAACATCCTCAAGAGGCGTATCCAGAGAGGTTGGTAAGAAGCAAGAAAGCATGATGTCACAGAAGCCAAGAGAAGAGAGTGGTGAACAAAGTAGAACACTCCAGAAATGTCTTGAGAAATAAGGATGAAGAAGGTCTAGATGCAGCAGCAAGGAGGGCAGCAGTGGTGTGTTTGGTGGGAGCAGTTTCAGTTGAGAGTTAGAGGTGGAGATCAGTTTGTAGTGTGTTGAACAAAACAGGAGGTGAAGCCCCAGACACGGTGATGTTTCAGTTAGCTGTGAAGGGTAGAAGAGCAGGCCAGAGTTAGAGGTAGTTGTAGATGAGCTTAAAAACAAACAAAACTAGAGACATGAGCCAGAGAAATTGATGCTGGAAAGGGGACAGAAAGAAATCTAAGAGAGAGGCACCAATGCAAAGGATGAGATTCCTGAGGAGATGGAGAGGGCTGGAACCCAGAGCAGCAGTGGTGGGCGGGAAGGTAGGACTGGAGGTCCCTGCATTTGTTGTCTAACTTGTCTTGTCTTTTTCCCTTGGAAAGTCTTTGTGTGCTATTACAGAGTGGCCTCAGTGACCATAGTGTTATGTGGTCTGTACCATGTCTAAAAAAAATTCATCCAAGAATAGTGTCTGCATGCACATTCTGAACAATGGTAACTAAGTCGTATTTTATTTAAAGTTGCAGAATGCAGCTTGTTTTTATAGTACTACTTGTTTCTAGAAACCTCCCTTAAAAATGGAAAAAATACATACTCCCAAAGAACTGAAGACAGGTACTCAAACAAATACTTGTACTGTACACAAATGTTCATAGTAGCACTATTCACAATAAAATGTAGAAATAGCTAAAATGTCTATAAAAAATGAGCAGATAAGCAAAATGGGTTATATCCATGCAATGGAATGCTACTGAGCCCTGAAAAGGCTTGAAGTGCTGATACGCATTATGTTCAGTGAAAGACGCCAAACACAAAAAGTCACATATTGTATGATTATATTTATAGGAAGTCTCTATAATAGATAATTCCTTAGAGACAGAAAGGAACTTAGTGGTTTCCAGGAACTGGTAGAATGAAGAAGTGGGGAGTGACTGCTGCTAGGGTACACGGTCGTCTTTTGGGGTGATGAAAAAGTTCTGGAGCTGGAAGAGGAGATGGTTAAATATTGTGAAGGTCCTAAGTGCTGTTGGATTATATGCACTTTGAAGTGGTTCATTTTCTGTTATGTCAGTGTTATCACAACTTTAACACAAAGAGTTGGGTGAATGAGAGAATGAGAATGAATATACTCTCAGCCAATGCAAACTAGCCCTGCAGACTGCCATCCAGGATGGAACAGTGAGTCTGGGCCTCAGCCTCATCCAAAGAACTCGATGCCATGCTTTTCAGTTGAGTATGTTTTGCAGCTTGTATTGTTTACGCTATCATGTTGTTGTTGTCAGGTGCCATCGAGTCGGAACCGACTCATAGCGACCCCATGCACAGCAGAACAAAACAATGTCCGATCTGGGCCAACCTCACTACCGCTGCCACACTTGACGCCATCAATGATGCCACCTGGCTGATCCATCTCGTTGAGGGTCTTCCTCTTTTTCTCTGACCCTCCACCTTACCCAGCATGACATCCTTCTCCAGCGACTGTTCCCTCCTGGTATAGCTTTTTTTCCTGGTTGGGGTTCTGAAGAACTGTTTTTATCTGTTGTTAACGGACAGAACAATTTTTTGAATAAATGAATAATAAGAGGCACACAAAGAAATGTTTCTAGATCTGCAGTGTAGGAACAAAAAAATTATGTTAGATGTTAAAATACAATAAGGAGAAAGAACCACAACCTGGAGAGAACAGTGTGTCTCTCCGCTGTGAGATGGAGAAGTAAAGTGTGATGTTCGTGTGGTAGAATACTACATGACAACACAAATGAATGGCTTATGGCCACATGCATCAGCATGCGTCAATCTCACACAAAACAGTTCCTAACCTGTGCTCCCAGCCTCCATTCCCCACACTCCTGCCCACCATTGCTGCTCCGAATTCCAGCCCTTCCCAGCGCTTCAGGGACCTTACCCTTTACATTATATAAAATTCAAACCCAGGCAATACTAATATACGTTAGCAGTCAGGGTAATGGCCATTTTTGGAGAGGGGGCAAAAGGAGGGCTTCTAGGGATACTACTAAAGGTCTTCTTGATACAGGAGATGATTACACTGAACTTTTATGGCTAAATATCTTATATCAATAAAAGTGTGGATCAATAAAAGTTTGTGCACTTTTATGGCTAAATATCTTCTATCAATAAAAGTGTGGATTACAAAAAAAAAAAAAGACAACTGAAGCCTTCAAGGAAATACTGATGAAACAGTATTAAAATCAGGAGCAATTAAGAGTTGGGAGAAGTCCTTTGACCTTGTAAATGGCACCATAAAGTTCATTGCAGCCAAGGAGGAGTTTTTATTAATGCTAGCTGAAGGTATACCTTGACTTCTGTGGATTTGCAGAGACTGGAAAAGCAGTTGGGATATGTGTGTGTGTGAGGCTATATTCACACCCATTTATATACATATTTATATATCGTCTGTTGGCATCTCCATAGCAACCATAGTAAAACCAGAACCAGTTGCTTTGATCTCAGCACTGACTCTCATTGGTGACCCTATGTGTGTCGCATTAGAACTATGACTCAGTAGGTTTTCAGTGGCTGATCTTTCAGAAGTAGATCTCCTGCCCTTTTTCTGAGGTGCCTTTGGGTGGCCTTCTACCTTTCTTATTACTTCCTAACCTCTTATGAGTTAGATAGCAAACTTTTCGACTAGTAACTGAGCATGTCAGCTATTGGCAGCACCCAGGGACTGATTCCAGAACCCTCTGAGCAGCTGTTCTGCAGAGAATGCTGATTCTGATAGTGTGCTCCTAGCCCAGCTCCATAGCTCCAATCCATGTTTTTATAGCCTCAGCTGGAGACTTGATTGTGCCTATTCAACCTTTACCCCTTGTGTAGTGTGTCTTCTCAAGTCACTTTCTGATTTTATCTTAAGTTTTGGATGCCTTTCAAGAATTGCACATTTATGGGATGTTTTTCATCCCAGGCTGTGTTTAACAGGCTCATTTGGTTGGTGTGCAGGAAGTGCTAACGAATCCTAGTATTTCAGTTTGCTAAGTGAAATGAAATCTGCCACCACAGTGTAAAGTATATCATATACCCCAAGGTGAAACAAGAATTATTTTGAGGTTATTTGTTGTTCACAATTGGCTTCATCAGTGATTTCCTCTCTTAGCGCAGGACAGCTGAAGTTGATTCCCTTAGATGTGCAAAAGCTTCTTCATGTTCAGGTTCACTTCAGGTGGAACTTCACTTTTCTTGGGAGATCAGTGACTCACTTGAGAGGAATTCTGGAGAGTTGAGTAAGGAAGAGATCTGTTTCTTAGTAGTTCGTTCAATGCCCACTAGTCTCTACTCCTGTCAGGATCCTTTCTTCTTCCTTCCTAACCTCTTATGAGTTAGATAGTCATGATAATTCTGATTAATAACTTTAAATTCACACCTGTTGGCATGTGTTTGGAATAAAAAGGAAAACATAACTAGCGAACAGAGAAATTTTCCATGAAGAGAAAAGGAAATTTTATTTTTCTTTTGTCTGGATTGATTCCAGTTGCTGAAGTTGTTGACATGCTACTAAGGAGAATATTTGACTTCTTTTTTTACTATTTTTAGGATAAACACTGAACAGCTAGCTACAAGGTTCTGGAACCGACTCAATGGCACTTAACAACAACATGATCATTTTTACCTGTGTTTGAAATCGGTAGCTATGAAAGGTAACTTCAAGGTAATGCCTAGGAAGAACAAAAGGATTATTCTTAATGAATTAAGTCTGAAACCTGCATTTGTTAAATTTTACAACAAGATACCTGTGAGTTTGAGGCAGATACAACACTTCAGACTATTGAATTTATCTCAATAATTTGTTGAATAAATTTATCATTTTACATATATTGATTTTGGGTTAATGCGCTGTGGGTTAATGTGCCAGGCTACAAAGTTGTGGGAACTGCAAGGTTGGTGGTTCAAGCTCACCAGCTGTTCCTCGGAAATCCTATACAGGGTCACTATGGGTCAGAATCGACTCGATGGCACTTAACAACAACAAAAATATTGATTTTAAGGCATTGTTTCAGTTGTGTGTGTAGAGGACGGTGAGGGGACAAGGGAAAGACCATGACTTATTGAATCTAGTCCTTTTTTGTTTTTCTTTTTGGTTGAGTCGTGCATTCCTTTAAACATTTAGCATTATACATGCTGTATTTGAGAGATCCTAGTGCGGTGCTATAGGACCAGCACTGGACTTTGAACCACAGCGTTGGCAGTTCAAATCCACCAGCTGCTCCTTTGAAACCCCATACAGCGTTGCTATGAGTTGGAACTGACTTGATAGCATTCAGCAACAACAACAGTAGAGATACAGAGATGACTAGAATCCTCTCCTTGCCCATGTGCAACCCAGGCCTAGAGGGAAGACAGGCTAGAAATAACTACAGCCATCTGATCTGTGTTGTGACCAAGAAATGGTGAGATGCTACAGGAGCTCAGAGGAGGACCCAGATCACTGTTCTTGAGAGGGTTAAGGGAAGCTTTCCAGAGGAGACATTTGAGGCAAAGGAAATAAAATACTCTGCTCCAAGTATAGAGAGGAACATGCCCAGCATATGAAAGATTTGGAACATTTGAAGAATCCCCAGGTAGCTTCATACTACTGAATTCCAGATGTGAAATAAAAAAGCATCAGGGATAAGTTGAGGAAGTCCCATGCTAAGGATTTTGAATTGTATTCTGTGGTGATGGTGAGCACTGAAGGATTTTGCAGCAGAAAACCAGCTTTATCAGATTTGCATCTTAGAAAACTTGACTGTAGTATTTTGAAAGGAGATGCACAAGGGACTTCATGAAGTTCACGGGCTAAAATAATAGTGAAATGTTCCGTGTACTTTTTTATTTTTTAATGCTTTATTGTGAATTATGTGATAGTTTACATGGAAGGACATCAGCTTCACATTGATCCTGTCGTGTATCGTTTCTTTGCCATGGTTACAGTCACCTCCATGCATCATCCACCAACCACAGGGTATACCCTGCAAGCCTGCCCCCCAGTTGTCAGCACGCAGCCCCTCTTCCTCGCCAGGTCCAAAGTCCCCAGATGCTCCATCTCCCCCACATCATCGTCTATCCCTGGCATCACTGCTTCTCTGGGTAGGGTTCCGTTCTCTGCTCTTCTCCCTTGATGGTCCCAGGGTCCTCCACTCCTAGACTGCAAAGTTAATCACGCTCCTCCCTTTGCCACAAAATGTCTACTTTTACATTTCCAGCCCTTACAATCAGTCCATGTAGTTTTTGAAGCTGCCTCCCATAACCATGTGGCTAAAACTAGAGACAGAGACACCAGTTAGGAAATTACGGAGTGAGACAGGATGAAAGTGGGACAGGAGAAGAAGACATCATGTCCAGAGTGTACTGAGGAGGTCGGACTAATCAGCCTTGGGATTTAATGGGTTATTTGTGGAGCAGTAATCTAGTCTGACTCACCAAGTCAACCAAAGTAGGAATTTGGGAATGGTGGTGCTGTTTACCAAAAGTAGGAATACCAGAGGAATGAAGGTTTGGGTGTGGGTTGGAGGATACGATAATCGCATTTAGTTTCTGACTGGCTGAGTCTGTGGTTTTTTGTTGGACATCAGTGGAACTGGCCAGTAGGCAGATGGAAGTGTACTGCTGAAGCGTTAGAAGAGTGACAAGTACTGAGGACGTAGGTATCAGTCTTCTGTGTGTGTTGACACTTGATGCTTCCGGGATGCATGAGAGTATCATTCAGAGAAGGCGTGGAGTGAAAAGTGAAGGTGAATACTACCTCGCAAAAAAACAAGTTTAGCCTCTCTTATTAAATACGTTAGTTGTAAATGGTTCCTTGCACTCAATGTGCAAAGCTAACACATGATTCTGTGGAAAATTTGGAAAGTACAAAAACATAAGGATAATAAAGTTTACCTATAATTTAGTTTTCATTCTCCAAGAAACATTTAGAATATTTACTCCTAGGCTTTTTCCTATGCATACACATTTCAGTCAGTATCACCCTATATATAAATAAACTTGTGCCATATACTTTTCATTTATCATTAGTTGAAGCATGGTCTCACGTTATTAAGATTGTAAATAGATTGCAGCATTGATTGTTTCTGTGCAAGGATTACATCTCCTTTTAGTAGTTAAAATCAGAATGTTTTGTTAATATGGATCCCTGGAGGTAAAACAGCATGGCAACAAGATTTGAACAAATATAAAGGTTTAAATTCTGCCAATTTTTTTTTTTTTTTTTTCAAAATAGTTGTATTAATTTCTACTCCTACTGGCAGACAAGTCCTGGTGTGGTGCTATAGGATAAGCACTAAACTGCTAACCGCAAGGTTGGTGGTTCAAACCCACCAGCTGCTCTCTGGAAACCATATGCAGGGTCTCTCTGAATTGGAATGGACTCAACAGCACTTAACAGCGCAACAACTGACAGACAATTATAACATTAAAGGGATTTTGTTGAGGAAGAATCAATAAAATAAGTAGGTGAACCAGAAAGTCATGGTATATAAGAAAGGAATGAAGGGCATCAGCAGTATTTTTTTTAGAAGAAAGCATCGGCAGTATTAAGTGCTTCTAGAGGTCATATATGCAAAGGATGGACATCTGTTGGGTTTGGTGACTGGCGGCATTGGTAGGTAGGTTATAGCGATCTGAAGAGTGGATGAAATACCTGTGCTTTGTTCCAGAACCTGGGAAAGCCATGAGAGAGTTGTTAGGTAGAGGGGCTGCACAATTGATGGATGTATTATCCTGTTTGTTTTTAGAGATGAGGAGACTTTGGTGTGTTTGTGGGAATTGGAGTTGATAATTCATACAAGGTTCTTTTTTCTTTTTTAAGTTTTTGTTATGAATTGAGTGAAAGTTTACAGGGCAGATCATCAGTTTTATATTCAAGAAATCATACACTTTGTTTCATTACAATGATTATAATCCCCTCCATGTACCATCAGATAACAGTATTTCTCTCTATTCACTTTAGCTCTTTTTTTTAAAAAAGCACTCAGGCATATATAATAATTTACACCACCAAAGGGCACATTCTGCAAGCCTGCCTCCTGGCTGCCAGCTCTTAGTCCCTCTCTTCCCATGAATCTGGAGTCCTCAGCTGCTCCCTCTCTCCATGTCCCCATCTCTGCCTCCATCTGTGGTGTTGCTTCTTCTCTGGACAAGGTCCCGCATTCCGCTTGTGTTCTTCTCCCTCACACAAGGTTCTTGAGAAGAAGGTGGTGTCCAGAGTTCTAGGGGCACCTCTCCCTCAGGGCAAGAGGAAGGGCTGGGCAGGATGAGAGTGGCTATAGGTAAGCTGGTAGAGCATGAAAGGAGTTTCTTTTTCTCTGTGAAATAGAGGTTAACCCTAGGCCAAGAACCGGGCATGGTGGAAACATATGCTTGAGGCAAGTTTTACTTTCTGATACGGGTCCTGGCCACTGGAGCTGTGTAAAGATTGTTGAAGATTCTCTTGAGGCTGAACATTGTGGATTTATAGTTTGTAACCTGTTGATGAGCGAGTTCTCTGACTATACTCAATAGCCCAAGTGCAGGGGAGAAGCACAGTAACCAGTTAGTCACCTGGGGGCAGGAGGGGAGTAGGATTATGCAAGTCTTCTTAATGAACTCATTTTAGGTAGGTGGTGGTGGTGAAGTGCCTTCTAATGGGTTCCTACTCATAGTGACCCTGTGTAGAGTTTTCAAGAAGCAGCTGGTGGGTTTAAACTGCTGACCTTGTGGTTAGCATTCCAGTGCTTCCTCTAAAGCACCACACCAGAGGGAGGATTATTCTCTTACAAATGAGAAAAAAGAAACAAATTGCTTCCTATGGTGAACTGGTGATTGAACCCTTTCCAGACCTTTCTTAGACACTGTTCCCTTCAGTTCACTAATGTACTCTTAAGTAGCTACGTTTTAGAAAAGTTGGTATTTTCTTTTTTAGTATATCTTCAACAAACAAACAGAAAACAAGATCCATCAGTTTGAATTAGGGAGAAGGAAAGAGAAAACGGCATTGTTCTGTTCTTGCACACAATTCTGGAATGTTATTAGCAGGGCAGTAATTGTTCAGATGGTGGAAGTGGTATAGAACCAGTGAAGGAGAAGGCAGAGAGAGCACTGACAAAAGCCATCTCAGCTTGGTACCGCTCAGACATTTTTGCAGAATGCTTTTTTAAAAAAATCATCAGATATAATTTTGTTCCAAAGTAACATGGCTACATTCTTTAATAGTCTTGTTTGTACAAATGGTAAAAGATGAATAGTTAGGGACTACTATAAGTTAAGTGCCCAAGGATGGACAGTTGTGCATTTAAACAGCAAATGGATAATTATCATTATTTTCTATGAGAAAAGTTTTACATAGTTTGCTTCACTCTTTAAAATACTGCAAATAAATTATTTGTTTATCAAACTTAGTATCATTTTTCTTCTTACATGGCTTTGAATGACTTAGGTTTTTCAGTGGATGTAAACAACTGTTCCCTGAGACAGTAGCTATTAAATTGGGTTGAATGCTGTTTGACAAGATGAAGAAGAAGAAAAAGCTATTCCCCAAAGGATTTCAATAAGACTGATGATTCTTATGCCAGTGGAAGGCCAGTTTTTACCACAAAAATTTCCCTGTAACCTTTCATGATTGAAAACATATTACTAGCTATTCAAAAGCACAGGCAAATTAGTGAGGAGCGTTTCTAAAATAAGCTCAAGGGTTAGACATATAATTTGTGGATGGCGTGTCATGATAGTAAAGCGCATTTCCTTCTGTATTTTGTTTTAAACTGTAGGAAGCATACACAGCTCCACAATCCAGGCTTCAGACATGTTTTTTCAGCCGTATGATAAGCATGCTCTGTAAAGCGAATTTTTTCACATTCAAAGCGCATCTGCCTTAACATGTAATGTTGGCTCCAGACAGTTTATTTCCCCTGTTACTTGTATGTTTATATAATTCTGTACTGGTATATAGGAATGTTAGGGTTCTTGGCATTGCCTGTGGAATCGTTTTCTAGGAACTTCTTTACCACAAGGCTTATTCTCTTAAAATCATATACTTTAGAGAACAAGTAGGAGATAAGGAACTGCTGTGTTGAGTGAGGCCAGCTCTATTCATGGAAAAATTCCCATTATCTTTTAATTCAGTGTTTCCATGGACTCTTTATCCCTCTCGTCTACTGTGACAATAATCCAAAAAAGTCTGTTTGACCTCTCTGAAACTTGACCTTACCATAGAACTACTTGCTGTCTTAAGGAGATGTAAATAGAGAGACAGATTCTCTTTTTTTGGAGCTTTTGCTGTTATTGAACCTCTCAGGAAAATTACAAGGATCCGTATGTAGATTTCCCCGAAGTTTCACATTTGCACAATTTTTGAGAGTAAACCAAAGACACTCTGCCCTTCTACCCCTAAAACTTCAGTGTGTGTTTCCTAAGAATAAGGAGAGTCTCCTACATAATTGGAGTCCTGGTGTGGCACTGCAGGATAATGCACTAGACCACAAGGTTAGTTTGAACTACAAGGTCGGCGGTTCAAATTCACCAGCCACTCCTCAGAAACCCTGCACAGGGTTGCTGTGAGTTGGAATGGACTCAAAGGCATTTCACAACAACAACAACTTACATAATCACAGTACAGTTTACCAAAAATCAGGAAATTTTACACTAGATAAAATAATAGTCTTGTATCAAAGTCCATGATGTCTTTTTAAATTATTTTTATTTCCTGGCCCAGGATTGAGCGTATCTCTCTAATCTTATATAATCTAGAATAAATGAACATTTAAGTGAAATGAAGGGGACACATTTTTATTCATATATATCTGTTCAGCATCTTCTCTGAAATAGAATGGCAGGAGACCTATATAGCAGGTAGCTTGTAGGAAATACTTGCACTTCAAGGTTCATCAGTTCATTCTTTTTTCAGCAGATGAATTACTTTGTCTACAAGCAACCATTGGTTCTTACTGTGTCTTGCTGTATAGGTGCTGTTATGTGCTGAGAACAGTATAAAGGTTTTTTCATTTTGTTTAAGCTGTATTTTTAAAAAATATGTGATAGCTGCTGTTTCGTCACTTTGGAACATTCTGTGCCAGTTCCACAGTGTCCTTTATGTCCTGAAGTTTGTTTGTAGCTGAGGAGAAATGACAAGTGGCCACCATCTTTCTGCTTAAGACCAGTCACTCCATTTCTTTTCACTGAGCTAGTTTTATTTTCTGAAGCATGTGAACCAAGCAGCACATGCTTGTGATTCCAGAATCACTCGTAACCGTCACCATGTTTGTTTCATTGAAAATGGCATGGCAGCCTTCTGTACTGGTTTTCCATTTTATGAAAGTTTGACAGAGTTGACATTCTACTACAAATTCACCCCTAAAAGATACGATGAATTTCCAAATAGGGATTTTTCTTCAAAAATTCATGGTTTAAATAAAATCAAAGAACTTAGAAAACTAGTACCAGTTTTAAGGGGTTATTATTATTTTGTCTTAGAACAATCAATGCTTACCATGCACAGTTTCTGTGGGCCAAGAATACAGGAGCGGTTAGCCTGGTGGCTTGGCTCAGGGTCTCTCCAGGGGTTGCAGCCAAGGAAGGGACCAGAACTATAGTCCTCTGAAAGCTTGGATGGAGCTGGGAGATCACATGCCTGGCAAAGTACTACAGGTTGGTGGCTGGAGATTTTAATTCTGTGTTAAGTGTACCTTCTCCATAGGGCTGCGTGAGTGTCCTCACAATATGGCAGCTGACTTTTCCCAGAGTGAGTGATCCAGGAGAGAAAGAGCGGGATGGAGGCTGCAGTGCGTCTAGTGACTAACTCTCGGGCTACGTTCCTCCATTCGTGCCATATTGTATTTGCTTGGCCTGTTCAATTTAAGGCAGAGAGATCAGCTCAGAAAGTTACAGAAATGGCTTTTTGAGATTGTAAAAGGAATCTCTGTTTCTGAAATCCTATATGGGATCTTGGTAGATTTTCTTGAAGGACACAGGACAATCATCAGTGCTTATTAAGAAAGTTTTAATAAAATGGAAAACTGCATTAGTGAAGAAAAGTCTGGGATAGTTCCAACAAGGTTTTTTTGTCTTTTTTTGTTTTCCCTATCAGGACAATACACTTGCTCATTTTTCAAGGTACCAAGCACTGTCCTGTCAGAATTTCACTAGGAAGCCATACCCCATCCACCCTACAGCCCTGATGTTGGCCTCTTCAGACTTTATTTCGTTCTCCAAACTCAAAGAACATTTAAAAGGAACACAATTTGAGTCCCTTGAGGACACCACCTACCATTTTGACGTTGTGTAAATCAAGGAGCATACAATTCTTCAGGAAAAGGTTTGAGAGATAAAAACACCACCTTGAGAAGTGTATAAACCTGGATGGAAGGACATGTTGAAAAACAGTAGCTTTACATTTTGTAATTTTTTATTTTAGAAAATTTCTGTGGTTTTATAGCTATCTTTTTTTACTTACCCTCATATTTAAGGGGGGTGGGGGAAGCCTTACCATTGCTAATGAATTTTCTTCTTGTTAATTCTAGATTGAAATGTAGCTGGAACGGTTTATGTGTGCATGTTTTAGGGGATTGTAGATCCCACATTTTGCCTATACTGCTGCCTTGATGAAACCCACATCCTTTCCATCACTCTGATTCCTGGATCTATATGCTACTTTTTCATCCCTTATTGCCATCTCTCCCCTTCCCCTAAAAGGTAGGGCACTAGAGAAATTGGTGACTTTGGATTTCCTTGGCATGTACACCATACAAACCATGACTTAGTGACTAAAGAACCTAAGGCAAATAGTCAGTCTGAAACTTTCCATTTGATTCACTCAGCATTCCATTACTAATTTGGTAGGTGATTGTGTGGCTTTGAATACATTTTATATTTATACTTCTCTGTTTTCTCCTGAGTCACAAGAGTTTGTTTTGTGTGCTTACTCAGTTTGGTGTAGGTTCTTTAAGTGTGAGAAGATGGTTGGCTGCTTCTTTGGTTGACTGAGAACCTTAAATCAAGATATTTCATAGACTCTAGCTACATAGGCACACGCATGCGCACACACATTGTGCCTTAACTAATTGAATGAAAGACCTTCTGTCCTTAGATAGAAATAGAAAGACAACAAATGACAATGTAGCTGTGAAATAAAATGCCTGTGTAGTGTGTATCTTAGTGATTTGGGTCAGAGAGAATCTTGGAGAACTTCCTAGAGGGAATTGGGTCTATACCTGGATTTTGAAGTTGGTGAGACTTTGAAGTCTGGACACCCAGAATGGGGAGATGGAAATGAGTGAGAATGGGGTGATGGTGTGTAAAACACTTGAGTATAAGTTTGGATGCAAGCCCCATCCACATAGAAACGCACACAGTGTTTTCTGATCAGAGTAGGTCACCTGAGTTGAGACGTTAGACAGTTAGG